>NC_141550.1:16640000-16942500 GCF_021556685.1 Rattus norvegicus | reverse complement strand
GAGAGATCTCCTCTGTCTGAACATCCTGATGTCTGAGGTCACACATTTGGATCATCTGTGTCCTGGGTCTTCATTTTATTTAAGGAACTAGGATGGGCAAATTGGGTTAGGTGATTTGGCAATGACACCTATTTATTGTCAATTCCATTTTGGGATAGGTGTATTGAAGAATAGAACTTGAGACTAACCCGAAGGGAATTGTTTGCTCTGAGAATTGCATGCATTATCAACTTATATGCCATCTGTTGACCCTAGGCTCTCCAAACATCTCAACATGGATTTCAGCATTTCTACTAAGTAGAAAACGGTTCTTGTAGTTCAGGCAGCATTCATTTCCCTCCAACATCACATCTTAGAAGCTCTGAACAGCTACAAAGTCATTGGTGTTGCAATAAAATTGTTTGGTCTCTACAGCCCAACTGGTCCTGCACAGTTCTCAGAGCAGAGAGTGGCCTGACTCTTATTTAAATCGCTATGGATCTTTTTATAAACCTTGAGTACTTTTGAGCTTCTCATTCCTGGTGTCCTCTCCTTCACCACTGAACAAATCTGAAGACCCAACTCTATTACAGTGCTTTGTGTGAACCACACTGTCCCTTGGGTTTGATTGCCCCTTGGAAGTGATTGACTGTCTTGGGGGAAAGTAGGTGAACTGGAGGACAGAAGGACGGCGGCCTTTGGTTGCCATTGTTCTTTTTCTCTTTTTTTTTTTTTTTTTTTTCCCGGAGCTGGGGCCCGAACCCAGGGCCTTGCGCTTCCTAGGCAAGCGCTCTACCACTGAGTTAAATCCCCAACCCCTCGCCATTGTTCTTTTTAAACCTATTGTTTTATCTCCTGCTCTCCCGTGACTAGCTTGTCTAAAGGTCTTACTTTCGAACAGCACTGACTGAATGTTCTTTCCATCTTCCTAATTGCCTGGCCTGTCTCTGGCGCTGCACTTAAGCTTACTAATGATGACTTAGGTGCAGTGATCGTTTAATATGATGAGAATTAGTGATAGTATTCCTTCTAGGCACCACCACCAACCAGTATGAGAGGGTTAAGGTTGGTTTCTCTCTCTTTTCTCTTGGTTTCCTTCTCCTTTCTCCTCCTCCTCCTCCTCTTTCTCTTCCTCTTCCTCCTCCTCCTCTTTCTCTTCCTCCTCCTCCTTCTCCTCTTCCTCCTCCTCCTTCTTCTCTTCCTCCTCCTCCTTCTCTTCCTCCTCCTCTTCCTCCTCTTCCTCTGTCTCCATCTGAAATACAAATGGAAAAGACGGTTTCAGAGTACGCCGTGTGCAAGTCCAGTGTGAGAGCCTGGAAATGCTGGAACAGATGCTGCAGGTGTAAACAGCTTTCTTATCTCGGTTTCTGAGTTTTACATCCTCCTAGAAGACTCTGTACTGCAGACGAGGGTTATTGGTACAGATGGTAAACTGCCGGAATGCCCAGCAGGTTCAAGTTCATCTGTGCTTTGAAGGAAGGGGAGGTTTGACTGTTGTTGGACTTGCAGGTGTTTGGAAGCTTCCAAATTACCTTCAGGTTTTTCTGTTTTACCTCGCTTTAACAGATGTCTTGGGTTATCCGTTGGAAGCATCCACTCCTTACGGTGTCCAAGTGTTTAAAGTCGGAAAGAGCATCCCAAGAGCAAAGGGGCGGTACTGAGATCTTGGCTCAGGATCCCACTCAGTCATTACAAATTGAAGCTCTGAGCTGCTCTCGTCTCTGGGCGGCTGCCACTTTATTTTCTCCTTTGGTCACTGGCTCTTGACTTTCTTGTTCTGCAGAGTTCTTAGTGTACCATCATTTTGGCACGGGCATGTCATTGTTCCGGATCTCTGTTTTTGTTCCTGTTACAGTCTCTCCAAGCCCCTGGCCACAACAGGCGCACCCAGGCGGTGACCACACACTTCCAGGTGTTCTATTTGAGTGGGTTCTGTCAAGCCGCACCAGCATAACAACCTTTCTGTGAGAGAAGACTGAAACGGACATGTATTGGCTTCCTTTCCCAAAGCAGGAAAACTTTTTTCCTCAACAAGAACAAAGGCAGAATAAAAATAAATGAGGCCGGCGGATAGTGGGGCATCCTCCTTGCCTAACTTGCATCCGGGGAATCATTCAACCTGCAATGTTCTCTCTCATGTGACTCCTCTCTCGCTGCTTTGAATACAGAGTGGTATTTTCTGAGAACGGCATTTCCTGAAATGTATTCTGTGGGAATATTTTCATAGGTCAGATTTGGGGAAAGTCCTGCATTGACAAAGAGGTTGACTGGTCCCCTGCTGCACAGCGGTAAATACCCTTTTTAAAACCTCTTGAGCATCTTAGAGACATTTACGTAACAGGTTAAGTTGTAATTTAAAATCTCGGTCAGTATTATTTAGGATTCGCCAATGTTTATGTAAGTGAGAGGAGCATGTCATAGTCAAGTGTCCCTTGGAATATGCTGTAGGAAATGTTTACTAAGACAAAATATTAAAGCCCAGGAGACCCATATATAGTAGTAGCTTGCCCCTGGGAAGCCAAACACCTAATTAATGATGCAGTTTTTAGAATCTTGGGTGAAAGGAAGTAACTTTAGAGGGCTTCGTGGATTATACAGAGCGTTTTGGTTGCTTCCCTAATGTCTGCCACTTTCTATTGAGGCCCTTTCCTCTGAGAAGGCCATCTCCATTGTCACCAGGTGTTCTAGACTGAGCTGTGCCACTCAAAAGTCATACAATAAAGCCTGACCTCTGCCCAGTGTGACTACATTGGCGATACAAAGCCAATTACTGTTAAACAAAGTCCCGAGGATGGAGACCCAACCCAGCAGTGCTGGCATCCCTAGGAGATTAACCAGAGACACCAGAGAGGACTATGTTCAGAGCAGGGAAGGTCATGAGAGGACACAGTGAGATGGCAACCACCTTTAACCCCAGGGAAATAAAAAGGCCTTGGGAAAAATCTAGAACGGCAACATCTCAATCTCAGATCTCTAGTCTCCAGAGCTACACAAAATTAAATTTCTGTAGACTAAGCCTTGTAGTATAATATTCTGTTATTGCTAGTAAAGTAATTTTGTCATACATGCCCTGGCTGTGCTAAATCATGAGTAACTGACACCACGACCCCACGAGTGTTGTCTCCCATAACCACTTGTCTCATGGTTTTTCCCTGGACATACCGGGGGGGGGGGGTGCTCCTGTAACTCAATCCAGAGTGGATTTGTTTTCTAGCAGAGAAGCATGCTGTCTTATCTCTCACGTGTATAGCTGCAGCACCGTGGACCAGTGCCCTGCAAAGCTACCAGAGGAAGAAGAATGCCAAAGAAATGCGTTTGGAGTTCCGACCAATTCATGCCGGAAGTCCGAGCTTTTCAATCATGTGAACTAATGAGTCTCCTGGATGGTTCACACAGCGTTGTTTCCTTTCCTTTATTAGTGGTGCGCCCTGATGTGCAGGTTACCAGGGGCCCTCGGCAAACTGAACTCTGGCCCCAAAGAAGGCTCCCAGGAAGCTGTTGGTACCCAGGTGACTGGGTGTCCAAGTTGCCATTTCCAAGTTCCTCGGTGGGAAATTCGGTTTGTGCTTCGTTCTCGGTATTTATATTCAGATAAATAAGAAATTTATAATCACGTATGCGGCACATAAAGCTCAATGTTAAAATACTCAGTTTTGTTTCAGATCCACCTGGCTGTGCTGGCACAACGACTCTCACAATCTTTTTTCCTTCTATGGCTCCTGGTTAGAGTTGACCGAAAGCAGCATTTGCACCATTAGGAAAGTAGAATGGAGACAGTTAGCACCCAGGTGAGGAGTTCAGTCATGATTAGATGCTTCGAGAGCCAGAGAGGAGACAGGCAGTTCCGTGCCCTCTTTGTCCTGTTCCCACTTCCTAGAGACCCTCTGCTTTTGCTAACCTGCGCTAACCTCAGCTTGATCACCAGAGGCAGAGGCAAGATTCTCCTGCTGACTGCACCAGGTCTTCCTGACACTCACCTCAGGCTGGGCGTGCCTGACCTCATTCCCTGCCTTCTCCTGCAAGCTCCTACAAGTTCATTTGCTCCACTCCCCCCCACCCCAGGGCTGATGGGGGCGGGGTTCTCTGTACCCCTAGCCCTTCCTCAGCCTCTCACTCCCCCAACTTCTTGGGTGTGGCTCTGCTTCTATAAATAATATAGGCTTCACTCTATTCTTAGTGGGCTGGCTGTCCTGACAGACCTCTGACACACACACATATGCCTTCTGAAACAGCAACGGAACAGGGAAAGAGAGAGAGTCTGAGTGGGAAAGAACGATGCTTTAAATAACACACCCACGGGGTTCGCACCTAGAAAAAGGCATGGCAACACAGAGCTGAGGGGGTAAGGAAAACAATTGTAAAATTCATTCTAAAGTACACGAAGACCATTCAAATAATAATCAGAATTATGAAAGATTTGGCTCCAGCTACGCTACTAACTACACATCTTAAAATGGTACACAAACATAATAACCACAGAAAATGCTGTGTGATTTTCTTTAGCGCCTTCCCTCCTAAGTTGCATTTTCTAAAACCTTATGGTATCTTGCTGGGGCAGAAGAAGAAAAAAAATTCAAGGCCGAGATTGTTCTGTCAGCTTTTCAGAGGAAAAGGGGCTCTGTAGGTATGCACCACAGGAGCGACATGCACATTGCTCTGCTGACTGCTGGAGCTTAGCCATCTACTTTCCTGAACATAGGGCTCCCTCCAGTTCTACCTTGTCTTTGCAAGAGCTGCTGTAGAAAATAAATACCAGGAGTGTAAGCAAAGCAAGAGAGGGAGTCGGCCCCCAAGAAGCAGAAAGCGGTGGTGGTGGTGGTGGTGGTGGTGGTGATGATGATAAAAGAAACTCCCCCTCTGGGATTCACAGAGTCCCATTTCTTCTTGGTTTTAGACGGGGATCTGCACTCAGTTATGTACTCCAGAGAGACAAAATCCTCTAACCAAACAATGCGCTAACAGGGGACCCTGCGCTCCTGTGTTTTTCTGCAGTGGCTCCAAGGAGTCGGTTTCCTGGCAACCTGCCATGGTGCCTTTCTCGCTCCGAAGCATCATTGGCCTCTAGGGGGAGCCCATCGGCCGTCAACCTCTGAGGAGCTCCTCAGGGCTGGCTGGCTGGCCCTTGCAGAGCAGTTAGGGCAGCAGCCAGAATAAGGTTATGGCAAGGCGTAGGCATTTGATAAATTGGTATTTCGGGCCTCCTGGGCAGTGGGCAGCTTCCTGGTGGACAATTGCTGATTTTCTAGACTTTGAAGCTAAAAACTGTGTAGGAGACAGAGGTCTTCTGGTTTTGGATCTTGGCTAATAGAGGTCTTCCCTATCTAACGATCACAGGCCAATAAGCATCCGGTTTGGCGGTGAAAACGTCTCTCTCACTTCTGGTTTGTCTTACTAAAAGCTGATTAGTCATGAGTTGAACTGTCTAATGACTTAAGACAATCTAGCAATGCAAAATGTTCTCCATTTCGTACACCTATTTTCTGCCTCTAAAGATTTCTTGGAGAAAGAAGTCGTTTAAACAGGAAAATAAGGTGAGCAAGCCTTTTCAGTTTAACGAGAAAGCTTGTGCACCCGGAGGACCACCGGAAGAGGAATTTGTTTTTCCGTGGGTACTACGTCCCAGCACTACATTCCCAAGCTATCATTCTCCCCAACCCTCTATGTATGTACACTTTGCAACTTAAATCAGGCCAGAGAACAGACCCCAAGGGCTGAAAGGAGAAAGCACCCTGCCTTCCTCTCATAAGAACACCAGCCCCGGGGGCTGGTACCAGGCCAGGCCAATCGACAAGGTCAGCGCTTGGGAAGAACCTTGGTCTTCTCCCTAGCTTCTTGGTTTGGTTCTTTTTTTTTTTTTTTTTTTTTTTTTTTTTTCCGGAGCTGGGGACCGAACCCAGGGCCTTGAGCTTCCTAGGCAAGCGCTCTACCACTGAGCTAAATCCCCAACCCCCCCTTGGTTTGGTTCTTAACACATTCATTTCCTATTTTGAAATTATAGAGGTGATGGGTTGAGGTAAATAAACTGAAAATCATCAGTCAAAAGTCTAATATGGTGTTCTTTAAGCGTTTAGTTCTTCCAAAGGTAGAGGAAGGGACTAGTTATACTAGGGAAATCCTGTAATGGTTTTTCTGATGGTAACACTGCTTATATGTGCTTATTATCCCCCTGTTATTCTACACAGCTTCAACCTACAATAGAACAGGTGGTCTATGTTGTCTTCTTATCTCAGAATCCTAGTGAGCACAGTGGTATACTGCTTCCACACTTTCATGGAGTGAAAGTCCAACCTCCCACCTCCGAGAATGTATATACCAGACTGCTTACCTACAGTCTGAAATTGAAGGGTACAGGCATTCATATTTTAGGAAAAAAGTCTCTTAAATGCTTGCTTTCCCCATTCCTTTTATGGTGACTTGCCCATAGGAACAGAAATCCATCTATGTCATGGTGCCATCAGGGACTCAGAGGACCTTTCAGCTCTTGGAAAACCAGGCAAAGGCTACACGTATGAGTGAGTGGCAGCAAATATTTCAGACCAGCAAGAGGGAGGTAATAAACATGCTAGATTTCTGTAATGGCGTCTACATCCAAATCTGTTCAAAATGTAGTGAACAACGGAGCATGAGGTGCCCAGCTCTGGTAATCCATCTACAACACAACTCCTGCACCTAAGGCCCAGGGACCATCACAGAAGAGGGGGTAGAAGGACGGTCAGAACCAGAGGACCGGGATGTCTGCAGCAGGATAGCATCTTCTGTATATGATAGGAAAGCTGTGCCCATGACATCTCAACAGTATGATTGCCTACACATGCCCTGCATAATAGCGAAACCCGTTGATGTATCAATGTGGATGGGGGAAATCCTACAGGGTTCCTCCCCCTAGGTGAAGTGCTCTAGGCAATTGAAGGCTTCCTATAGAGGAAGAATGGATCTTCTCCAGCAATAATTCAACTAATAGGTTATTAGCCCTAAGAGCAGCGCTAAAAGGACTTAGTGTGTTATACATTTACACTTGTATACATATATGTATATAAACACATGCATGTAAGAAAATATAACAAAGAAGAGGTCATGAATTGGAGAGGGAGTTGGGGGTCTTGATAGGAAATGGAGGGGGAAAAGGGTAGGGAAGGTGAGGGTGAGGCACACCCCTCTGTGAACAGTGCCTCTGGTCTTCGCCTGGTGATGGGGAAGGAGTATCTATTAGCTGTGTGCTTTTTAAAGAGGGGACAACCTGGCTGCCTTTCTAGATGACTACGATCCTCTCCTTGTGTCCCCATGAAAGAAGTGGAGGCATATCAAAAAGAATAAATATTGCTAGAGGAAACAGGAAGGGATAAGGGGAGGAGAAAGTATAAAATTGAAAAGATAAACCAGACAATACTTAACGTCACAAAATGGCTGGAGTGTATGAAAGGCTGGGGTGACCATTGTCCCACCAGGGAGCCATTCCCCTTCTTATGTCAGTGAGAGAGAGAGAGAGAGAGAGAGAGAGAGAGAGAGAGAGAGATCCCTTGTCCTTTGAAACTAAGGTTAATGCTTGATAATTGATTTATGTAGCTAGAACAGCGCCTTAGCAACAACCCCAGGCAGGATCTGTTCCCTCCACATTCTGTGTGGTAAGGTACAGATCCTTTTCCAATGTAGCAGATCTGTGGAGGGCCACAGAATGATTGGCATTCCAAAGGCAGGTCTCAAATGATGCTTCTGCCACATCGGGCAACAAAAGGATGTCTGGGAAATGTGGTGTCACTATTTGATGTTGAAATAAGCTTTTCATAACACTCTCTGTCATTCCTGTTATTCTAGATAGGAAGACTTTAAAATCAATAAAAAAAATTGCTGTTGGCTCCTTGTCATCCCTCACTCACCCCAATGATGAAGAATGTAGACTCGATAGGAAATGATATTCTTTGATTTTTTTTTATTCATTACCTACTAAGATTCTAGTCACTGGGACAAACATGTAGACTTGAATAAGCCAACAAATGAAGAAGCATTTTTTTAAATATTTTGATTAAGGGTAAGGTTCAAAGAGGAATAATATTGAACAATTATTTTAGGCCCTGAAGGGATTTTAAATGCATGGTTAGAAGAGTTTATACTTCACAATGGAGACTTATCTTTCTTTTTGCTGTACTGTGTCAGGATGGGATTCACTCCGGGTGAAGTTTGTTGATATCTGGCCCATATCTCCTTGCCTGTCATCGATTATAGTTTATATTTGGGTTAATTCTTGGGGTTGTATAGTTTATACATTTTGACTAATATAGCTATCATCATTGTTTCTTTCAGAGTAGTTTCATTGTTCCCTGATTCCTTTTTTGTTCTGTCTATGGATTTTTCTCCTTTCCTTAAACCCTGGCAAGTGGCTTTTTTTAATTGTCTTCGGTTTTCTTTTTCTAATAAGACAGAGTAATGAATCCGCGGTGTGACCTTTTCAGTTTTGCTTCTGTCAATTGGGGCATTTAAGTTCCCTACAGGTCTTTTCAGGGCTTAGTAGCCCATTTCTTTAAGAACCAAATAACACTCCATTGTCCAGATGTATCATAATTTTTTACCCAGTGATCTATTTAAAGACGTCTTGGTGGCTTCTGTGTTTTAGCAATTATGAAGGAGGCTGCTATAAGTGGCCTCATGCAGATTCTTTCATATAGACAAAAGTTTTCAATTTCTTTCTATAAGCACCAAGGGGTGCAACTGCTGTATCATAGAATACATTCTATGGGAAGCCACTACCTTGTCCTGCGGAATGGCAGTCCCATTTCACATTGCCACCATCAGTGAGCAACTGTCTCATTTCTCCTTAGGCTTGCTGGCATCTGAGGTCTATTGTTTTTGGCTTAGGCCAATGTAATAGTGTGGGGGTAGCAACTTATCACCATCTTTATTTGCATCCCCCCTGTGACCTATGATTCAGAGCCTCTTCCCACACTTTGTTTGCCATCCATGGATCTCCTCTGTTCAGGTAGCTGTTAAGGTCTTGGGAACATCTTTTTGTTGGTGCCTTTTGCAGAGCAGAACCTCTTAGAACTAGCCAGGTCCTAATTACCTGTTGTGCCTTCCAGGGAGTATGCCTGTGCTGTCATGTCTAAAAAGACATCATCAAATCCAAAGCTCTAAATTTTTCTTCCGTATTATCTTCTTACAGTAGATTAAAGTCTGTGTCTAGTCTGAACCCACATCTCTCTCAGTGCAGTTGAAAACACTGTTCTCCAGTACAGTATGGCTTTTACTCTTTTGCCAAAGATCAGGTGATCAGGTATTATACTTATGTGGATATAATGGCATAGATGTGCCATACATGTATACATACACATACATATACATCAACAATCCATTTATCTACTCGGTTGATAATGTCCTTCTGGATGAATTACTATAGCTTTATGGTAAGTTTTGAAACTGCGTAATGTCATGTCAGTCATTCAACTTTGTTCTCCAACACTGTACTGTTTCTTTATTTATTTATTTTTGGTGGGGGGAGGTCTCATAAAAATTTAGAATTGATATGTTGCCATCCATGTGACAGGTTGCTGGGGTTTTAGTTGGGAGAGCACTGAGGTCAAGTTAGGAATAGCTGAAACTGTGACAGTATTGAGTAAGTGCAGTCTGTACATTTGCCTGTTTTTTTTCATTTATTCCAGTTGAATCACATGACTGAAGAGCGTGGCCTTAAGTAGCATGTGGTACGAGCTGTGACCCAAGCTACTTGTGATGCTATGGCAGGAACAGGAGTTCAGGTTGCCTGGGCTAGAGCAAAGTCTAGTTTACATACTTTAGTGAGATCCTGTTTCAAAAGAAGTAGAAAAAATATTGGAGATATAACAAATAAAACAAACTAAATATAAAAACTAAACATAGGACTGAGTAGAGTGCTTGCCTAGTATGGGGTCCTGGGCCCAATACCTGGACCTTTCAAAACAACAGACAAAAGCATTCAGACAAAGACCTTACTTCAATCCAGGTCTGAGGTCTGGCATCTACATGAATCCTCCTTCTTGGCAAATGGCATAGTCTACACCCACATTTTCCTTTCTATGGGGCTGTCATCCTAAGGGCCACTACTCATGGTTACTAACTATCTCAGGCCTGGGTAGAGAAGCAACTAGAGACAGTCTCTCTATCCCAGTGCCTGTTAAAATCTTCCAGATTTGTGAATCCTCATGGCTGATCTAGTTCTTCTGGAAAGTTTACCAAAGGAGCTGCCTCCAGGCGCTTCTTTTCTCTGCCCTATGCCTGACCTGTTCACCTGAGAGGTTCTGTACATTCTGTGATCTCCAATTGTCAGGACCTGCTCATCTGAGTATGGGATACTCTCTACTGCTAAAGTGGATTTGCTACTTGTATATCGAATTTCAAGACCTGGGGGATTAACACCTCTTTGAAAAGTAGCCCATAAACTGGAGAAAGTATATATTACCCCAGTTTCTTGCTCTTCAGATTCAACTTTGATGTATATATTTTATGCTGCCTTTCAGGCCAGACCTAGCTTATACTCAGCAACATTAAACTCCTATTGTCCATTTCCATTTCTAGAGAACCATATTAATTGGCTTCTTTTTCTTTGCTTTCTCAGTTTTCCACCCACCCCCAACCCACATCTTTTTCTTGATCTCCCAGAAATCTACTAAACATTACTGGAATTGCATTTTCTCATAGCTCTGAAGGATGAGAGTCTGAAACTAAGACTAAGGGTTAGCTGTACCAGAGAAGAACTTTGACTTGCCTCCTGCAGCTCCTGGCACCTCCTGCGTTGCTTCATGTGTGACTGGATGGTTTACCTGCTTGAATTCATACTGGTTTTTGTTCTGTAGTCAAGGTCCTTTGCCTCCTGCTTCTCATATTTAGTACCCCACCCCAATCCAGATGATGACTTTACCTCAGTCCTAGGTTAATTATACCTTCTCAGCTCTTTTACAAAATAAGACGATATTCATTAGTTCTGAAAGGGCTTATCTTTTTCTTCAGCAGGAGGGGGCACACAACACTCAACAGTGGTGAGCTCGATCCTTGTCTTACAGTTCTCTCCTAGTCATGGAGAAGGGACAAGTACTGGATGTTCTGTAGACGAGGTGTATTGAGAATCGTTCGGCGTAGTGCACAGTTCAAGCTATAGATGCTGGCATCTAGACCCATTCTTGCTTCAGCCAGTGCTGAAGACTGCTTTTGTGCATGAGAGAAGTTTTTGTTTTCACTCAATACTTGGTTTCTATTATACTGCCATGAGTAATACAGCAGATATATATTTTTTCTTACCCGTTCAGTTTTGTTGCCTTTGGAATCCATTGTGGTGGAGAAGGAGACCTAATCTCTCAAACATTTGCTTCTCTTCTGCTCTTCCACCATTTCCTCTTCTTGGTCTGTGTGCTTCATCTGTCCTCCGCAGTGGGAAGATGCTGCTATCCATGCTTTCAAACTCAGCATTGCTTATCATTTTGATGTTTAAAATATGATGGGCATATTTTGGGTGAGCCTGAGATTGCTAGGGTTTTTAAGGCAAAGGTATCATTGGGTATCATCTGAGCCAATTTCTTCATTATTCGGATCACACAGACAAGAATTCCAGCCTGTAGAACCCCAAAGGTACACCAAGAGATACTTCTGAGTGCAACTGATGACCAAGGGGCATGAGGCTCTGGTTTGCTACCTTCCCTTACATGATATAAATGTAGAAAGTGCATGGGATTTTCAATGAGGAATTGTACTGGTTATTGTAATGCTGAAAGCCAACACTTTGAAATCAAAATCTGAAATCTTTGAGATCAAGAGTTAGCTCTTCATAGTAAGCATGGCAGAGTTGAAAAGTTTGATCCTTCCATCATTTTATGTGTGGAGTCAATTGTGTTGCTGCCTGGGTGGGGTACTTTTCTCTCTGCTGCTAATCCACAGTGGTCTAACACTTTTATCCACCAGAGTGGGTCAATGGCATCTCTACTTCTCTTCGGAAGTTCTAATGACTAAACCTTAGGACAGATAGACAATCTCCAAACAGGAGAAAGTCCTGGCTAAGGGAAGACCTTTACAAGCAAGAGTTCCTTAATCAATGTTGTTTTCAAGTAAGCTTTCTCCTTTTCTCTTGAAAGAAGCTAATTCTTCAAAAGTTGACTTTAGGGTTTCTTGTAGCTCTAAAAAGATCACAGCCCCCAAGGCTGGGAAGATAAGAATACTTGGTTAAAAACTTGTCATGCAACCATGAATATCTCAGTTTAAATACCTAACATCCCCACAAAAGCTGGGCACAGTAGTGCATATTTCAAACATTTGTAGGACAGAAATAGGAAGATCCTTAGGGTTCACTGGCCAGAGAGTCTAGCTGATGAGTGGACCCCAGGTTCAATGTGAGATACTACATCAAGAAATAAGATGGGTAGCTGTAGAAGAAGACACCCAGTGGAAACATCTGGCTTCCATATACAGATGTAAGCCTGTGAACATGAACACACACACACACACACACACACACACACACACACAAACAAACAATATGATATATTAAATGCATATAAGGTCCCCACTGTTTGATCACTCAGGACTACTGAGTGTAGATGGGTGAGAGCCCATCCCTTTCAGTTTACTACTGAGCCCCTTTTGAGTGACAGACTCTGGTAGTCTAAATTAGTCATGTGTAAGACAAAATAAACCCACAAGAATAGTCATTTCTAATCATGGACAGACGATCATATTGATGGAAGATATTGCTACCATTGATAATCTCCTCCCTCTCCCAGCCTTGATCTATAAATGTGAAATAGATTTGGCACTTTTCTTGTTTTTCTCTAAATCTGGTAGGCATGTCTAAGGAAGGAGTTTTGATTAAATTATTTTAAATTGAGTGTTTGCTTTAATTCTATAGCCAGATCTTCATATGAGTCTATGCATGAAGATCTTTCTGATTCAATCTTCATATGAGGCTATGCATGTACATTTTTCTGATTCATATCCTTACATGAGGCTGTGTATATAGAACTATCTGAGCCAGATTTTCATATGAGGCTATGTATGTAGATCCCATCTAGATCTTCATACAAAGCTATGTATATAGATCTCTCATCTGATTAATCATATACAAACACATCACTAAGTACGTTTTTCATATTTCATGATTTTTTTGCAATGTTTACATAACCATAAGGCAAGCATGAGCATGTGGTCCACCCTTACTACCTCCCTCTTTTTCTATACTTTTTTTTCTGATACTTTTAGAAGATATTCTGTAGGATCAGCTATTGTCTTGGGACCAGAAATGAAGAAAAATAGAAATTAACTTCTAGCTCCTATGGTGCCAGACTAACCACAGTGTTGACTTCATACCTGACTTCATCTCCCAAAGGCCTTGTGGTTCTCTGTGTTCTATTTGGGATGCTGTTCTCCAGGTTTTTCTTGACTGAGCTCAGATGTCTCCTGGATTCTCTCACTAGGTTTAATGTAGACAGTAACTATTTCCATCCCCTGGAGTTGATCCTATCTACATATTGTATACTATTAAAATAGTAGCTTGGGGCAACTTTTAACCTACTTACTATTTTGGACTTCCTAAGAAATGTCTTAGATTCTTCAACAAATGTGAATATCTGCAGAGAAAAGCAAGTGGAACTACCATGTAGTGATATGGCTAATACATGCTGTAAGCAGAACATGGCATGATATCGTCACATAATGCATAGAGGCATTGCTCAATCAAGGAAACCATGATCTTGGAATGAAGCTTTTACATGACTATCTCTATCAATAGCAGATAAATGCTAATCAGGTTCATTAACCAGGGCTTCATAAGGTGTTGTCAAGAGAACTAAAACATGACCTGTCCCTCAACCCAGCATTGGTCTTGACTCTTCAACTCACATCATGATGATGCTCTTAGCTTTTCTCAGCTGACTGAACATCGCTGATCATGTGAAGAAATATGGGTACTGACATTCACAGGATGGTTATGGCATAGGCTTCTTTTGAAACCCTAGATTGGAAAAACGTTGCTGTCCTATCTACAGCAAAAGTGTAAAATCAATAAAGTGTCCAAAATAAGAGATTACATGCATGAGGAACATATTCATTATGAATTTCTTTTCCCTCACACTTAAGCATCAAAACCAAATATGCAGAAATCATGTGGAATTTTTTGGATAGCTATTACTTTCAATGGTTATTAGAGACAAAATACTAAGAATGTGTCTGGGGAATGTGTGTATGCATATTCTTAAATGTGTGGACACACACATGTGTGGATCTTTTTATGATGACCCAATGTTGACAGCACCTTGGGTTGATGGTCCCTCCTTGATCTTCCTTTTGTTCTTTGAGGTAGGGTCACTAGAGCTTGCTGACCATAGTAGTCTAGTCTCTGTAGCCATCTTACTCTGGGACTACCTGTGTTCTACCTTCTGAGGTTGGAATTTCAGGCAGGTTGCCATAGCCACCTGGCATTTATGTGTCTGTCAGTCTTCTTATATCATGGCAAGTACTTTCATGGCTGAGAGCTGTCTCCTCAGTTCCAGGATAACACCACACTAAGCACAAGTTTCTTATTTATATTCAGCGAATCAAAGCATTCAAAAACAGTGACTAGTTCTTTTTCTATTTCTACTTATTTAATACCATTTATCAGAATTCTAAATCACCTATGTCTTCTTCTCAACGTTCCATTTTGTGCCTTGGTAGGTCTTGATCTAGATACAATGATCTATCTTTAGGAACATTTATTTACTTGATGAAACTTGACCATATTCAGATTTGATTTTTTTTTAAAATGTCTGCAATCGGGGCTGACACATTCAAACATTTAGCTAGTAAGACCACATCTGACTTATTTGTGTATGAAACGGATTAGAACGGCCTCCAAGTTATATATTCCTCTTCCCCTTGAATTGGAGAAGTTCCCAAACTAGTCCAAGTAATTAGTCCAAAATTGATATTGTAGATGTTTCTAGATTCAGGCTCTAAGAAGGGAGCTGTATCTACTTCCTGCCTCCAATCTCCAGTAACCTAGGCCACCAGGTGAAACTTTGACTCTTTCAAAGCTTCCATGTTTGAGGGTCTCCTCTCAGAAGCTCCAGTTGACAGTTCCAGTTGGACCCAGACTTCCAGCCACCCTAGAGAAAGTCACACAGGTGAGTGGAGTTGTGTGCGTTTCCTATTCTCTGCTGTGTCTGTCTGCCAGGTGCACACCCCTGGATGATGTCAACCAATGCCATGTGAACAAAAGGGCTCTCCCATAGAGGCTTGGTAGCTCTTACCATCCCCAAACTAAGACACAGGAGAAAAAAAAGAGATTGTAGCAAGTCACTAGATTTGGAAATAGTTCGCTGAATAAGAGTAGTCCAAACAATGGGTTCAGACAAGAAGAGACAGAATGTGTTTTTCTATACAGGATATTGTTCTTAGAGCCGGAGAATTGTATCATGGCCTCCAGGTCATGAGCATGGACCACAGGACTTTGGGAAAGAAAAACTGTATTTTACCAACAAAGGAAACTGTTTAAGTGCTTATAAATCATTTTATACAAAACATTAATAATCATACTTTGCCCCAAAAATACTTGTTTTTCCGAGAGATTATTATATCTGGTAGCTATAATATTCCTGACATTCCCATGTGAAGGTCTGAACATGTTAACATCATTTTTCTAACACTGTAAATGATCTCTGATACAATTTTCATCATAAGAGATTCCATATAATTTTGTTTTCTGGTTTGGCTCTGAGTGACAAATTTGGTCTGTGAAAGACGAATGACAGGCATTGTTTATAATACTTCTAACAATAATTTTCATACTTGGGAAATAGATACCGAAGGATAAAAAGCATGGTAATTACTTATGCTAATTGAATGAACACATATGTTAAAAGCAGTTGCGATAAATGGTGTGTGGGCTTTTTAGTTAGACTCTCCTTAATTCATGCCCCTGGTGTGTGTCTGTAATTATGATTATAATACCTCTTCATATCATACAGTCTCCTCAGGTAGGACTTTTCATGTGTTCTTTTGGCTTTAAACACATGTATGAAGGGACTCAAACTCATGCCTCTAATGTTAGATTTTTTTTTAACCAGATTCCAGATCTGTATTTTAGATAGCATAAAGCCCAAACTATCTAATAACTCAAAATAAACTTTCCTTTAAAAAAATGACCCAGGGTAGCCCTCATGTAATCATTTAAATCTATCAAGCTAGAAACTTTGCAGTCACTTTTATCTCCCCTTTCCCTCATCCTATAGATAATTAAACTTCAATTCCTGCGATTTGTATCTCTGAGCCATTACTTCTGGCTGGCCTCTTGTCTCTCTTTCCACACAATTATACCCACAGCATCTATCTCCTACCTCGGACTATAATCTCTCTTTTTCAAGGCGAACCACTTCAATATTTGTTATTGAATACTGTCTGAGGAGAAATGAGGTCCAGCGAGAAGAACAAAAGCTTTCTTTTTAATGTAAGGCTAGCAAAAGCCATTTCCCAGCCAAGCCAAAGGCAGTTTTCCTGCATGGTGATTTAATTACTAGGACACTGTCGACTTTCGTTACGCCGTGGTTTCTTCATCAAGGTGTGCACACGCTAACCGACAGTTCAGAGGATCTTCAAAAGGCAAGCTCTTTAGTAGAACTACTGCACACAGGAAGAGCATTCTGAAGACCGTCCATGTTCAGTCTCACAGACGTCACTTACAGGACTTCGTGCATACATCTCCATCTTTTCTGTCCTTGAACTTGGTAGAAGTGAAGAGAGTACCTCTGTCTCCTTTTTACCCAACTATAAAATCCCTGTTTATTTTTTGCACATAGCAATGATTTGTTTATTGTTATTAGGCTATGAAATATATGAAGTGCAATTACGGGGATATACCACAATCTATTAATCAGGTCTGCCACTGGTTGACACCTGAATTTTAGAGTTTTTAGACTATCTAAAGAGTGACTCTGTAAACAAGTTAACGTGACTTGATGAGCAAATATGAGCTCCTTTCTGTCAGATGTACTTTTAAGATGGTGAGCATGGCAATTGTTGGGTTCCAGGGGAATTTATCTAAGGGAAATTGCCTGTGAGTCACTCCTGATTCTGTTCCGTTAATTTTTCTTTTGTTATGTCAATCTGTTTTGACAACTTTGTCCTACCACTGCATCTGAGTCACTGTAGATTTATAGCGTGTCCTGTCATGAAGGGGCCTAATCCTGTGCCATCCTTTTTAGATAGCATAGCCTCTTCTTTTAACTTTAATATTTTTATACAAGTTTTAGAACAGGACAAAGAAATGTCACAAAGATTCACACAGTTTGTTTTACCCTGCTTTGAAATATGGGTTAATCTAGAAGGATTAGTTATCTTCAAAATATTGAACGTTTTCCTTCCTTTAGGGAGGTACTCCTTATTTGTGTTCAAGAATACTTTGTATCATCCATAACTGGCCTCCCATTCTGAACTTGCTCCACACTAGAGAAGCTTCACAGTTCTCCCATGCTCTCTGTTCTCATGGTCCCCTCATCCAGGAATCTGTATAGCACAAAGTTGTTTCTCTTCTGTTTGTACATGTGCTTCTTCTCTGTGTCTCCATCATTTTCTTTTCTTTTGGTTCAACATGATATTTTTTACCGAGCTTCTTGGGAATTTTACATCATGTTCTCCAATCATACCCATTTCCCAGTCTTTCCAACCCCCGCTCCCCGTCTTTGTGATTTCCCCAAAAGAAAATAAAAAATTAAAATAGAAATAAAAAACTTCAGAACCCCAAACAAACATAAAAATGCAAGTTCAACTTATGTTATATACTCACTGGGACATAGTCACTTTCAGTGGCCTGATCTTTAATTATAACTGAGACATTGCCCTCCCACACCCCCACCAGAAACCATCAATTGTGGAGAACTAACTGCCACATCCTTCTCATACGTTTTAAGCGTTCTCTTTGGGAGCTTTCTGTTTAAACTGCCACTTTTGGGGGTGGGATTAGGGATGGGGATAGGGGCTATTGCAGAAGCCTTCTGTGTTTCTTTTTCTCTACTATGTGTTTTCAATCATTGAGATCACTGCAAAAGTATTTTCCTTGCAGAAATATAGATTGTGGGTCTCTACATGGTTTCCGGTAACAGCACAGACCACAAATTCAGCTCCAGGCTGCAGTAAGACCCTGGACCCAGACAGGGCCCTAAGAGGCAGTTCAGACCACAGACATTACCATGGGTTCAGATTGGCAGTGCAGACCACTCACATAGTCCCCACCAGCACCATGGTCCATGGACATCAACATATATTCAGGTGGCAGCACAGACCAGGGACATATGTATGGCCTTTGTTAGTAACACAGGCCATAAATATCAACATAGACCCTTGGCTTGTAGCAGAACTCTGAACCCAGGTCATGGCCCTAAATGGCAGCATGCTGGCCTTAGGTGGCAGTGTAGTTCATTCGCATCAGCCTGGTCCTCAACAGTTTTTCACAGCCCAGGTGGCTTTAGGTGACTCTTGGGGTCACTTGGTACCCAAAATAAGCTCCAGGAAAAGAACAAGTATATCTTAAGACTATGTGCAATGAGATTTATCAACTCTTGCAATGGCAACTCTTGACTGTTAACTTGGCTAGACTTGAAGTCACCTAGTAGAAATGCCAACCATTCTTTTAACTTTAACTGAGGGAGGGAAGCTTTACTCTGATTATATGCATCCCTTGGGCTGGGGTTCAGGACTCAGTGAAAAGGAGAAACCAGTTAAATGCCAGCATTCCTCACTGATTTTGTTTATGCCCATGGCTCTCAACCTGTGAGTTGTGACCCCATTGGAGGTGTTTCACAGGGGTCTCCCAAGACCATCAGAAATATCAGGCATTTACATTACAATTCATCACAGTAGCAAAATCGCAGTTATAAAGTAGTAAAAGAAATAATTTTATGGTTGGGGGTCACCACAACATGAGGAACTGTATTAAAGGGTTGTAGCATTAGGAAGGTTGAAAACCACTGATATCTCATCATGTTGTATCCTCAAATTTCAAAAAAAACTCTCATGCTGCTTCTCATTGAATACTTTGTCCTAATGAAAGGGAAATTAATGTACCCTCTTGTCCCAAGCCTGATCTCACATCTCCTGAGTCAGAAATAAGGAGCCCGAGACAGTTTCCACTTAACAAGTGCATGATATGACATTTAGAGACGTTCGCCCATGAGATTTAGGAACCCAAACTTTTTTTGGATTATTCTTTGAAATGACAGCTTTAGATCTGTGAGCAGAGTTATTCAGGGACCACAGCTTTGGGCTCAGTACCTGGCTTCCATTCTCCCTGAGAGTGAATAATATTTTAAAGTTAGGCTTCCAAGGGCTGAGAATTTAGTTCAGTTGGAAAGCACTTACCTGACAAATTAATGATATCCTTACTTCAATCTCCAGCAGCACTACAAAAAAAAGTATGACTAAATAGTCTTTCAGGATTAGAGAGGTCTGAAGAAGTTAGCAGTATGGTTTTTCAAACTAACAGTATATCTGTCTGTCTGCCTGTCTGTCCATCTATCATCTATATATCTATATATCATCTATATATCTGTGTATCTATATATCTATACATCTATATATCTATATATCATCTATATATCTGTGTATCTATATATCTATACATCTATATATCTACATATCTACCTATCTATATCTTCATATCTACATATCTACCTATCTATATCTATATATCTATATATCATATATCAATCTATCTATCTACCTATCTATCTATCTAGGACCAGGAAAAAGAGAGGCATGACAGAAACCACCTCAGAAACCATGTCTCTCTCTTTACCATGTACAAGATGGTACATGGTTGCCACAATTGATACTAACCAGGTCAATGGGTCATTGACTTTGTGGACCTTGCACATTCTATTTTCATAATCATGTCCCCAACTAGAGTGATACAAATGGGATCCAGACTCTAGCATTTGCCATTTCTGTGTCCCTTGTAGTAGAGGTGAGAGAACAATGCCCGTGGACCAGAGCTGCCATTTCTATGGCCCCTCTGCAAAGGAAAAGAAGGGACAGTGAGCTGCTCTGCATTGTCCTTTCTGTAGTAGCCATCTGAATCATAGATGTCCTGAGATAACCAAAGTATGTATGCTCCCAGGCACATGTATGCACAGATCACTTAAAGACTAATCTTTCATTCCCTTTTCACCTCCACAATATAATCCATTTATTCTACACAGAACTTTCTAATTTAAAAAAATCTCATTTGGCAAAACTGCTGAGGTAATGTCACCAAGAATCAATTCCTCTCAATAAAATGCTAACATGAAGAGAAATTCAAGGGATTCACTGTCCTTGCAGGCAACATCAGAAAATAATATAAGCCGTTCACAGTCATATGCAGAAGTGAAATTAGAAGAAATTAGAACAATAACATGGTGATGTTATTGTTTTATGTTGGGACAGAGTCTTCTGTAGCCCAGGCTGGACTAAATTCACTGTAGATGATCTTGAAATTTTGATCCTTCTGCCTCAGGTTGCTAAATGCCAAGGTTTTTGGTATGAGTAACCATCCCTAACTCAGTGAAGTTGCATCATTTCTTTGTTATAAAGTATGTACACGCTGTCGTAGTTTCTTAAGAGCTGGGTTCTCACAAAGAGATAAACAGCAGCCAGATGAATAAGAATGAGACTGAGTTTGGAAACAGCGTGAGGATGTTAGGGAGAATGCAATAAGTCTCTTGGACATAGCCTAAGGGAGTCAGAACTGATCTATTTCTGCACAGGGCTATTTTGCCACAGCCATAGAGAGAATACAGCTTTGATTTTGTGTCTATTGAGGATTCGGTCCAAATCTAATCACTGAAACAGATTTGCAGGAGGACCCATGAAGACTAATTGTTGTAACACCAAACCACTCACTACATCCAGACCATTGCTTCCCTCGCACTTCTCTTGGTATTCGACAGGACATATTTTACTTAATGGACAGATAGTCTGAAGATTACAGGTCATGGACATGTCTCTAATTACAACTGAGCTTTAGAACAGAAGATCACAATACCAGTGATAAGGACAACATACTTTGCTGTAATATTACAGAGCTCTCCGGGGATTGACAGATATTGAGGGATGGTGAAGAAGGAGAGATGAGGTTTACACAGAAACACCTGCTAGCTCCCCATCCCTATAACATGCTATACCATATCACGACCATAAATCTCCAGTAAAAGGAGAAATTATGAGTTGCCCAGGGTCAATTCCTGCATCCAATGTGTCCCGGTGGAATGGTGTTAATTTTTGTTCAATGTAGACTATTGGCTTTCCAGATACTGCCAAGGCAAACGGGTGAGGCAGTTCTCCGAGCAGACAAGGTATTCATCGCGATAAAGCTGATGCGAGGGAACACGAAATTAATTTTGTTAATTCCATATGTGAAAGTAAGATGAGCCATCTAATACGAGTCCCAGTTGCAGAGGTTGAAATACGAGGCCGCATGATGGGTCATTGGATGCTTAATGTACATCATCACTGTCATTGCTTCACTGATACAGTGCCGATAGTGCTTTCCAAACCTCGGCAGCACACACTGGGGAGACTTAAAACAGGTTGAAGCTTGGCTTTCACCTCCCTCCTTATTTAATAGATCCTGCACATACACGGGAGATTAGCATTCTTAAAGCCGATGTACAGCCAAGACTTTGCATAGCCGATCTTGGGTGTGTGTCGGGGGGGGGGGGGAGAAACATTGGCGACTCATTCAAATCACCTAGGAAACTTCTGAAAAACCCAATATAATCTGTAACCTATCCTAAATCAATCAAAGCTGAGCAGGGCTGTTCAGTTTATAGATGTGTGTTCACAGACACCTAGATAATTCTATATGTTTTGTCCCAGATTCAGAATCATTGATAAAGGTTTTAAAATTCACAGTTATTCTCATCTGTCTAAGCAGGTTTTCTTGGATCTTGGGGAGCAGTTGCACACACGTGCATGCAAACACATGTACACACGGACACATACACACAAACACAGACACAAACAGAGACACACATATACACACATAGACACAGACTCACAAACACAAATGCATGGACACACAAACACACACAGAGACACATGTACACACATGTGCATACACAGACACATGCATGCATACACATGCATACACATGCACATGCACACACATACATGCACATAGACACACACACACACACACACACACACATACATACACACACACCTACCTTTATCATGGATTGAAGACAGAACTAAAGAGACAATTCTTTAAGACCAATGGTTAGAGTGGTTGGGGATTTAGCTTAGTGGTAGCTAGGCAAGCGCAAGGCCCTGGGTTCGGTCCCCAGCTCTGAAAAAAAAAAAAGACCAATGGTGAGGGTTTGGGGAGTTGGATCAGTAGTTATGAGTACATATAGCTCTTCCAGGGGACTTGGGTTCAACCCACATGTTAGCTCACAACCATTTAAAACTCCAGGGAAATACGATGCCTTTTTCTGACTTCTGCAGGCACCAGGCATGAAAGTGGTGCACAGACATACATGCAGACAAAACATCCATGCACATAAAATAAAAAAAAATACATTTGTTTAAAAAAACCCATAAAATAAGAATTGATGGTGAAATTGCAATGGAATTGAATGTTTCCATGAGAACTTCAACATCAGCAAATGTTGTCAGAAAAGGCACTGGAGACTTGTTCCTAATTTGCAGAACGAGGGCCTATGCTTGTCAGGTCAGGTTCTACGAGTGAGAATCTCTCCTCTAGGAGGGACTGTCATTCAGCTGCTCAGATCCTAATGTGCTCGAAAATGCTGAGAAAGCTAGATTGTCTTTTTTTTCTCTTCCTCGGAGTTAGTTATGAAACATCTAAAAATCATGCACGAGACAAAAGGGAGCTAGCTTATAATTGCTCTGGTGAAGCATTCTGGCAACTCCGTTTGCAACTGTCAGAATTTGAAAGTCAGCAATTCGGGGACGTGTATGTAGTGTCGTTATGTTCGCGGATTGTGTTGCCGCATCTGCAAAGGCCACGGAGGTTTTGAACAAATGAGAGACTGGATAAGAGATCTGTTGCTGGTGTGCGTACCAGACACACCAGTGGGCCTTTTCACGTGTATAGTCTGATCCTGAGCGCAATTCTGTGTCACAGAATCTTGCATATATTTTAAAGACTGGAAGGAAAGAATGCTCAAAAATCACACAAGTGTATTAAGACAGCTTAGGTTATCTGCTCCCTTAAGCCAGTTCTCATCAGTCTTTGTAGAAATAGGCTTTTGTCCTTACCTGAAACTTTACCCTCTCTCTGAATAGCATTTTGGAATGGCTGTGTATAGCTTTGGTTTCCGTCTTCTTTATTTTCTGATAGTGGCTCATGTAGCCCAGGCTGGGCCTCCCACTTGCTCAGTAGTCCAGGGTAACCCTGGGTTCTGACATTCCCCCTTTCCTCTCAGTGTTCCAATTATAGAACTATGCCAACATTCTTGTTTTCTGTGCTGGTCCTCAAACCTCGGCTTTTGTGCATGGTAGACAAGGACTCTACCATCTGAGCTCCACCCTCAGCACATTTATATACTTGTGTGATTGATTGTAAATGAATGAATGGAGTGGTCCTCACTAACCAGCACTCAGGAGAATGGCTTCATTCATGCCAACTTTCCCTAGTCCTGGTTCCTGTGTTTTTCCTGTTGGTCTTTGTAAAACGCATCGCTTCAGATTTCCCCACAGTAAACACAGAGCGCACCACTTTGCAACCTGACTAACAGTGAGGAAGTTTCTGCTTTCCCCACATCCTTGATGTATTTGTCATCAATTGCTTTCCTTTTTTTTCCCCCACATGAAGAGGTTTAATGAGAGAAGAGTAGAAGAGGAGAGGAATAAAGGCTGGCCATGAGCATGTGGAAGGGAAGGATGTGTGTGTAGGGGAAGATGGGGAGAGAAGGAACAGGGACAAAGAGGGCACGAGAACAGAGCAGAAAGAGAAGAGAGTAAGAGAGCATCAATTGCTTTCTTGATCTTGGCCATTCTGATGGGGTGAGATGGAATCTCAATGTGGAATTTAATTTGCATTTCTCTATTTGCTAAGGCTATTGAATGCTTTTAAAGATGTTTCTTAGCCATTTTTATTTCTTCTTTCTCTGTTCAAATATGTAGTATAACACACACACACACACACACACACACACACACACACACACACACACACACCCCTATATATGAGATTGTTCTAACTCTGTAGCCTTCCATTTCACACTTCCTTTGCTCTACAGAAGGTCCCACTTGTCATTTGCTGGTCTTAATTCCCGGGCAAATAGAGTTCTATTCAGAAGGTTCCTTTTTTACACCTGTATCTTCAAGAACACCATTAGTAGTTCTGCACTTCAAGTTTCACATCGTGGGGTTTAAAAAATATATTTGGAGTAAATTATTGTGCAGGTTGATAGATATGGGTCTATTTTCACTCTTCTACATGTAGACACCCAATTTTCTAAGCATTATTTTTTGAAAATGCTGCCTTTCTCTTCAGTGTGTATTTTTGACATCTTCGTTAAGCCTCAGATTGCTGCAGTTGTGTGCGCTCAGAATTGGGTCTTCTGTTTTGTTCTTTGGTGTGCATGTGTGGTTTTGTGCCAAAACCTTTATGTTTCTATTGCTATAATTCTGCAGCATGTAAATCTGGAATGTTAAGTCTTAACAGCCTTATTCTTGATGCTTTGGCTATCTGGGGTCTTTCGTAGCTCCATAGGAATTATAAAATGCTTTTTGCTGTTTCTGGGGAGAATGTTATGTGGACTTTGTTACCCAGATGTCTACTTTGAGGATTTCATGCTTTCCAGGATCCATAACTAGGAAAGTCAAGCACTGCTATAAATCACGAAATAGACAAGGTTTAATATTTATTTTGAGGATGTCTTTACTTATTAGTTTATTCTAAAAAAAGTGGTCAGAAAATTTGAGCTACTCAATGCATCAAATAAATATTTCTGTGAGGTAAAAATTAAGTGATCAATTTCTCATATCATTAACACACACACACACACACACACACACACACACACACATTCATGCAGCCTGCAGTTGGGTAGTGTCAGTAGATAATAATTGCGATGATGGAGATTTAAAGGTGTGTAAGTGCTGCCTGTAATAATTCTGATCTTTACATGTTTATAGTCTTAGGTATGCATAGAGATACATTATAAAGGGGGAAAAGTGGATCTTATTTAAGACTGTGGTCTTGAAGAAGAAACAAGGTTGTTATAAGATAGGTCATAACCTGTGAATTCACAAAGCAGCCTCCCCAGTGCAGGTGGGGGCTATCCAAAAGAGAGCATCTGGAGACAGCCGTACACTCTTGGGAAATGCCCCCTTTACTCGTCTTGATCCGTCCCCATGCTATTTAGTGTCCTACTAAGAACACAAACACATTATCATCTGTTGGCCAAGAGGCCAGCATGAGTCTTAGGGTTAAATGAAGATGTTGTCAGGGCTTTGTGTGTTTCTGTAGGACTTGGGGCAGGCTCTTGTGCTTTGATTGTTTAGTTCAGAGAGAATGTATGCATGCCTTGGGTAGTGGCCTCCCTTAATTTAAAAAACTTGGAACAGCTCATCAACCTTTATCTGTAGTCCCCCTCCCCTCTGACCACAGCCTGGAGGGATGGTTAAATTGCTCTACCTGAGTCATTCAAAATCATCTACCCATCGCAGGGAGGCTGACTGAATCTGGCTAGGTTGAGGGTATGATCAGTGTGATGGTTTGCATATGCTTGGCTCAGGGAGGGGCACTATTAGAAGGTATGGCCTTATTTAAGGAAGTGTGTCACTGTGGAGTGGCTTTGTAGACCTCCTCCTAGCTGCCTAAGGATTTTCAGTCTGTTCCTGGCTTCCTTCGGGTGAAGATGTAGAGCTCAGCTCCTCCTGCACCAAGCCTGCCTGGACACTGCCATGCTACCATGTTCCCGCCTTGATGATCATGGACTGAACCTCTGAACCTGTAAGCCAGCCCCAGTTAATGTTGTCCTTATAAAACTTACACTGATCATGGTGTCTGTTCACAGCAATAAGACCCTAACTAAGACAGTCAGTGTACCTACATGCCTCAGAAATTAAGGTGTAAATAATATGGGGGAAACAGTGGCCACTCCCCCTGCCTAAAATGACCACCTTTTATCAAGTGTCCTTTAGCTTTCTCTCTTTTAAGACATTTTTAGATTTTCTGCGGTGATATGTAAAAAAAAAAAAAAATCAGACACTTGCTGCAGCCAAAGAAGCGTTATTGATAAAAGAAGGATCTGCAGGAGCTCCTATGATTTAGAGACAAGGAACTTGAGAAGTTTGAGAAATCCTGAGCCTAGACCATGTGTAACTCACGGAAAGATGGAGAGTGGAGAAGGAGGATCAAGGTCCAAGTGTTTCTCAGCAAGGGAGAGACATTGAGAGCCTCGGAAGAGGAAGAGGGAAGTGTTAAACCCTGTCAGAGTTCTGTTCCTCGTCTCTAGATTGTGTGTGTTTGGGGATTGTGGGGGGGGGGGGCAGTCTACTTTCCTTTGTGGATAGTGAGATATAATTCCATGATGGTTCTCAGTGCTTAGGAGTGTGACCCTTGAAATAACCCTCCGAGGGAGGTGAAAGGAGGTCTGAGTTATGGAGAAATGAAATCTCTCTTTTCTTCTTTTAAGCTTGGGTCTCTCAACCACCCCTGTAAAGCTATCACGTGAACTTTGGTGCTCTGGAGTATTTAGTACTAAAGCACTTCTGTGCGTGCACACACACACACACACACACACACACACACACACACACACACCCCGACAGAATCAGATTAGATGAGGCCACAGGACACTTACTCTGGGTCATACTTTCTTTGTACTTTATGTCCTTTAGTGTTCTCCTTTTATTATTAATTCTATGTCGGCACAGTTCTATTTTATAGATGACTTTGAGGAATACAGCGTGTGGGAAGCAGCAGTGAGAGAGCTCAGTCACAGTCTCCAAAGCCCTAATTCCTCTTTTGCCCACACCAAGTAGGAAACAAAGCATGTGCTGATTGCCTGTTTGTTACGTTTTGAAGCAAAGAGTTAAGCAGTTCTGAGCATTTCCTGGTTTTCCTTGATATCCTTAAAAATGTTAAGAACAGTTCTTGGATATAGACTATAATAAATGCTAGCTATTAGTACATACAGTAGTGATTAAAATGACAATGAAAGCGGTTATTCCTGCTCCTTAGAAATACAGCTTCTGCAGGTACTCATCCGTCTCCTATACACGCTCTGTGTGCACAAGGATATAATCCTACGTAAAGGGCCCCAAGGAATATGCAAAGTGAAAAGGACACAGATCTGGCCTCAAGGATCACGTGGTACAACAAATTACCAGGCAATTAAATAAGCAGCAGAAATGAAGGTCGTCTCTGTTCACTATGCCAGGACAGAGACACAGACTGCTATAAAGGTGTTTTCTCTGAGGTTGTCCAGGGATTGAATCATGAGGTGGAACTTGCCTAATCAGCAGCCATGACCTCCTTGCATGATAGAGAAAACAAACAAAACACGAACCAAAACAAACGAACAGAAAAAAACAAAGACAGGCAATGGCGATGAAGCCAGTAGTGGGCAGAGGCTACCCCTGACGGATGTAGATGGCTGGTTCGGGAGATTGCCAGGGGGTTCCCATTGCTCACATGCCGCAGTCAGTCATGACCAATGAAACTTAGCAGAACAGGCTTCAGATCACTGTAGTATTTTGAGTTTAGTTGGTCACCAAAAATATGATCATTGTCTATAGGTAAAACTTCTGTAACAGATGAATTGTAACAATGATGATTTTGACTCCCAAAGCTATCTGTCCCTGAACTCTTATATACTCTCTGACTCAGACAAAACCAGTAATAGGTGAAGCAGTATCTGTTTCTCTAACTCTTGACCTAAATCTTGACTATAAGTTGACTTATATCCGTCGGCTTGAAGACAGGTGCCATCATGAAGCCCTGTAAAAATCAGAGTGTAATTTTGTCGAATCACTTCTTGCCTTCTAGCTTTAAGTAGGTACGAGGGATTGGACTCAGGCCTCCAAAACTGCTCGGTGAATGTTTCAACCCATTGAGACATCTTGATGGTCCCCTCACAACATATTAAATATCAAGATGGCAAGAAGATTGCAAGGAGACTGCAGAAAGTTCATTGTCAGCCTGTGTGCTGATTGAAACCCTACCTCAAACAATACCAAGGAAAAACAGTCACACTTTATAACCTGGAGGTCATGATTTAATAAATGGATCTTGCATGTGTGTATACATGTATTGTGTATGTGTGTGTTGTGGTCTGTGCATGCGCATGTATGTGTGTGTGTGTGTGTGTGTGTGTGTGTGTGTAGGAGGAGGAGGAGGAGGAGGAGGAGGATATCTGGTGTCCTGTTCTATCATTCTCTTAATCCATCTAATTTCCTTGGGACAGAGTCTGCAATGAATCTGGAGTTAGTATGGGTGACAACAAGCTTGGTCCTCCTGTATTTTCACAGTGTTGAGACTACAGGCAAGCCGGTAACCCTAGGTTTTATGTAAGTGCTGGAGGTTTGAACCCAAGTCTTTATGCAGCCATGCTCTAACCCATTGAGCCATCTCTCGAGGCCCCCAAATTGATACGTTTTAAGAATCAGTTTCTTCCCCAATTTCTGATAGCAGGCCAACTTAAATAAGTAGTCTTGTGTGTTAATTACGAAGTAATGGTCTTAAAGGAAAAGACAAAGAATTAGTCCGGCTAGGTGAATAGATGCCTTCAGATTTTTAATTGAAACTGGTTCTGCTTTCCTCTTTTCTAAGATGGGACTCTGAGCACAAATGAGCTTTCCCTAGAAGGGAACTCTGAAGCCATTAGCTGTCTCTTCTGATTAAGGTGATAAAAGTAGCAAAAACCAAACAGGCATTCTTGTCTGCACCACTGTTTTCTCTGACCAGCTGATGAGTGGGCTATGGCGGTTCAATGGGCTACACGGAGAGCTGAGCTTTGACCTCTGGCTTCCGACTCTTTAGTCCTTACTGAACATAAGGAATGGAAGAGAGAGCCCAAGGCGAGGACTCTAACTGATGTTTTCAACTGGGTCGGGAGCTTTTAGAAGAGAGCATTTGCCTTCCCAGAAGTTCCAAATGCCTAGCAGTCTCCAGTTGTAAACATTCAGTAGGTCCACGGTAATTTACTTTGAAGCTTCAGTAAAAGTCTTAGGAGGTCATGATGAAATGGGCGTGGGAAGAGATATTAGGGGGTGAAAAGAAGAAGATGTTCATAATATTCATCTCAAACTTATCTTCTGAAGAACTTGATGGGTTTTATTCAGCCACAGAGAATGACTGGGATTTTGTCAATTTTAGGGACTTAGAAATTTGGGTGGATGCTGAGACCATAAAATTTGGTAAAGTTAGCCAGAATCAGAAAGGTAAATGTCACACTTCCTCTCCTCTATGGCTCTCTTACACACATGTGCACATGCACACATGCACATGCATATGCACGCACACACACATGTTTGCATATGTTCATTTATATATACATATTTGACAGGAAAGCAGAAGTGAGCCTGTCTAGTAGGAGGGAAGGGGACAAAGGACAGTAATGGGAGTGAATGTGGCACAAAGCACACAGCGTGCTTGGGTGAAACCATGGCATATATGAGTTTATGCTGAGAAAAAGCAGTCATGTGACTTAAATAGGAAGACTTGGAGAGCATTAAAAGAGCGTCCTTTGCATATTTTGTGTCCAATCTACATTGAGCATCGTCAGCACTGCCTCCTTTCTTCCTTTGTATGCTGTGCCAGGGACAAGGGAAGAAGCAGAGTTTGGGGAGGAGAACATAGGCGCCATGTTTTCTTTTCACCTTTGTTCAAAATAAATTACTGGTCCAGGGCAGGAGAGAGGACATGGGCTGGAGATAGCAGAACAATGAATGGGGCCAAGTGAGAGGCTAGACTGTGGGTCTCTATTCTGTGGAGGAGGGAGTAGGGTTAGACCATCATGGTATAAAAGTAGTGTGTGGTTTCAGTACTGCGTTCAGTACTGGGTTTGTGTCTAGTATGTGTCTGTGTCCCCTATGACGACAAGCCATCCTGTTCATCTGCTTGGAGCGTAGACTGTTACATTGTTGGTGTTGTTGTTTTTAAGACTTTGCTTAAATGATACTGAGTTCTGGTGAGGAAGTCTCCACTGATATCCTCAATGACTGCATGTTAGTTGCTGTCCTATTGCTGTGCTGTAACCAAGGGAACACTTATTTAAAAAGTAATTAGTTGGGGTTCACTTACAGTTTCAGAGGATGAATCCACCATTGATGGTGAGGAGTGTGGTGGGTGACATCCAGGCAGGCATGGTGCCTGAGAGGTAGCTGAGAGCTTTACATCCTGATCTGAAGGCAGGGGACAGAAAGGAAGGGGAAGGGAAGGGGGAGGGAGGGAGGGAGGGAGGGAGGGAGGAGAGAGAGAGAGAGAGAGAGAGAGAGAGAGAGAGAGAGAGAGAGACTCTGACCTGACTTCGATTTTTGAAACCTCAAAGTTCATCCAAAGCGATACACCTCCTCTAACAAGAATACGCTTCATCAGTTGGGGTCCAAGCATGAAAATCTATGAACCTATGGGGTGGGGGCAGCAGCGGTGGGGTGGGGGGGCATTCTCATTCAAACCACCACAGACTACTTCTTATTCTGTTTATATTTGTTTATATTTTACCAGTTTTATAAGACTCACTTAAATGAGGAAAATGAATTCATATGTATATCAGGCAGTGAAGAAAGTAATTGTGTGTGGGGTGTGTGTGTGTAGGCACATGTGTGTAGGCACATGTGTGTAGGCCAGAGGACAACTTCAGGTGCCATTCCTCGTGTGCTGTGGACTTGGTTTTTGAAACAGAGCCTCTCATTGACTTGAAGCATATCTATCAGGCATCCACCAGCCTCTACCTACCAGCACTGGTATTATAAAAATAGGCCTCTATATCCACCCTTTATCCACATGGGTGGGCTCCAGGGGTTTAACTCAGCATCTCCCGATGTTTACAAGGTAAAGTTTTTATCGACCGAGCCATCTGTCTAGCTCCTCATTTAATTTTTAAAGCCAGTGTTGGGTATGTCTCTGACTGGCTTCAGACTTGCTAAGTAGCAGAAGATGGCCTTGAACTTCTGATCTTCCTACTTCTACCTCCAGGGTACTGAATTTACAGGCATGCATCTCTACCCTTGGTTTATCTAGGATCAAGGGATAAAATCCAGAGCTTTGTGCATACTAGGTAAGGATTCTACCAATTAAGTTATATCCCCGATCCTGAAGCCACTTTTTTCCTTTTGTTAAAATCTGAATTATTTAGTCTGTTTGTCATTTGAATTTTTTTTTTTTCTTTTTGGTCTGCGATGTGCTTTTGAAGAGAGGAGAGCCCGGAGGGTCACATTTTCTTAAAACCAAACATACACTTGCATTATGTATTTCCTTGTCTGAAGCAAATGCCCCAGGTATTTACCTGGGAGTGAAGAATAATTATGGTGGAACGCATCTTATTCCAGAAGGACTTCTATGGTTACGAGCTCCTTATTATGTACAACTCAAGTTGATTTCTTTTCTTACCTCTATGAAATAGTAATAGAGTTTTATGCCTTTCTATAACCATAACGTAATGATGACCTGAAGTACAGGGAAAATTTCCATAAAGCGTTAAATGATTCATAGTCACTTTGTGAATTGAGATCCTTATTACATCTTCGAAAACGTGAATGGAAATGTGCAATCCTGCCGGGGCCGGGACTTGGCATATCTTTTTTTTTTTTTTTTTTTTTCCGGTTCTTTTTTTTCGGAGCTGGGGACCGAACCCAGGGCCTTGTGCTTCCTAGGCATGCGCTCTACCACTGAGCTAAATCCCCAACCCCGTGACTTGGCATATCTTGACCTAGCTCATTGTCAACAATATTCTCCTCCTAGTGACGGGGATCGGAAGGAAGACTTACAGGTTTAACCTCGTATGCCAGTGCCTTCCTCCCTTGTCATTTGGTGGAATAATTTAGTGAATTATGCCACAGGAAATCGGTTCATCTACAAATTCACTGGCCTTCTGCATCCTGACTGAGCATAGAATTGTATCTTTAAAGACCCGCAGGTAAGAGGGCCCGATGCCTCCTGAACAGTTCGGTATGACATATGGCTTTGAATGTGACAATTTTATCTGCAGCACACAGTATCTGCAGAATTGAGCTAATGTTCTTTGGAAAACAAGAAGAGATTTATGCCCAAAACCTAAAGGCAAAGAAGAAATTCTTTTCAGCTACCATATGTAGAGTACTCGAAACTCTGCATAAATAGTAAACAATATTGACGTCTATGCATCTAAAATTTTAGGAACTTTTTTTTATATCTAGCAGCTCTACTCAAACTCTTATGGTGATAAGACTCATAAGCGAAAATTCCTACAGGGTAGAGGTAGGGGGCAGTGCCAGGGATATAGGCCAGGAGGAGCTGGCTGGGTGTGTGTGGACTACCTTGCCTGTCATAGGGTTATGTTTTGTAAAATTTGCAACCTGTTTCCATGAAAAACTGCTGGCCTGTGGTGGCCACATCTTCTAGAAACTTCAGAGACAGCTCATCCTGAGTCTATGTAAAAATCTCAAAATCAGGTTGATAATGGAAATATACAAACATCTCTAAGATTTCTTTGTACCCACAATGGATCATTTATGCCGTGACATAAATGAAAGAGAGAGATGGTTGAAAGGGCTTGGAAAACAAGCAGGAGGGGGAGGGAGAGAGAGAGAGGGAGAGGGAGGGGGTAGAGGGAGAGGGAGAGGGAGAGAAATTTGTTTTTCAGAGTGTATCTACAATTTAGTCAGTATCAACAAAGACCCTCTGAAGTACTAAAATCGTGACCCGAAGAAAACAAAGTGCATGACTGCCTAAGGTTTAGAAGTTCATTCTTTTCTACAGTCGATACCTAGTGAGGATGGACAGCCCTACTTAGATAACATGGTTGCTTTGTGTCTGGTGTGAGGCAGGCGTCTAACTTAATTTTCCAATGTGGATGTAGTGTTAACTTCACACAACACGCTAAGAAGGCTCTAACTCATTCACAGCTATCAACAGTGTCATGCACATTATAAATCAAATGTATGTGTGTGTATGTTTCTAGACTCCATAATTCATTCAGTTGTATGGTTGACGACCGTACCACATCCCCTTAAGCGCTTTTAACATAGTATTCTTTTTTCCTCCTCAAATGTCTTAACTAGGCTTGTCCTGCATATGAACTTTTAAATTCGGAATGGTCTTACAACCTGCCAGCACGTTTGGAAAACAGTTTGGCAAACAGTGAACACGTACAACCAGGGACTGACTTTGTATACGCTCCCCTAAGTAGGGAAGCACACCACGCCATAAACATTTCGGAATACTCATAGAAGTTACCTTTAAACTATGCAAAATCTGGGAAGAACTGAAGAGAAACAAACATCCGAGAGTGTGAGTAAATTAATTCCCTTGTGTATGCAGCACAGCGTTGTAATACACAGTTATGGAGTTCCGTAACTCCAGTTTTACAGAAGCCATATGAGGGAAACTACTAATTCTACACAAGATCCAAAATGCAGGAGATCGGCCATGGTAACTCATGGGCTTCGTCTCTTTCACTCCATTCCCAGACTCTGCTCTCCAGAGAGTCCTTCACATGATCCTCACCTTTGAAGATCTGCGGAGTGAGGAAGGCTGTAGGTCACGGATTTATGTCGGCTATTGTTCTCTGGGAAACACAAGGTGTCCTATGTGGAATCAGATTTCTGCTGGCCGCTGCTGTTGTGAGGGAAAAATCCCTCACTAGTTGCTGACTTTCCTGTGTTTCCATTCTCTGTTCCTGTGGACCAGCAGAAGGCCTTTCCCCAGACGGCATTACAGAAGCCTCACCGAGCCAGGAAGCAAGGCACGTGTAATGCATCTGAGGGAGGCTTTACTAGATAAAGACGGGTTTCCCCAGCAATTACTGTTACAAAGGCAGTTTCAGAGGACGCAAGGATGGGCGCACGTGTTGGGCACAAACCTGGCTGAGGCTTTTAAGACCTTTGCGCTGTGGCCTGCTCGCGCGTTAGAATTACCTGCTACGCTTTTAGAAGGCAGAGGCCTAGGCCGTACCCCACAATTGGTGAGTCGGAGTCACCCTAGCTGATGTCTTGGAGTCGTCATCTTACATAAATATCATTAGGCGAATCTGTAAAGTACAATAAGTGTCCACCATACACTTGGACTGAGTCGCAGCGAGCACCTTCGGGTGCTTGAACACCCTGGCTCAGGTGCGGCTTCCTGAAGCTTGATGCGGTTTCTTAGGATGCAAAGCGGATCCAGAACAAATGCTGGGCCAACTGTTTTGCAAATAGAGAAGCCCTTCCTGAAGGCTCACATGCTCCTAATGACCTTCCTGGGAACCTTCTCCAGGCACCCTCCCCACTTTTGAACACTAGCTTTACGGTCCAGCCTTTTGGGTTTTCCTGAAATCCTCCTGACATTTGTACTCGGACAGTTGGAAAGTTTCTTCTCTTTGCACTCGGCAACGTGCTATCGATTGGTTTTGGCCTTTGTACTTTCTCCCACAGCACCCCTCCCCATCAGCTTTCTCACCCTTGGGGGAGTATTTCGTGTCTAAATATTGACCAAATAATTCTCTGGACTATTATTTATAGAACATTTCCTCTCGAGTCAGGAAAATAAGAGGTTTTCTGCCTCTCGGCTCCAAATGTAGTAGACAGGACCCGGGTGTTTAAACAAGAGCCTGAAGCAAGGGTTTGCCAACCTTTCCCGGGCTGCATAACAAATATTCTTTATTTGTTCCGTCAGGTGTTGAAGTCAGCTATAGCCCTCTGAAGGTCATGTCTGAGCCTTCACACCCTGCTACCCACACCAATTATTATGGGTCCCCTGTGAAAATAAAACCACCTTAGGAGGGATCATCCTAGGGTAAAGAATCAGTTAATACCTTACTTTTCAATTAACATGCCAGAAAGGATTACTCGGAAGTCAGCAGAGGATAAGAGTAAGGGGCAGACTGGCACTTGGAAAACCTGGTTAATTAATAATAATAATAATAATAATAATAATAATAATAATAATAAAACAAGGGAACAGGAAGGAAAGAAAGTTTTGGCATTTCCACTTGAAACTAATGAGTCACGGGGAGGAGAGCAGAATCACTGGGGGACTTCAGCTTTTAAATTCGTAGCTAAAGGTACGTGATTGTGAAAAGATCAGTGCTCTCCAGAGTGGATGAATAAATCCGGCAGAGGAGTCATTTCTTACTGCTCTTGTATAAACAGCCTGCCCACCGTAGATGTCCAAGGCACATAGAAATGTATCTTTACATCGTCTGTGTGCTTTTTCCAGACCTACACTTGCTGTCAGAACATCCCCAAAGCACGGGTTTGGGGTTCTTGAGCCAAAAGTAGTGGTACAGTGGCACGGGGGATATCTACTCCATCTGACAGAAAAGACCTCCTCACGTGACTGCCTGTTTATCTGCAGCACAGTTCAGCTGAGACCGCAGCAGCATCTTTCCCCTTCAAAGGAGTCAAAAAGAGGTTTTGCCACTAAATTCAAAAGGTTACCACCTATGCTCAGATTTCCAACTCAATCCAGCGACTTGAGCCCGAAAGTGGTTTTTATTTATTCATTTAGTTTTTATCTGTGTCTGTGTACGTGTACGTAGGGGCACGTGTGTTGGGGGACGGTGATTGTCAGCAGTCCATCTTAGATATTGTCCCTCAGAAGCCTTTAGCTGGGTTGGTTTTGGAGACAGGGTCTCCCACGGGCTCAGGTGTACCAAGTAGGCTAGCTTTCGGGCCAGTGAGCCCCAGAGGTCTTTCTGTGTCTGTCTCCCCAGAACAGGGATTAGTACATGCTACCATACCTATGGCTTTTTCTATGGGTTTTGTGGATGGAGCTCAGGTCCTCTTGCTTGCTTGTGAGGCAGTTGGCCAACTGAGTTCTCTCCAGCACGCTATTCATTTACATTTTAATATAATCTCTGGTATGAAGGAATAACCAATGTGACACACATGTCCATATGTAAGTTATAAAGTTAATACTATAATGAGTAAGTAACTCCACCCACCATCCATCCAAGAACCTGGATATCATTCTAATAGCACCCGTATTTACTTACCACCTTCTCTCCACATCTCCTCAAGTTCTTGTGACAGAGGAAACCAATACTTTGAGTTCCATATTATTGCCTCACTTTTCAAAGTATTCGTTTTACTCATATACTTAAAAATGTGAAAAAAAAATAGCATATTTTCTCGTCCCACTTGTTTTGAGCATAACATTAAGTAGACCACTGTGGAAATCATTCCACAGTTAATGCATTTGTTCTGTCAAAGGGAAATTACTACTTTTGGTTTCTTGTTAACAATGTTGTATTCTATGCTACTAGGTGCACATATATACAAAAAATTCTTTGATATGGACGTACACACCACGTACACAGAAATAAACAAACAAACATGGCACTCGACCCTTTGACACTTTTGAGACTGTTTGCTCTGAGGCTGCCCCATGCAGTGGGACAAGCTTGACAGCATCCCTACCCTCTTCCCACTAGATGCCCCTAGTGTCCCCAAGCTGCGACAACTGAAAGTGTCTCTGGACATAGCCAAATGTCTCCTATGGATCAAAGCCACTGAGTTAGGAATGTAACTCTTGGGTAGAGATGATACAAAATGCTCACCTTCCACAGAGAATGGCGAGCTCTTTCCCAAAGTGGTTGTGACATTTTGAGGCCCACTTGCTTACATTTCCTCTAGAGCTCTTAGAACCGACAGGTCATGCAACCAGAGCAAATCCGTGTAACCCCGGACTTTCCTAATTTCCATCTCCTTGACTAGAGACAACTCAAAGGACCTTGTGACACTTGGGTCTTCCACTGTGAGGTATCTGTGTTTGTGGGCTTTGCTTCTCTGTTGGGTTTCCTGTAAGTAGCTGGGAGATAGCATATATGTCTTCTAGAGACAAAGCCTTCGTAAATGAATTGTAAATACCCCAGAGTTATGAGGGTGTGTTGTGACCTAGACACTTTTCCCCAGCATTCTCAGACAGCTTATACTAAATTCCTTGGCTTTTCATGTACCCTACATTCAAGGCTTTTAGGAAGCATTGCTTTTCCCAAGCAGGACTTTTTGGAAATACTGATATATGTAGGTGGGAATTGCCTGTGGCAATAATTCATTCTCCTGCCTCCATGGACTTCTGCCTACATCCTTTAGGATGAATGTGTTATGACCGTGTATACACCTTCCATATTTTCACATTTTGGTCAGTTTTGTACATGCATAAGTGAATTGTGTTCATAGCCACACTCCATTTTCCCCTACCACACCCACAGATTCCCCTTTACCCTCCCCTTTCTTCCAACCAATCCCTTCTTCTGCTTCCCCATTGGTCCCACAGTCCCTATGGCATGATTATGAGTCCAATGACATCATATCCAGAGGGCAGCACCCTTTCCCACCCTCTGGCTTTTATACTTTTTCCAGCCCCTCTTCGGCAGTGTTCCTGAGCCTTGGAGTAGGTATCAGTGATGCCCTGCTTAGGATCAAGGACACAGCAGTCACTTAGCCTCAGAATTTTGACCAGTTGTACACCACAGCATTAACCCGCATACTCTGCAAAAAGAAGCTTCTCTAACCAAGACTGAGAGATGGGCTAGCCTAGGGAATAAACACACATATTAAGAGGGCAGCGACCAAAGGTCCATTTAGGGAAGCATTAGTAGCAAGCCCCTTTCCTCATAGGGACCGTAGCCTCCCTACCTAGCTTCTGCATAAGTCTGCACTGTGGTACAATATTGTACTCAGGTCCAATCAGAAAGTGGTTATTTATGAACTAGGTCACTATCGTACCATTGCCATCAGTGGGCACATCCTCCCTGACAGATCAGAATTTCAGCACATAGGGTCCACGCTTGGATAAACAAATTGGTGGACTTTTTTCTCCAAGCATTCATACAACACCCTTGTCATTGTGAATGGTAGCCAGCATAGGGGAAGCTTCTACTTGGTCCCCAGTGGATTTATCTCCCAAGAACATGGTGTCATAAGAGATAGGGTCTGATTGTCTAGTCTCTCACAGGAAACAATGGAAATAGTTTACATTGTTTTGGGACTGTCTAGGTGCTTCCGAGCCAACAACTTGTAGGTAAAGTATTCTTTACTTGACATTGGATTTTTGTTGTTGTTGTTGAAAAATATGTAACTTCTGGAGGCACCATTTAGCTTATAAAGTAAGTTTCTATATAGCTTTTTATATATTCTAAGTTTTAATTTGATTTTACAAATCCCCACCTTTGGCAAAGCTGCCCCATTCCCTGTTTAATCTTTGTACCCCCAGTCTAACCCTGTCTAATTTTCTGTCATTTATATTTCCTCTCCCCTCCAAGAACCACACCATACACACACACACACACACACACACACACACACACACACACACTCACACTCACACATTCACACACACACACACTCACACACACTCTCCCATACATTCACACACAGTTGCACACATACTCACACACACACATGCACACACACACACACACACACACACACACACGCACACACACACACACACCTTTTATTCTTGCTCTCTGGCCTCTGTTGACACTCAAATTTAAGCACAGAAACCTTCAACTTTGAACCCAACATTGACATAAGCCAGAGGTCGTAAGGCACTTGTCTTAATGTCTTGGTTATATGGCAGCTCTAGTTTTAGCCTTTAAAGAGGCCTCTTCACTAATTTCATGGTTTGAATTCCCACCAACAGCAGATATATGCATTCTCCTTCCCCCAGATCTTCACCAGCATTTGTTTTCTTTAGTTTTTCTTTTCTTCTTGATGATAACCATCCTGACCAGCAGGAGATAAAAATCTCAAGGTAATGTTCATTTACAATGCTCTGATAGCTAATGATGTTGACCACTTGAAAATGGTTTTTAGCCAATAATGTTTCTCCTTTTGAAAACTCTCTATTCCTTTATGGAGCTGTTTTTTTTTTTTCTTAAAGTGGGTTGTTCGATTTATTTGTGTCCAGTTTTTTGAGATGTCTGTATAGTCTCAAGATGAATTCTCTATTAGAAGTATAGCTGGCAAATATTTTCTCTGTTCTGTAGGCTGCCCCTTCACGGAACAAGCAGGTTCCTTCTCTATAGAAGCATTTGGGGTTCATGAGGTTCCATATGGAAGCTTTTGGCGTTATTTCCTGAATCACTGGGGTCTTGTTTATAAAATCCTTACCTCTGCCTCTGTCTAGTAACAGGAGTGTGTACTCCTGACCTCTTCTTCCAGAAGTTTGAGTTTCACACTTTCTGGCTAGGTCTTTGATCCATTCACGACTGCTCAGAGTGAGAGGTAAGTATCTAGTTCCATCCTTCCCTGTGTAGACATCCACTTTTCTCCACACTATTTGGACAAGGTGCTCTCTTTCCTCTACGTTGTATTTTTGGCATCTTTGTAAAAAAAAAGGTGTCTGGTAGTTTTAGTCGAATGGACTTGTATCTGTGTCCTCTATTCTATTTGACTAGCCTACCTGTTCCAATTTTGAAGCAATGTTGTGCTGTTTTTATTACTACATTATAATATTTATTATTATTATTATTATTATTATTATTATTATTATTATTATTATTCTACTACACCATACCTGTAGTATCTCGTGAAGTCAGGCATGTGTTATCTCCTGTGTTATTGGTTTTGCTCAAGGTTTACTTCAACTATCTGGGTTTTATTTTGTCGTTTTTTGTTTTGTTTTGTTTTTTTGGTTCTGTGTGAGTTTTTGAATGTTGACTGGGAATCATATTTACCCTGTAGCTTGTTCGTTGTTGCTCTTGTTGTTATGAAAACAGCCAGTTTTCATGCCAACGTGTCTTCCAATCCGTGAGCACACCCAATCTTTCACTCTGTAAAGTGTTCCTCTGCTCCATTCTTTAGATTGTAAAGTGCCCATTGGGGAAATCATGCAGTTCTTTGGTTTGATATATTTGGAGTATTTTCTGAGGTAATTGTGAGTGGCTGTTCATTTTTATTTCTTTCTCACTAGTTTTGTCATTAGTCATTAGAAATGTTGCTTGAAGTTTGTGTGTGTATGTTTGTATGTGTATGTTTGTGTGTGTGTGTGTGTGTGTGTGTGTGTGTGTGTGTGTTAATTTTGGTCCTTTTACTTATAAAATCCTATTACCTGCAACAAGGTCCCCTTAAATCTTGGGTCTCTGATTCTCACTGAAACGTCCTCTTATCTGAGTCACTTTTCTATTGCCACCACAGAACACCACCACCAAAGCAACTTCATAAAAGAAAGTATTTAACTGGGGGCTTGCTTACAGCTTCAGAGGGTTAGCCCATCATCATCATCATCACCATCATGGCTGGGAGCATGGCAGCAGGCAGGTATGGAGTTGGAACAGGAGCGAGAGCTTATACCTAATCCACAGGCATGGGAATAGTCATGTGGGCTTTTACAACCTCAAAGTCCAACCCCAATGACACACCTCCTTCAACAAGCCTACACCCCCTAATCCTTCCCAAAGTAGTTCTGCCACTGTATGAGGCAATGGGGGCCATTCTCATTCACCTCACCAGCCAGAGGACTGTTGGGACCATCCCAAAGTTCATGTTTGAACCTAAACTTCAGGGTTAACTCAGTAAGAGCTGAGACCTCCAGAGAAACAATGTAGCAAAAGAATGGGATTAGTGTCCCCTCAGAAGAGGCTTAAAGGGCTTAAAGGGTTTCCTGCCCACAGATTTTTGTGGAGACAACTACATGAAATGTTCAAAGCAGGGTTCTTATGGACATCAAGGGTTTGAGTTACTCTGATTTTGGATTCTCTAGCTTTTAAAACTCTCTCTCTCTCTCTCTCTCTCTCTCTCTCTCTCTCTGTGTGTGTGTGTGTGTGTGTGTGTGTGTGAGTGTGTGTGTTTATAAATTACTCAGGCTAAGCTATTTTGTTAAAGCATAGCAAACAGACTAAGCCCCCCACTTACTTAAATAAAAATACATGTAAAGCTGTCAGAGTCAAGAAATAGGGGACATTTGGGTGGGTAGAAAGTGAAAGATGGCCGCCACTTTCAAAGAAAGATGGAAACCACGGGTCAGAAAAATCCAAATTTACTAAATCACCATCTTGCCTAGGAACTAACTCTGGCGTTCAAAGGATCTTTTCACGTGTTCAAAGTTGATTTTGAATACAGGTGCATGTATGTATGTTTTTCCATGTGTCTTAAGTACTTATAAGCCGGATCAATCCGCTAGCCTTCGTGAGACTGCTTTGTCAGAGACATTTCCAATCAAGCTCTTCATTTCCTCTCCCCTGTCCAAAACAGAGCGTTTCCCACAAAATCAAAATGAGAAACCACGGAAGTGTGTGTCTGCTGAGAAAGACTTCGTCTTGATCTGCCCTGTCCAGTCCTTCCTTAGCTGCCAATCCCTCGCCATCCTTTTGTATTTCCGGTACTGTGAGCATTGCTTCCAGCAAGTTTCCTGGGAGACCTAACAGGACCGGTGCCGGAAGAGTTGGCAGCGCCTTGGAAGATAACCACACGGCCCTCATGTTCTGTGGTTCTCTGGTGTTTCGGTTCTGTGCCGAGTGCATTTGTGAAGACTAGCTCAATTAAATGTGCTTTCATTTATCTGGTGGCATTTTCCAAGACAGACCACAAATTTCCCTCATTTTGCCACTTCCCACACCAGACACAAAAACCTGAAGAAGGTAAAGCACAAAGAAAGCTTCATGGAAAGGTTTTTGGTGACACAACCTGGTGATTTGTGAGTCAATCAGGACCCCCACACCCCTCCCCTTGGGACGAACTACAAAGTAGGCGGATAATTATTTAGTTGAGCTTAAAATGTTTCTTCTGCATGAGTTCCAGAGAAAATGAAGATGCTTCTGTTATTATCAAAGTAATAGGAGGGCAGGAGCTTCCAGGTAGAGAAGGGAACTTGAATGGTGGAGGAGTTGAGGGGGAGTTTTTCAATTGCAGTGTTAAGGGAAGGAGAAAATGAAGAGACAAGAAGGGAATAAATGGTTTTTTTTTTAAACAAAACACAAAGCACTGTGTAGCAAAGAAGCTAAATTTTAGCAAAGAACAATCAATTCTAAAGATGTCACTCTGGGTTCAGAATTTGATGGGCTCGGAACAAAGTTGACTCACTCTTCCACGAAGTATTGAATATCCAATGCTACAAAATACTTTCTGATTGAAAGAAAGGTTCAAATAACAGAAGGAAAACAAAAAGAAAAAATCCATAATACCATTAGGTCTCTGGACTGGCTAATTTTTCTGTTAACTTGACCCAATCATCTGAGAAGAGGTAACCTCTGTTAAGAAAATGTCTCCATAGATCAGGCTGTAGGCAAGCCTGAAAGGCATATTCTTAATTAGTGATTGATGGTGGTCCTGGGTTCCATAAGAAAGCAGGCTGAGCAAGCCATGGGGAGCAAACCAGTAAGCAGCACCCCTCCATGGCCTCTCATAAGCTCCTGGCTCCCTGTTTGAGTTCTTGCCCTGACTTTCTACAATGATGAACAGCAATGTGAAAACGTAGGCCATAACACTTTCCTCCCCAACTTTTCCTGGTCATGGTGTATCATCACAGCAAACATAACCCAACCAGGACAGCATTCATACATACCTTTGGTTTCTTTGACTGTTGAAAACTGAATTCAAGTCTCTTTTTCTAGGCATGCACTGCAGATAGATGCTAGGATTCAGGCTTCTGCCTGTAGGAAAATTGGAGTAACTTTTTTTTTTTTTTTGGTTAAGATAAATGAGCTATCTCTAATATAAGAATGAGGCATTTGTCATTTGATGGTGACAAATGTTGCCCTGGGTTTCTGTTTTGAACATTAATATCAGTGCATAGAATTAGGAAATGCTAGCACTGGAATACAGCGGCCCATCTGGTTTCTAGGCTGGCTGACTTTTGTGTCTGCACACCTGTGTGGCTAAGATCTCCAGCCCTCATTTGATTTATAAGGTGTTGAATACTGGGGGTGGCGGAGGGGATCTCTAAGATGCTTCTGCCTTCTAAAGCCCTGTCTCAACTAGAATTTAATGGCGTTGGTGAGAGATGGTATTTGTTTTATTTTCCAATATCTCTGAAATTAAAGAGTATTATCTGAGCACTACACTTAAATGACTGTCACAGCATAATCAGACACCCTTATTTCCCTTTTCTTTGGATACACAAAGTAATAATGTATTAGAATACCTTGGAATTATTTAAGTATGCTGTGGTGTTAAAGTGAGAGAACCCCCACTCACCCCGAACTTACCAAATTCATATAACCTGTCAGCATAACTTCCCAATGCTAATGTACCTCCTAGTACTAGATATCTTTTATAGGTGAATGGACTTTTGATCCTAAATAAACAAATAAACAGAAAAAAAATCAGCCAACGATAACCTGAGTTTTCTAACCCATCTCTTTCATCTATAAGTACCTCCACTTCCCACTTTCTGCTCAACTATTGGCCGTCAGATCTTTATTACGTCCAATAGACAAGTCAGGAAGCATAATGCTTACAGATAATATATGATATTGTGATGAGCTATAAAATACCAATACCAAGATAGGGCCACACAGCATTAACAGTGACCAGGACAGCATTAGCAATTGATATAAAGAGATACACCCTCACGAGATGCATCCCAACATCCACAGGGACCCGTTGCCTTGTGGATGCAGGGTCTCTCTTCTTGTGTCTGCCGCCAGGCTGTGTGTTTCAGGCTGGGCGAGGCTGTGAATTTCCAGGTGGCTCTCCCGTTTCCACTTTCTGTCTTACCTCCACAGTCTTAGGATCCTGGATGTTCCCAGTTACATCCAAGCACTTCACGTGGATTGTAGGCATCAAGCTAACGTTGCCAGGATTGTGTGACAAGACGTTTTACCCCATTGGCCATCTCACAAGTCCCTCATCCCATTCTCTTTGACCACATTGATTTCAGACAAAATGGACTTTAAAGCAAGAAAATGCCCTCACAGACCAACAAAGACATTTTTGAGTGGTAAAATGATTAGTTTCTGTTATCCTTCTCAGCCCCATCATCAGTTGTTTGTGTCGGGAACTGAACCCGGGGCTTTGTCCATGCTAATCAAATGCTCTACCACCGAGCTAAATCCATAACATTCTCCCCAGTATTCAACCCTAACATTCTTTCATTTTACATGGTCCGTGTGAGTACAGGTCACCTTTCCAGCCTTGGACATGGGTAGGGTGTTTAGGATGTAAAATGTCGTGGAAGGCTCACTGTTTTGAAAAGTCATGGGACCTTTAAAAGGTGGGACTTCATTGTGGGTCACTGGCAGCGGGACCTGAGCACACACTTTGTGTCTCTTCTCTGTTTTCTGACTGGCCATCGTGACTGGCCACCTCACACACATGTTACTAGCCCATCTGCTCACGACGGACTGTACTCTTCTTAACTATGAGCCCAGATGGGCCTTTTCTTCACTAAGTTGCTTTTATCAGGAATTTTGTCCTGATAAAATTAAAGAAAAGTAATTTATGCAATGGTCATATATCAAATATATGCACCACCACTGAAGGGTAATATGAATTCTGGCCTTGAGATAGACTCCACTAGCTAGTTAGGGAACCAAATGACAATGTGTTACTATTCTATCTTGTGTGTGTGTGTGTGTGTGTGTGTGTGTGTGTGTGTGCATGCACATGCTCACACACACAATGCCACAGTGCATTTTGCTTACAGTTGACGAAGTTCACCACACCAAATTAAACCAAATAGAGACAAATGGATTTCAAACGAGAAAGCCAGGTCTCGGTAACATTACTTTGAATCTTAGCTCATCTATGAATCAAAAACGTCCCGCAGTTCTCTGCTGGGCTGACTCTTTTATTCAAGCATACTTAACTCAAGATTCTGTCACTGGAAACCAGAAGAGTCTTGAAACAAAACAGCAATTAGCAGGAAAAGTGGGTCAGCAGTGCGAGCATTTGAAAAACTGTATGGGTAGCTATTGATTAGTTCCGGGCAGAGAAAACACACATTTCCTGACTCCTGCCTGACTCGGCTCCTCATAGCCCCCTCCCACCTTTGTACCCTTCAGAGTTCCCGCACTGACTCCATAGTTTCCCAGTAATTTACACCTCGGAGAACATTTATGACCACATAACACATTCAAGATGCTACATTTCTAGGCAAATTCAAATCCAAACTCCAGCTGCATCGAGTTTGACCTGGGTGTCTTTTTCTCACAGCTCAGGCCAGACCTGTGGCTCCGAGCCTCCAGTAGAGGAGGAGAGATCATTCCAGCTTTGAGAACTCCTTCCATGTGGTCAAGATTTCATTTAGCTTCTGCCTTTAGGGTTGTCTCTTGGCTATCAGTTAGTGGGCAGCAGGTCCGCCATTGTGAGGAGCTTCTGAATGCTTGTCCTGGTATTCTGCCTGCCCTCTACTTCCCTTCCCTTCTTGCTTTTTGCCCCTCCCCTTCCATTCTCCTTTCCTTCTCTTTCCTTCTTCTTCTCCTTTCTCCTCTTCTCTTCTTCTCACCCATTTCTTGGGTTCATCAGCCAGCGTCCTCAAACAGTGTTTACAGGAAACCTAGGTGAGGTCATGGGTGACACACCCTCTATCTGGCCTTGAGTGGCATCCTTTTGTCCTTGATCTGCAGGGATTCTCTCTATTAGGATCTCTGCACTCACAACTCCTTTTACAATGAGTTCCCATAAAGCTCAGCATTAAACTCCTGACTCACTTTTAAACCAGGCCACTGGGAGTTCCTCCTCAGTCAGGCTTTCTCTTCCTTGTCCGATGATTGAAGGCGATTCTAGCCAGATTCTCTGACTTTTTTTCTTTCCAGTCTGGCAACAGAAAGTAGTATCTATTTTTAAGAACACTGTCAAACTTCAGGGTATGCCCATAAATCCCTCCTAAATGTCAAGTGCTCCCCAGGCCTCTCTTGTTAAATACCAATGCACTAAGGCTAAAAACTTCTGGAGTTTGGAAGTGTCTGTTCAGAGACTCTTTGCCTCTGAATATATTCAAAATATCTGCAAAAGTCTCGGCAGAGCCTCCTTAACTTTGATAGGTGGGGAGAGTCCTCTCACTCCTGCTTTGTGGCAAGTCCCCACCCATTATCCCTTATTTATACGGATATTTTTCTCTTTCCATGATTATAGCTCCCTTACCAAGGATCCTAGTCTTTGTGTGAAGGTCAAAGAGATAGCCTGTGCAAAGGAATGAATAAAAAAAAAACCACCACCACCACCACCACCAACAACAACAACAATAACAAACTCCAGTTCAGTCAGCTACAGCATCACCCTGTCAGGTGCCTTTTGAAATGCTAGGACACATGTTGACAGGGTTCATGCTCAGTATGCTCGCTGGCCACCTCTGAGAACCATGTGTGGATTCAGACCAATGCAGAGGAAGCCATCTTGCAAGGGAAAGTCAGGATTTGGTCCTCTAGGTTTTGGATCATTAGAAAATCGAGCTTTAGAGAAGAGGCTGGGGCAGTGGGATAAGGAGGATGGGGGGGGTTAGCGTTGGTTAGTGCTAGTTAATTGGGGTGCATCTCAGTGGTAAAGCACTTCCCTAGTATGTATGACACCCTGAAACCAAGCTCCATAGGATTAAAAAGAAATAATCATAGTAACTGCTTAGTAGCAGCGTCTTTTGATTTCAGCAACCAGATGAATGATAACCGTGGTGACTGCCTATCATCCTTTGGTTGAAGTTTGTGGGAACCCCCCCCAGATAATCTCAATTCTATACCATCCTGCTACATTGGAGATGTAGGGTTCCTTGTGTCCTACAGATGCTTGACAAACTTAACTGAATTAAGGTGTGAGGCTTGAGGAGAGACACCAATAAGAAAAGAGCAGGCATGAGAAGAGGGGAATCCAAACAGCGTGCAAGAACCAGACAAGTTCGATGAAAAGTCTGGCATTTGTAACAGAGAAGACAATGAGGCTAAAGGGGAAAGAAACATCTGTGTGCTCAGTGATGATGTTCCTAGGGAAATCCCGTTGTATGAGAGTGTGGCTTTGTGAGTACTTTCTTGGCATGTCCTAGGTTCTGGGTTTGATGCACACACACACACACACCCCACAGAGAGGGGGAGAGAAAGACAGAAAAGAGAGAAGAGCACCCCGTTCCCCATAGGATGCTGAAGCTGGCTGAAAGCAAAAATCGCTAAAGGGAAGGGAGGTGATGGCTCAAAAGTGGTCCAGGCAAACAATTCCAGGAGGGATTGGTAAGGATGGGTAGAAGTTGGATGCAGTTAGAATGGCATATGGGACAAGTGAGTGGTTGAAAGTTCCTGTTTTGTAACAACTTAAGCATATATGAGAGAAGAGCAGGAGTCGGCTAAGAGTGAATGGCTGAGGCAGTGGGGAGAACATGAAGCCGTGTCCTCCTCCAGCTGGGACCACTGAATCACAGCTCTTGGGGATTGGCTTGAACAAATGGAAGTTCTTTTTCCCTTCCAAGCCTGAATGATGGTGTCTGAGTATTCATCAGAGTAGAAGAGAAACTTAATTAAGCAAAAGGAGTAGCTGATGCATTCTGCACTCAGTGGAAGGGGGAAAGACAGAGAGACAAGGAAGCTGTAATAGAGTAGTGAAGGGAAACACACAAGAAATGAGGTCTAGAATATTCCATGGAGAGTGGAGAAGAATTTTCAGGATTGAATTGTGGATTCTAGAAGAGGTTCCCGATGGACTGGAATACCAGGGTGCTGGTAGGTCTGGAAGCTGTGACCTCACCTGTGTATGCGGCAAGGTTAGGAAAAAGTGGCAGATTTATTCCAGAGAAGAAAGCTATAGTAGATAGCCACAGCAGAGGGAGGAGGGGAAAACAGGACAGAACAGAGGGGCTAAGAGTTCAGATTGATGGGAGGGATGGAAGGACATCAGCAGCAAACACGGGGTTCAGAGTAAATGGCAAATCTTCGATACGGGGGATGGATTGTCTAACTTTGAAATCAGAGGAGGGAGTAGGATCCTAGCTACTCTTTGAAATGGAGACTTGCTCATGTGGCTTGCTGAGGCCCTGGAGGAGCTGTCTGAGTTGTGACTGAGGTGGGAAGTCACTAGGGGACAAAGCTGTGTTGGCTTGGTTTCTGATCTGAGCTACATTTCAACAGAACTTTTCACTGGAGAGAGAGAGAGAGAGAGAGAGAGAGAGAGAGAGAGAGAGAGAGAGAGAGAGAGAGAGAGAGAGAGAGAGAGAACGAGCGCTCTGGCCCTGAATGAGAACGGAGCCCCGTAGACCTCTACAAATGTGTGTGTGTGGTCTCTGGACAGCAAACATTTTGTTTTCATCAAACAGCTTGCATCTTGTGCCTCCTTAATTTAAAAAAAAATGAGAGAAATACCATACACAAAACAGCTTGTCATTGCTGGCCTTGGAAAGGGAAGACAGACCACCGAGTGTTTTTCAGTACCCAGTTCCCTGGGTACTCACAGGAGAAAGAAACTCAGAGCAACAAAAGGTGTTCGAGAAAGGTTCTTTCAGACAAAATTTGGTGGAGATTAAAAGAGGCCAAAAGTTCAAATGAGAAGGAGGCATCCGCCAAGTAAGCAGGAACAGAGCCAAGGGGAAGGAAAAGGAGAGACTAGCTTAAAATGCAAGTAACCATGGCGAGTCTGAATTTCAATGCTAGAATCTGGTTGAGAAGCGATATCACACAGAGCCCCGATTGTTTATTCAAAGCAGACCATGAGAGAACAGTTGTTTCCAATGGGTACCCGCACAGCTTGGCTTCAAAATCATAAGCACAATTTCGAAAGCATCTGGGGCTTCTCCCTGACCCTTTTGGTAGTATGCAAAATGAAAAGAAAGCACAGAGTTTATTCTGTGTCTCCTATGGGTTTGCTCATGCTGTACATATGGGCAAGCATTCTGGTGTCAGATGTTGAACTGGTGTCCTGCTACTCCAGTCACAGATGCTGCTGGAAACTTGGGCTGACTAGGCTTAGCATTGTTCCCCAAGGTTCGCAGAACAGTTCCTCTTGGGAGGGAGAAGAGCTTGGAACTGGCTGAAGGGCTACAGGGCTAAAGATGAAGCATTCAGCTGCAAGACTCAGATACACCTGCTAGAATGAAGCAGTGGCTAGAAATGTCACCCATGGCACTCCTTTCAGCCTGGACAGTGTATGCGTTATTGGAGAATAGAGGCCTCCATCATTCCCATATGGGTGGTATCACTATCCACGTCAAGGGCTTTTGGAAGGGAGAGAAGTCTTCTGTAGTTATCTGAGACCCTGAAATTGATATAAAAGCTCCCGAATTGTTTGGCTTGTCCATTTGTTGGGGGTAATACATTCATTATTTTCCTCAGATTAGAGTAGTTACCCCTCCCAAATCATTAACAACGAATGAGCTCAAATGTCATAAAATGAAGCACATTGGCCATGCTCAGCCATATAAAAAGAATATGACTGGTTGTGTCTGCTATGATAGTGGGGGAGTATGTACAGTCCTGGTTAATGGATCCAGCCTAGCTGAGAAGGCAATGACTGCCACTTAAATCTGAAAGAACCAATGTTGCAGAAATTAGATTTAAAGGAACATGTACTCTCTGCACCCTCTTTCCAGTCTTGCGCCATAGGGAAGCTTGAGTGATAGGAATATTGTCTGAAAGGAAAGAGGTGTTCTTCAAAGCTCAACCTGATGGTTCGACAGAGCAGCTTACAGGAAGGGAGGTTCTGGGGCCCATGAATTAGCATCCTGCTCAAGTTCTAAAGATCAAATCATCTGGCATCCGGCTAAAGATATGAGGAAGGGGAGTTTTGGTTGATAGTCTATGGCATGGTCCATCATTGTGTTGGCAAGAGCAGCTTGAGTTGAGGTGCCGGAGCGCGAGGTAGATGGCCACACTGTGTGCACTGCCAGGAAGCAGATGGATGCTGGGTCTCAGCTCAAAATCGCCTCTTTCCAGTTTTACTCAATGAAGAATAACAGTCAATGGGATGATACCACTTACGTTCGGAATGGGTCCTCCCTCCTCTGCTAAACTCTTCAGAATTGCCATTCCAGATATACTTAGATGTGTGTCTCTTTGGTGATTCCAAATTCACTCAAATTGGTAGTGCTGGTGAACCTTGTGGTGATGCTCATTGGTTTATCCATTCTTTCATTCCCATAAACACTCTGACGTTTATTTTGCATAGGTCTGTGGTGAACTAAGCAAGCTAGGAATGCTCAAAGAGAGAAGCTTTGTGTATAACTAACCATGTAAGAAAAGGAGTGGCGTGGTAGAAACAGAAAGGAAATACTCAGAAATATAACAGAGGGGAGGTGATCCCCCAATATATCTGAGAACTTCCTGGTCTCAAATACAAAATGGCGCGCACAACTCAACTACCCATTTCCCCACTGCCAGATCTTTGACCTTGAACAGGTTAGTTAATTTCTCTCTGCTTCCAGTGTTCTTAAAGAATGAGGATGACGATACTGTGTCACCAACGTGGGGATTCAGTAATCAGCATAAGCAATAAGGCAGTAACTAGCCCAGAATATATTCTATTACAAAACTTAATGTGTAATGAAACCATTGGAATGCTGTCTCCAGACATATGTCAAATACATCACAGAAGCTTATGGGATTTCTTTAAAATATAACAAACTAGGTCATACAAATGTAGAAGAACTGAAATAACTTCTTTCTTTCTCTTTTAGATCATAGTAGAATAACCCTAGAAATCATAGCAAGTGAAACCATAAAATTCAGAAAAACTCCCAGAATGGACAACCCAATTTTGAACCAGGAGTGGCTTCCTTGAAGAAAACAAGAGAGCAAATTTTAAAATCAGAAAATCAAATAAAATGAGAGTACAACCAACCAGAACCACCATGATACAGCTCATATTTTATAATAATCTATATTTACATATCAATTACATATTATGTATTATTTACTATGTAGCATAATAAATAATCTATACGGTTATAATCATTTACGTTGAAAACTCAGAGTTATTTCAAATAAGTAGCCCAATGATGGAGCTCTAGGTCTTACTCAACCTAGAACAGGGCAGCTCAAAAGCACTGGTCAGTAGGAAATGCATACAGATGAAAGAGAAAAGTAATGAAAGAGAGATTAAAAGACCAGTCCACACAATCGGTCAACTAAAGTTCTGGTTTTGGAAAGATAAATAAGGCTGACAAACCTCTAGCAAACCTAATTAATGGAAGAGAATGGACTAATCCGAATTAATACAATCAGAAATAAAAAAAATAGAACATTTCTTCAGATTCCAGTGAAATCTGCAGAACCTCTTGAACACCTTTAGTCTAAAACACTGGAAATTCTAGAACAAATGCACAATTCCCAGATTCATGTAACTTACCAAAATTAAGTTAGGAAGGCATTGAGAACTTCAAGAGACCCATGACAAGAAGGAGATTGAAACAGTAATTGAAGCTTTTCCCACAGAGAAAAGCCTACAATTGGGTAGAGTAACTGCCGGACTCTATCAAGCCTTTAATTATGAACTATCATCACCATTCTCGAAGCCAGCATTACCCTGATACCCAGGCCATCGAGGGCTGCAACCGTGGGCTGGATGTGAAGCTGATGTTTGAGTTGCAGTGGACACATCTGGCTGTGGATGATAACTGAAGCATGCCGCGTCTGACAGAGCTGCAAGAACCCAGTGGAGCTGCCCAAACAGAGAGATCACGTGTGCTTCCCGAACCTGAACCATAGAGACAAAATTACTGAACTTCCCAGGGCTTGGATGACTTCATCATTAGCTCTGATATTCAACATGGAACTGTAGGCTTTAATGTTTTCCCAGCGTGGTTTGTTGTGATGGTTTGGTCCAATTTTTTCCTTGTTATCTTCCCTGTCCTTCCATGAGAAACGCAAATATTTCCTCTGCCATTGGATATTGGAAGCATGTAAGTTGCTTGGGAATTTGAAAGTGCTTACAGCTCATTGTCTGCCTTAAGTGTCAGAAAAACCATTGGATATTTGGATTGTGTTGGCTCTTAGGATGATGGAGACATTGGACTCCATCATCTCAGACTGAGGGAAAGATGGCCATGAGTCCACTGGAAGGGTGGAGTGTTACAGTTTGAATGAGAAATGTCCCTAACATTTAAAGCATGAGGCATGGCAGGAGGAGGTGATTCACCGGGGTGGGCCTTTGAGGGTTGTACCTTCTCCTTCTGGCCTAAGTTCTCTGCATTCTGGTTCTTCAAGACGTGTGGAGCTTCACACATCACATTCCCGTGCTATGAATTCTGCCAGGACTAAAGGCACAATCAAAAATCTATTCTCCCAAGCTACTTCTGGGAGACATTTTGTCACAGTGATGAGAAAAATCAAGTATAAGGTCCTCCCATGCATAGAATGAAATGGGATCATCCTTTCCAAAGTCTTCACTAAAACAGGGGCCGGAAACAAAGATAAAGGCATCGCTTGGTTGGTCCACAAGGTGTTCTGTGTATGGCCCATAGGTAGCCTACCATTCTTCCTTCCATGGTGGAGACATAGACCATGTGACTCAAAGGCAAAGATTGGGAGATTCTCTTTTAATTCTGTATTCCATGGGGAAACAAGATCACAAAACCTGACCCCCAGAAACAGGGCGGCAGCAGTTGTGAGGGATGTCCCTCAATGGTAGCCATAGGTTTAAGACTCGCTCTACCTAGAGACCCACAGTACCTATTGCACCTTCTCGAAGCCAGATGGCCACTATTAATGTGACGGTAGATCAGGTAAAATATGAACGTAGCAGATGACACTGAGTTTCTAGGCTCGCAGTCCAAGGGGGAGGAGGAATCTCTTACTCTAATCCAGTGATATAGTTTCCAAGTCCCAGGAACGTATCATGGCTCCCCGCTCCTCCACACTCACACTCAGGAACACAGAGATAAATGTGTAAAAGAGCAAACAAAGAACTACATACGCCCCCATTTCTTTCCCTCAGCCCTCTCTATCTGAGACCAAGGACATTGAGAGGTGGTGAAGGTACCATTTGTCTCGTAGACATCTAAATCCAGGAGAAATAAGGCAGAGTCTGGCTGAATGGAGTTCTACTCTCTAGTACCAGGCTTCTGATTTAGCAAACAAGAGTAGATCCCATTTAATTTGGTAACCTTCTCTAACATGATAAAGAAGGGCCTATCATTCTAGCCGTCTCTCTCAGAACACAGAAGCAAATAGAAAAGAATGTCATCATTGCCTTTGGATAACGCTCTCCTGGACTGTGTTCAGCAGAGTTCATCTTGGTGGGATAATTCTTGTAGATACATGGGATACAAGAGGAGATTATTGTCATGTTTGTCCTCTCAGATTTCATGCAGTCTTGGCTGTCTTTTCAAGCTGGATCCTTAGTGCCTCAGGAAACAGGAGCAAATTCCCAAGCCCTGCCTGCCTCCTGCCACATCGAGCACGTGCCACAGAGCATCAACACACCACTAGGGCTAGAGGAAGACTTTTGGAGCTCAAGGCCATCAAATTGTGGCTGGGGATAAGGGCCAGGAAAGCCCTTAACTTCTTCTGTGAACATGCAATCCCCAGGCATGTTCCTTCTTCCAGAAGGAGCCAAGAAACATTGAGGCTACTAACCGTGATCTCTCTGCCTCAAGCTTGTCTCACCTGATTCCTCCTCACAACTTCATATAAAGCTTTCCTTAGACCTGGACAAAGTTCTTTATGGATCTTCATGTCCAAAAAATATAGTGAAACAGAGGTTGGATGATGAAAGAGAGTCATACATGGGGCATTCTTGTTAGGTATAGCTAGGATCGCCTGCTTGTATAAACTACGTCAAACTACCCCACTGCATAGCCCCATGTAACAAATACACCCACCAACCTCTTAGAACCTGTTCTTCACGGCTTGGCCAGAATTATAATATGTGGCTTGAATTTAATAAAAAGATTTGCATGATGAAGGCTGCCATTGGTAAGTTCCACCAGGTATTCTATCTATGGATCTATATCCATCTATCTATTACCTGTCAATCATCTATAGTTTTGTTCCTAGAAAAGTTTTATGTCCACAGTAAATTGGAAGGACATGTATGGAGATTTTCCATGTACCCCCAACATCCGTGCCTTCCCATTATTTAGATCCTCTGCTGTTACAACTCACAAATCTATGCTGATACATCATCACAGCGACAGTGAACATTGCATTTTGTTTGGAGTATTGTACATTTGATGTTTCTGGATTAACTCATATGAGATGTATCTGTTACTTTACCATCAGTGTAATTTACTCTCCTAAAAGCCCTCCTACCTGCTCATCCCTCCCTCCCCCAGCCCTCATTGATGGGCTTGTGGCTGTCGATGAATGCTGAGTGTTATTTCCTGTCTTGTTCCTGCCTTCCAGAAGGTGGGGACAAAGCATTTGCTCCCTTTAGAGGATACAGAAGAAGGTCCTCCCCAGATGCCAGCACCCTAATCGTGGGCTTCCCAGCACTGAGCTGAGAAGTTACCACTTCTCTATGACCCCTAGTCTGTGGCCATCTATGCAGCAGCACAAAACACATTAAGAAAGTAGCCAGATACTCTTTTGCTGTTGTTGTTTTTAGCCATTTGTGGTCTGTTAGCTCAAGTCTGAGACAAAGAACCAGTCCTGGTAGCACAGAACTTGGACAATGGACTACGAGTGGAAGTAAAAGCTAACCAAACCCTTCGAAAGCTCTCCCAAGTTGGTTTTAGTCAATGTTTTACCGCAACAGAGAAGCAAACCAGGACAATCTAACTCTTGGAGAGGCTGTGGCAGGGGTGAACAGGACTGGGCAACTTAATGATGCTTTGTGTAAAAGGAAGGCAGGAAATGAACACTTGCCCAGCTTGTGTGAGGCCCCGGGTTCAGCTCCACTGTCCTGGAACATAACAATAAGCCATTTCATGTTGTTCTCAATTCTTGACTGCTCTTCCTCTATGTAGATTAGAGCCTGCAGCCTGTATTATTAAATTTCTCTCTGGGAAGGCCTAGTAGCAACAGATTTCTCAACCTTTGTCTGAGAGGTCGTTGTTTCTCTTGTACTTCTGAAAGGAAACTTCACAAGTTCGGGATAGCAGGCTACCATTCTGTAGGTGGTTGTGTATCCCCAACACTTCAAACACCTATTCTATTCCCTGTTTGCTCTAACAGTTGCTAAGAAATTGGATATCATTTTCGTCATTTTTTTTTCAGATTTTACCTTTGACTTTCTGTGGTTGGGTTATGATATGCCTAGGCACGTTTGTTGTTGTTGTTATTTGTTTGTTAGTCATTAATCTCCGGCCTTCTTGGATCTATAATTTGGTGTCTTGTGTTAAGTTGCAGAAGTTATCAGTTAATTTTGTCTCAGTTCTGCCTTGCCTTTCCTTTTCTCCTGGTATTTCTATTACAGGTAGTTTCCTCCATTAGTGGTTGCCCCACAAACCTTGGAGAATCTATTCTGTCTCTCCAGGCATTGTTTTCTATTACTGTGATTAAAACACCAACCAAAACTAACCTGGTGAGGAAGGAGCCCATTCGACCTTCAGTTCCGTGTCCCAGACCATCGTGGTGGTGAGTGAGTGGGGAGAGTCAGGGCAGCAGATCAACTCAGGAGCTGCAGTAGGGACCATGAGGGGGGTGCTGCTGCTGACTTGCTCCCCACAGCTTGCTCAGCCTGCTTTCTTATACAACCTGGAACCACCCGCCCATGGATGATGGCATTTCCCATGGTAAAATGATTCCTCCCACATTAATCACTAATCAAGAAAATGTCCCCAGACAGGCTTCCAGGTCAATCTTATGATGATGCTGCATAAAAGAAGAAAGGCCAGCTCTTGGTGCCCTTTACTCAAGAGTAGGTTTGATTTATTCAGAGGAGTTTTAGTTTCTCTGTTCTAATCTGGTAGTAGTGTAATCTAGAAAAAGAATTCTCGGAGTTGTTTATATATTTTGGATATTAGCCCTCTCTTGGGTGTGGGGTCAGTGAAGATTATTTTCCAATCTGTAGATCGTTGATTTGTCCTATTGACTATGTCCTTTGCCTTACAGAAGCTTTCCAGTTTCATGAGGTCCCATTTATCAATTCTTGATCCTAGAGCATGAGCCATTGGAGTTCTGTTTAGGCAGTCTCCACCTGTGCCAATGAGTTCAAGGCTCTTTCCCACTTTCTCTTCTGTTAGATTCAGTGTACCTGGTTTTATGTTGCAGTCTTTGATCCACCTGGACTTGAGCTTTGTGCAAGGTGAGAAATATGGATCTATTTTCATTGTTTTTTTTACATACAGACAGCCAATTAGACCAGCACCATTTATTGAAGATGCTTTCTCTTTTTTTCCATTGTAGATTTTTGGCTTCTTTGTCAAAGATCAAGTGTGTGGCTTTATTTCTGGGTTTTCAGTCCTATTCCTTTGATCAATGTGTCTGTCTCTGTACTAATACCATGCAGTTTTTTATCACTATTGCTCTGCAGTATAGCTTGAGGCCAGGGATGGTAATTTCCCCCAGCAGTCCTTTTATTGTTAAGAATTGTTTTCACTATTCTGGGTTTATTTTGCCTTTCCAGATGAATTAGAGAATTGCTCTTTCCATGTCTTTGACGAATTTTATTGGGATTTTGATGAGGATTGCGTTGAATCTGTAGATTGCCTTTGGTAGGATAGCCATTTTTACTATATTAATTCTGCCAATCCATGAGCATGAGAGATCTCTTCATGGAAATCAATCTGGCAGTTCCTCAGAACATTAGAAATATTTCTACCTGAACACCCAGCTATACTGCTCCTGGGCATATACCCAAAAGATGCTCCACTATACCCCCAGAATACATGCTGCACTGTTTATAGCAAACACCAACCTCTGACACTATTAATACTCTGTTATGCTTGCAGACAGAAGGCTATCATGACTGTCTTGTGAGAGGCTCCACCCAGCAGCTGAGTCAGAGGGATGCAGACACCACACCCAAACAGTGGATGGTGCTTGGGACTCTTATGTTAGAGTAGGGGGAAGAATTGTGGCCTCAAAGGGGGTAGGAACTCTACAGGAAGACTAACAGAGTCAACTAATTTGGATTGTTGGAGCTTTCAGAGATTACACCACGAATCAAAGAGCATAAACAAAATGGACCTAGGCCCACCCCCAACACACACATACACATATATAGCAGATCCCAAACAAATGGAGCAGAAGCTATCCCCAAAGGCGTTGCCTGTCTGTGGAATTCATTCTTCTATCTGGGCAGCCTTGTTTGGCCTCAGTGGGAGAGGAAGTGCCCAGCCCCACAGAGACTTGATGTGGCAGAGTGGGTGGATATCAAGGGTGGCCTCCACCTTCTCAGAGGAGAAAAGGAGGGAGGAACAAGGGACTGTGGAAAGGCAGTGATCAGGACATAAAGTAAATACATAAATAAAAGGAAAAAGGAAAAAAATTACATATCCAGAAAAGGAGAATGTTCTGGTCTGAGAGAGCCTCATCTAAGAAGTAGTAATCATGAACAAAGGCCATCCTCTTTATATGATGAACAGCACAGCAAGAGCAGTAACAAAAAGGAATGGAGAATGCTTGACTTAATCTTCTACAGGAGTCTCAGAAGGGAGAATACTGTCATTCTAGTTTTACTGATTCAGAACAGAACACAAAGCCTCAACAAGATATTATTGCTCTATATCTACATGGTATATCTTTTTATAAAAAAATTATTTTATTTATTTACATTCCAAATGTTGCCTCCCCCAATCCTCCCTCCTAGAGTTCTTTACCCCATCTCCCCTTCTCTTTGCCTCTGAGAGGGTATCCCCCCCACCCCTACATCTCCTTATCATCCCCTTATCCCCCTTCCCTGGGGCATCAAGTCTGTACAGGACTAGGCACATCTTCTCCTACTTATGCCAGACAAGGCAGTCCTTTGCTACACAGTGCCGGCCCATGTATTATTTGGTGGCTTAGTGTCTGGGAGCTTCCACAGGTCCAGGTTAGTCGACACTGTTGGTCTTCCTATGGGGTTGCTATCCCCTTTGGTCCCTTTAATCCTCCCCCCCAGCTCTTCCATAGCCTTCCCTGACTTCAATCCAATGGTTGGCCATACGTATCTGCATCTGTCTCAGTCAACTGCAGATAGAGACACTAAGAGGACAGCCATGCTAGGCTCCATGTCTGCAAGCACAATGTGGCATTAGTAATGGTGTCAGGGTTTGGTGCCTGCAATTGGGATGGATCCCAAGTTGGGTGGTCAGTGTATGGCCTTTCCTTCAGTCTCTGCTCCATTTTTGTCCCTGCATTTCCTTTAGACAGGAACAATGCTGGATCAAAAATTCTGAAGGTAGGTGAGTGGCCTCATCCTTCTACTGGGGCCCTGCCTATCTGCTGGAGGTGTTCTCTTCAGATTCCGTCTTCCCACTGTTGGGCGTTTCACCTAAGGTCATCCCCTTTTGAGTCCTGGGAGACTCTTACATCCTATGTCTCTGGGACTTCTAGGGGTTCCCCTGCCCCCCACCCCCAGCACCTGTATATTTCCATTCATTCTCATGGCCCTCTGGGCTTCTCTCCTGTCATCATATCTGGTCCTGCCCCCTTTCCCCCTCTCCCACCCAGGTACCTCCTTCCCTCTGCCTTCAGTAATTATTTTGTTTCCTCTTCTAAGTAGGATTGAAGCATTCTCATTTGGGCCTTCCTTCTTGTTAAACTTCTTATGGTCTGTGTACCTATATGCTATATCTTATACCCATATGCTATATTTTATACCCATACATTATATCTTATACCCACATGCTGTATCTAATACACATACATTACATCTTATACCCACATGCTATATCTTATACTCACATATTTTTTCTTGTGCTAGGGACAGGAGGATATTGTTTCATAGCTTTGCTGCTCTCTCTCTCTCTCTTTCTTACACACACACACACACACACACACACACACACACACACACACACTATTCTTAGTCCAGGGCATAATTGAGTCATATGGAAAATCTAGTGGATATGGTCCAATTGAGACTTGAGACTGTCCATTCAGCTGTGCGCAGTAGAGATTAACTACATCAGGAAAACAAATATACAAGGATGATTACAATGTTTTTCTTAGACGTTGGCTAATTTTGAATAAGTTGAATATAAACTGTGCAGGCAGGATGAGTATAAATACAGATAAAAATGTTCTGAGCTCTCGTTGTTGCCTTGGTGCCTGGCGATGAGAGGGATTTGTAAAGACAAGCTCCAAAAAGTCTTTTTTAGAGAGCACACACTCTTATGGGGGCGATCCTCAGTAGAGTCTCTCTCTTCTTGAGTGACTCAACACTCAAGAGCCGACAAAAACTAACAAGTTCATCTTTATTTTTCTCAAAGAGTCTTTCCTCAGCTTTGTGGAGCCTAATGTTCTGCTCATCAAATGCAACATTTATTTTGTCGTAATAATCTTCGTCTTTAGTACTTTCCTTTAGCTTTTTCTTAGGATCTGGCAATTTCCACTACCTGCCCCAGCATACTGTCTACCTTATTCCTGAAGACACTCAGTGTATTAGTCATTTTAAAACTTGTGGTCTGAAAAATTCCAACATCTCTGCTCTATGCTTGTTCTCTCTCTTCAAGTTATGGTTCGATTTATTTGTCTTTTAGTCTGCATTGTAATGTATTTTATACCCAGCTAGGATGCACCAGGTTAAAGAGACGTCTGGAAGCCAATTATCAGCAATATGAGCATCAGGCATGTGAATAAGGAAAGGGTGTGGCTGCCCCATTGTTAAGTCCCAGTGTTTAGTGAACCCGTGAAGTTCACACATGGTCTGCAGTTTCTTTTCTTGTTCCTTGGATGGGGCAACATGGTAAGAATGGACTGGAGTTTGACATTTCTCTACCTGTACACAGAGGAATTGTACCTCCTGCAACTGAATATCTCCCTTCCCACTAAAATGGTAATAAGACCTCAGCAGGGAACGTTCTGGTTAATCTGTTTCAGAGAAAAGGATCCTGTTGAGACCAGAGTGCTCTAGTATATTTCAGAATGGTGCCCCGCTCCTTTCTCTCTCTCTCTCTCTCTCTCTCTCTCTCTCTCTCTCTCTCTCTCTCTCTCTCTCTCACACACACACACACACACACACACACACACACAGAAGCACAAAGGCATTTGTATTGGGTATTTAGTGTGGGAACTTTCTTAAACTAGAAGAAGTGAACTTAGCAGACTTGGGAGGGTTCCCAGGAGCCAGCCCTACTAGAATTTTCCTGCTCTCACAGTGAACTGAGCTTCCAGAAATTTGACAGTTAATGCTCATGTGTTCCTAGGTACTGATTCTGAGCAAAGGCTCTGTCCTAGTAAGCTATGGCTCGCTTACAGTCCCATCTTGGGGGCCTCTGGTTTTCCCTGTGTCCTTATCAATCTTGGAGATTAAGAAAGGGCTGTTAGCATTTCAATCTGCCCAACCTTACATTCTTTGTTAGGACAAAGTGGTTTCTTCTAAGATCCTGAGGTGGGGAGGTTATGTTTAAGAATGGAGAACACAGGAATATGCATCAAAATTATTCATGGAGAAACATTGCTAGATTCTTACAAACCTGTCAAATCAATGTAATAATTTAACTTTTAACAGCTTTAAGTACAAGATAAACTTTTGATATTTTTTCAGTTTTTTACAGTTATACACTGGTATAAAATGAAAATGGGGATTTTGGAAAACTCAGTTAAATGACTTATACAACTTTCAGGAAAACAGTAAACCATGGACATAGCCAGGCTGCTGCACATGGAAAGTACTGAAGTAAGTCACACATCATCACAAACATTGGTCTCCAGCCACGACTGGTGGGATGCCTCAAGAGAAACTTGGCCCATGCCTAAGGAAACACCCATAGCTTGCTCCACCAGATAATTAGATTAACTCTTCTACTTTTATTCAGTTTGCAAATATTCTAGTCATATGGCTCTCCTTGGGAACACCTAACTCCAAGAATGAATGGCTTTTATCCTTGACAAAAATCACGTTTCTAAGAGCTGGAAATTGTCTCAGAGTTTGTCACTGGAGCGAGAACACTTCTTAGGATCTTTTGGCCTTTCAACGCAGTAGTTATGCTCCCCAATGCAGACACGACCTTTTTATAAAATGAAATTATTTTAAAGCCTCACCATTAGAAAGCTATTCCTGTGAATATCAGACATTTTATTTTTCTTCATGGGAAGAAGAATGTGCGCGTGTGTGAATGATTTAGAGTGGAGTGATTGTCATTGCCATTAAGTGACCCGGAAGTGTTTACTTCTAGCTGGTTCTCTTCGAGAAGAGCAAGAAATCCATCTTTAAGAATAAGGCATAAGGGGAATGAGCCTGATCTGTTTGAATCCAGATCCCTGTCATGCTTTGATACTGTCATATGCTGGTCTTTGTGCTATGGTCAAGATGTCAGGGTCCCTGAAAACATTTTAAAATAATTGCACTGAGAGAAAAATGATACCAGAGGAAAGGTAGCAGCACATATATGAATCCACATTCAAGCAGAAATCCCATCTCCTCCTTCGTTTCATCAAGGCAGAGCTCAGAGTAGGGGCTGTTTCTCCTCAAGAGCCATGACACTTAACTATGCATTATAGTCACCCGAGGGATACTCCAAATGGTATTGCCTGGGAGCTCCCTACCTGCTCAACTTTGGGTTGGTTTCTGAAGTAGGACACTCTTGGTTACTTTTCTATCACCCATAAAACATACTATAAACCAAATTGACTTTGTAAAACAAAGCGTGTATGTGTTAGCTTACAGTTTCAGAAAGTGAGTCTATGACCATTATGGGAGGTAACACTGGAACAGTAACTGAGAAATAACATCTTAATCCATGAACATGAGGCAGGGAGAGAGGGAGGGAGGGAGGGAGGGAGGGAGGGAGAGAGAGAGAGAGAGAGAGAGAGAGAGAGAGAGAGAGAGAGAGAGGACTAACTGGAAATGGGGTGGAATTTTGAACCCTCAAGGTCCACCCATAATGACATACCTTCCTCCGATAGCCACACCTCCTAATGGCCATACTCCAGCAACATTCAAATATATGAGCCTTGAGGAAAATTTTCATTGGAACCATCACAGGGACCTAGGTTTCTTATTTGTTTGTTCGTTCATTTGTTTGTTTTGAGTTATACAGTTGTTGAATCTATTTGGTAGCTGGGCTTGAGAACAACAGCAACGCTAGGCAACTTCAGTCAACGAAGCAAAACAGGAGCAGGAGCCCAGAACATGTCCACAGTATCAAGTAGAAGGGACAACAACAAAGGCAAACAAAAGGGAAGAATCAGTTTGCTTTAGATTCTTCAAGAGTTAGCAGAAAATGTGGTAATTTCGTGTTCCCACTTTGTGATAGTAACACACATTGTGAAAGGAACCTGTTCTTGGTGTTGAAAAGAGACCAGGATGCTAAAGTTAGGACAGTGCCAATGTTTCAGGCTTGGGGCCTCAGAGGCAAGCTCCAAAGGATGCTGCTCCAATTTTACCACTTCTTATATTTGGTACTTTGGATGATGAGGTCAAGGACCAGAGAGAGAGAGAGAGAGAGAGAGAGAGAGAGAGAGAGAGAGAGAGAGAGAGAGAGAGAGAGAGAGAGAGGACTAAATGGAAATGGGGTGGAATTTTGAACCCTCAAGGTCCACCCCTAATGACATACCTTCCTCCAATAGCCACACCTCCTAATGGCCATACTCCAGCAACATTCAAATATACGAGCCTTGGGGAAAATTTTCATTGAAACCAACACAGGGATCTGAGATTTTAAATGTATATGTTCTTTGTGGATAGGTAAATACAGGTATAGAAAGAGATGGTATAGATAAATGGATGCAGATGTAGATGAGCAAGTCGCTTTATCTGTACGTGTAGAAGAATACACATACATATCACATATATCACATACCACACATATCACACATATCACACACACATATACACATATCACATATATTGCGTATATCACGCATATCACTCATATGTACACACATATCACACACACATACATATACACATACCACACATACCACACATATCACATATATCATATACGTCACACATATCACATATATCACATATATGAAACATATCACACATATCACACACACACACACTTTACTTTCTCCCTTTGCCTTATGGCTGGCTATCACCTATGTTCTACCACTGACCCACAGTTGGTTATAGCCTCCAGGTTTTGGTCCATCTTGGTCTCTCTTCATCTTTTTAATATCCACATCCAATGTTTTCTTAGCCTTCTACAACTTTCCATACCTTGATAAGAAACATTGCTTCATTTCCTGATCTCTTCCAGACCTGCAATGCCTCATTGTTCTGGAGGATTTGCCACCGCCCCTCGTCCTGACTAACTGTCTTTTTCCTTACCGATGCTTCAGTAGCATTTGCTCTTACTGAAATGCTTGGTTTTAAATTTTCTCATGTATATTATTTTTTCCAATTGGGAGTTCATGTAGCTTGTGTGCAGGAAGAAACAGGGAACTATTTGCATAATAGAAACCTGACCCTGCCTAGTGCAAAATTCTAATAAAAATGAGAATAATAATGTGTGCTTTAAAGTTGTTTTGGAGTTTGGAGTGGAAAACTAATTCCATTAGCTGCCCTAAGCCAGCATATCTCGGTGTCTGGAGAAATCGCCCCTGGATTATTTAAGAGTGGATGTCTCATCCAGATGGTGATGATTACCTAACACTTCAGGTCTGGAATGTATGAGGCATATGACTGTGATCCCAAAGAAAGGAGGGCGTGGAGGCTTGCTTTGTTTTCAGAATAACTCAGTGCCCCTGTGCAATCGTTCAAGCAGATATTCCTGTCGTATATCATCTACAGAATATCAAGGCTCATGAATTTAGAAATAGAAAAATTCCACAGGTGGATTTAAGAGCTGTGCTTTTTCTGATGGAATTTGGATGACACCGCTGATATTAACACTTGCTTCTTGAACGCTCACACCCACCTCTGACTATTCTTTTGAACAGATTTCATTTTTAGAGCAGTTTCAGGTTCATGGAAAATGTGATCAGAATACACTGCGAGCTCCCCCATACCCTGCCCACACTGTGGAGCAACATTTCCACAGTCAGCATCAGGACCAGACTGGGATATTTGTTGCAGACTGTGAACCTATCTAGGCAAATCAGTGTCACCTAAAGACCGTGGTTCCCTCTTGATTCTGTGCAGTCTATATGTCCGGACAAGTACATAATGATGTATAGTCACTCTTAAGGTGACTCATCCCGTGTAGCAGGGCTACACGGACTATAAAGAGATGAATTGTTACCAGACTTTAGCGGGTTCATAGTTTAACAATCACAGTACAAAGTCTTCTCTGATAGGTTTATTTCATTTTTAGTGTATATTTATGTTTTCTGGTGTCATTCACATCTACACAGCCTGTTTGTCTTTAGCATACCGAACACTAGCCTTTTGTTTGCACAGATTATCAGTTACCTCCTGAGAGATCCCTCATTTGTACAAGTTTTAACAATTACCAACATAAACGCTTTGAACTTCAATACAGGAGTTTCTGTTTGTCCTTATCTTTTGCCAGCCAAGGAACTATGAGAGAGCACTGTTATTAAGATCATTAAAGTGTATTTTTTGTTTGAAACTGTGCCTTCTTAGCCACCGATGTTTGCTTCATGGTAGATTAATTATACATCATAACCATATGTTCCCATTAGTAGATCCAACCCTCAAATAGGACACTATGCCCTAGAGTTGACCGTTTGGAAGAAGACAATGTTGTAACTTCAAATACATTTAGAGCATCAGTAGAACTTATATAAGGATGAGGGAGGGACTCCCAGTGAACAAGTTCATTGTTCTCGTTCTTGCACAGTGTGGTTTTCAAAGTGCCACGCCCTTGCCGATACCCCTATAATAACTCGACCTTGCCCTAAGCCTCAATTTAAATGTAAGTAGTCAGAGCACATCAATTAACTCAGCAGGACAGGTTCACAGTGGCTAGTGGAGGGTAGGGGTGAATAGAAGAGGTCTTGTCTGGGAGGGAAAGAGAAACCTAGGTTAGTAAGCATGCAGTAATAAATATTTCAGTTCCGAGCTGGGAGCCATTCTGAGCACAGCATGATTGGACTGTCTTCTGAGTAACTTGCAATCTTCTCCCCCAGATATTCACCCAGGGAAATGGAAGCAGGACTTTTATATGAGAGCTGAAATCATTTTACTTCATTAAAATGTTTTTACATATGTGTTTTGTGTACAAATGCTCAGCTGCGAGTACACCTGCATGCCAGAAAATCAAATCCCTTCATAGATGGTCATGAGTCATCATATGGGGGCTGGGAATTGAACTCAGGACCCCTGTAAGAGTAAACAATGTTCTTAACTGCTGTGTCGTCTCTTCGGCCACTTACTTCTTGTTTTAACTTTGTAGATCCCCTGAAGTGTAAAGAAATCACTCTAGAACTTTTACTTATGCTGTAACGAGAAGATGTATTTGTTTCCCCTGTCTGGTAGTGAGTAACCTAAAGATTTAGTTATGCACACAGCCAGTGTAGACCAGTGACAGAGCTCACCACAGGCCTGTGGGATCAACAGTCACATCTACTGAATACCTTGTAGGAGCCAATTGTGTTATCAGGTGGGGGCAATGAGGATTGTCAGAACAGAGATTCTGCAGAGACACATGGTGCATGGAATTATAGTCACTGGTAGTAAGAGTTAAAGGATTAGCCACATTCAAAGTATTTGAATTCTGAAGGTAATATGAGCTCTGAACTTTATGTGATGATCTCATGAATTTCACAGCAATGCTGGTGTGGGAATGGGGAGCCCTTCCAATTTGGCCAGCGTAATTTCGAGTATCTGCTAATTATGATGGGTTTGGGGTTTTAGTACATCTTCTTGGGCTATTCCCTACCCCACTACCTTTCTCACGAGCCCTGCTCGAGAAAGCCTCCCTTTTCTGTTAATACACATATGTGACAGGAAAACAAAATTACCTAGAATTCTGGCTAAAGCTGTTATCAAGAGCCTGACCTACTAGGCTATGGGCTCAGTGGCAGAGTACTCACAAACAGAACTTCTATAAATGGTACATGTAATTTTCATTTTTAAAATGTTCTTCATCTGTTGGGAAAGGATCAGCTGAAGTTTGGGACTGTGGTGATTTGAATGGGAATCATGTATGAATCTTCACAGGTTGACATATTTGAATGTTTGGTCATTAGGGAATGACACAACTTGACAGGGATTAAGAGGTGTAGCCTTGCTGGAGCAGGTGTGGTCTTATTGGAAGAGGTGTATCACTGGGAGTGGGCTTTGCTGTTCCAAATACTCAAGCCAGGCCCAGTGTTTCTCTCTTCTTGCTGCCTGCTGATCTGGATGTAGAACTCTAAGCTATCTCTCCAGCACCATGTTTGCATGCAGGCTGCCATACTTCCTGCCCTGATGATAATGGACTGAACCTCTGAACTTTAAGCCAGCTCCAAATAAATGTTTTCCCTTAGGAGAGTTGCCTTGGTTTCTCTTCACAGCAACAAAACACTAAGACAATGTTAAACATGATCACTGACACATGGAAATAGGGTTTCTATGCCCTATGGCACATTGCTGATAATTTTTCTATTGTACTATACCTGCACTTCTCTCATTTACATGGCTGATGCTGGGGGGGGTGGTGAAGTGCAGATCCCTCTTCTGTTATCCTTGATAGCAACTCCACAGACCCCCTGGTATGGCCTCTGGTAGAACTCATATATGTGATTTCCGGAGCTACTCTCAGTACACGCCTTCTTTCCCTGTGTGATAGATGATGTCTACAATAGTGCCTGTCACTTGTCACTGATCAACTATTACCAAAGGATGAGTCACTTGTCCTTCGGTAATAGTTGATCAGTGACAAGTGACTCTCCTCGTTGAATACCATCAGTCAAATAGTCACTTGTTAAACTTCTTACCCATTTCTAGTCCCTAAGAAACCCCATGTCTCTGACTGACGTGGAAAACCTGTCAGCCAGAAAATGAATTGAAAATACCACTTAAGAAGATGAAAGGGGGGCTCTGAAAAGACAAAGTTAATGACTTTCTTTTTGTACACAATATTATCCTGGAATAAAGTTTTATTATCTAGCAGTAGAGTCTACTAAGTCCATGCAAGATGTTGAAAGCTGGGGAGCAGGGAAGCAACTGATAACCACTGAGAATATTTATTTTCTCCCAAGATGGGAACACCTATATCATTTCTGGCCATTGATATTGGTCACTCGGGCATGACTAAGTAGTGTCTAAAGAAGGTCAGGTGACCATGATGGGCCTCATATAGGGAGTACACATTCTTGTGACTTGTGAACAGGATAGATCACTGCTTTTAATTCAAGCATCATTTAAGTCAAAGATCACTCATTCTGTATCATGTGGAATTCTCTCAGCTTCATAGTATGCAGTTTTTCTTTGTTTTTTTTTTTCATTTTCTCTTGTGTACATGCGTGTACAAAGTATGTGTCAGTGTGTATGTATGCCTCCATATACTGTGGGCACACATGTGTTCAGGTGTACATTTACCTGCATGAGCATCATGAAGGTTCCAAGTTGATGACAGATGCAGCCTTTGTCACTCTTCTACCCTATTCATTGAGGCAGAGTCTCTCAGGCAAACCCAGAGCCCGCTCATTGGCTATTCTTCATATCCCATTGGCTCTAGGGATCCCCTGTCTACATTTTCAAGTGGTGCATGTTTTGTTTTGGCATTTTTTGTGCTCTCTAAGATCTAAACTGGGCTTCACGTTTGTGTGAAAGCATGTTAATTGTTCAGCTACCTTCCTAGTCCTAGTTTTCTATTACCCTTAATGACTCCTACTTGGGGGTTTCTCATAGGAGAGGAGAGGGGTCACAAAAGCAAAAATGACTCAAAGACAGTTGCATCAGCAAAAGCCCATGTCAGCATGGGTGACAGCTCACAAAAGTTGGAACCTAAAGTTCACTGGCTTGTGGCTAGCTTGACAGGGTGAATTACGTCTCTTTCAGACAGCTCAGGTGGTCCGAGCCTCTTGTAGGCAGCTCGCTGGGCTTGCCTCTTCTAAAAAGCTCACTTGTCTCTGCCTCCTCTAAGCAGCTGGTCTGGTCTGAGCCTCTTCTAGGAATCACTCCATCTATAACTGCCCCAGAAGCACTCTTTGCATGGAAAACTGCGTTCCAAAAACATGAGAAATATGGAGGACTTTTGGGCATCATCCAAGTGATACTAGTTACATCAAGAAAGATTTTGAGCATCTCCCCATTGGAATCTATATCGTGCATTCTGGAATCTCAAGGCCATACATCTACCACTCTCTTAATGCACGTAGGTACCACATCAAAATAACAACTTCAGATGTCAGATCTGAGAGTGAGTTTCAAATTGGTCTTCTAGTGTGTACCTTGGAAGCTCATCTCAACCTCGTTCCTCCCGTTGTCCCCTCTCTAAATGTCGTCACACACACTAGGAGTTCAGAGCATCAACAAATGGACAAAGCGGAATTCAATCCATAGGTCACTCTATAGTTCACCAATCACAGGATTAAGTTATAAATTCCTCATGTTTGCCTGTTGAAATCTCAGACTTATATTTCTCACTGCCAGCTTTCCACACCATGTGCAGCCCCACGACCTTAACCTTCCGATGCCGCGTATTGTAATCATCCTTCTCTCTAAAACAGATCCTTGGCTTGATTTTTGCTCTTGTTCCAAAAAAATCTATTCTCCTAATAACACAAGTCATAACTTGGCCTCACCATGGAATGTAATTGCTCCTATTTCTTCAGTCCATCTTGGCAAATCCCTTTGCATACATTACTTTTTTTGTAAATATTCCAATCAATGTATTTTTGCCAAAATCATTACTACGTCATAAATTGCCTCCAAACTCCCATCTTCTCCTTCTTCTAATTTATACCTGTGGTATTTGAAGTTATCATAAATATCAAAAACTAATTTCACCATTCTTACACTACAAAGAATTCAGTAGGACCAAAAGGAATCAAATGACTTAATCTCACATGTCTGAGGACATATATTTGGCAAACTTATGTCCAAAGTCCAAGTGTCTGACAACCTGTGTGGCATGCCCCCATTGCCCCGGGATTTATTGTGCTCCCAATGCCAGTTTACACATATCCTTTCTTGCCTATTCATAGCATGTTCTTACTTCAGAGTTAAGTTCTTACTGAGGTTGGTCTTGAACTTGCGTCCTTTTGCCTCAGTCTCGTGCGGGCTGGGATGATAGCCCTATACCACCCCACCATGCTCTAGGACTCCTATGTCATCCATTAGCTGATGTGAGTCCTTCGCTATGACACTCAGTATCCTTCACAGCATCCACACTACACTTCCAGCCTGAAATTAGGAGCTTAATATTCACCTAGTTTGTTTCTAACATCTGTGTATTAAGCCATTTCTACGCCCATGCCATGTGCGTCTTCTTTTACTTTAAATGCACCTCCTCTTTCTTTGTCTTTGGACTCCATTCACATTCATATTCTCCCTTGTGCCTTCTGATATCACTTTACTGGGTATCCTCTCACTCCCGTTAGCACAGCTCTGCATTTTATCTGTAGTTTGTTTTGAAATTACTTAGAAAAGCCTATAGAATATTCAGCATTTAAGCCCCTCTGTTATTCTAGTCTAGTCACTCGCTCCTTTATATCAGGGTCAGTTCTTTTTGTGTGTAGGACCACTGCACACACCTTGGCCAGCAGAGTGTCAAGCTGCAAGAGGCAAGAAGGCACGACTCAGTAGCCAGTGTTTGTTCAAGCATTGAGAGCCTGATACCAGACAGTTGATTTTAGGCATATTGGAGCACAGCATGGTTTGGAAAAAAAAAACATTTCTGGTGATAATTAACTCAATCCTGTGGGCACAATCAAGCCAAATACATCAAAATTCTTTGTAAAGTGCATGTGACATCTCCCATAAAGAGAGGTTTTGTAGCTTGTCAAGCTTAAAGTAAGGGCCTGGGGCTGGGGGTATCTGGTGTGGTTTGAGCCATACAGAGAGCACAAAGGTCACCAGGCTATTAGCCGCCTCCACTATTAGCCTTCTAGGAGGAAAACAAGTTATACAACTCTTTCTTTGAAGAGACAACCCTGTCTACATAGCATTTGTTTTCTTTTTCTTTTTTTTTTTTCTTTTTTTTCGGAGCTGGGGACCAAACCCAGGGCCTTGCCCTTGCTAGGCAAGCGCTCTACCACTGAGCTAAATCCCCAACCCGCATTTCTGTTTTCTTAGTGATTGTCCATGAGCACAAGGACCTCAATGTTTCCTATATTTGTATAGTAATGATGAATTTTAGGATCCTACAGTTCGAACCTACTGGATGCATTTCCCAAACGCGATTGTTTTTAATTCGGGAGTAATTTGACTCCAGTATCTTAATATGAATACTTCATATATATGTTTGAAAGTATCTTTGAGTTTGAGAACTGGTGATGCCACAAAGTTCTGTGACAGCCTCTCTTCTCTCCCTTCCAGAGGACAAATGACTTTCCAGCAGAAGAAAACACTAGGGAGTACCAGAAACCTTCCAAAAGCAAAGCATTGTTATGCTTTTGTTAGCATTGTTATGTTTGTATGTATGCTTCGGGTGTAATGGAATTAGATCAAAGAAAAGGCTGCTGCACATGAGTGGAGCAATACTGTGAGTCAGTCTTAGAGCTGGCATAGCTACCAAGAGACAGTTAGTACACAGTTGGAATCCACTGGACAAAGGTAAGAGTTACAACATGGCTGATGAAGACAAGAGAGACTGTCACTCCACACAGAATCATGCCCAATTAAAAGGCACAAATTACTTCTGGAATTTTACATTTAACATTTTCTACTCAGTTGATCTCCAAGAAGGAACTCTATGGAATTTGAAACTACAGAGAAAGGACAGACGATTACTATGATCTCTTGTGGAGAGGTGATAAAGGGATAGATTAAGATTCTTGGGAAACTCAAGGTAAAACACTAAATTATCTATAAACTACATCTGGGCCTTGGTAAGGTAAGAAGGACCCTTGCTACAGCACATATGGCTAAACTGGAAGAGTGGGCCAAAGCCTAGAAGAGTTGATTCATGCCATTCTTGGTGAAATGGAATCAAATAGAGGAATCTGTGGGACTCAGGGACCTCACTGGAAAATGCAATCAGCCCCAGATATGCTTCACTCACTCCAGTCCTGCTCATGACTCCTGGGGATGCACAAGGAAGACAAATGATCCCCTATAAGTCAGGAACAAGCTCAAAGCACACTTCTTCCAGCTCTGAGGAAAACGAAGATCAGACATATGGCTGGGGAAAACCAGAACTGGTTGGAGAGTTATTGAAATACATCATATCCCCAAATCAAAACATGAAGTAGAGAAAGGCATAGGTTTGTAAAAGGTAACACACATCCGAGCCAAAGGAAGGCACAACTAAAGAAACCAAGGTGGATTCTGCATTTGTGCTTTGAATCCAATGGGTTGATCTGGTACGAACACAGAATCAGTAAATGAGAAAATTACAGTAATACCATAAAAGGCACAAATGTGAAAAGGAGCAATTTGGTAAGAAAGGCACCAGCACATTATACGTAAGTATAAATGAAACAAAATGGAAGCAATAAGAATAAACCTACACACCTATAGACATGTGATCTTCGACAAAGGAGCCAAAACCATACAGTGGGAAAGCAAAAGCATCTTTAACAAATGGTGCTGATCTAACTGGCAGTCTGCATGTAGAAGAATGCAAATTGATCCATATTCATCGCCTTGCACAAAGGGTAAGTCCAATCGGATCAAGGGCCTCAACATAAAACCAGCTAAAATGAATTTAATAAAAGAGAAAGTGGGAAATAGCCTCAAAGGCATCGGCACAGGGGGAAATTTCCTGAACAGAACATCAATGGCTCAGGCACTAACATCAAGAATTAATAAATAGAACCTCATGGAACTGAAAAACTTTTGTAATGCAAAGGGCAAATTGGCAGCCTACAAATTAGGGAAGGATCTTCATCAACCCTACATAGGATAGAGGGCTAATATCCAAAATATACAAAGAACTCAAGAGGTTAGACCCCACTAATCCAAACAACCCAATCTAAAAATGGGGTACAGAGCTAAACAGAGAATTCTCAACAGAGGAATCTCTAATGGCTGAGAAACACTTAAAGAAATGTTCAACATCCTTCGCCATTAGGGAAATGCAAATCAAAACAACCCTGAGATTCCACCTCACACCAGTCAGAAGGGCTAAGATCAAAAAACTCAGGTGACAGCAGATGCTGGCGAGGATGTGGAAAGAAGAACACTTCTCCATTGCTGGTGGGATTGCAAACTTGTACAACCACTCTGAAAATCAATCTAGCAGTTTCTCAGAAAATTGGAAATAGGTCTATCTGAAGACCCAGCTATACTGCTCCTGAGTTTATACCCAAAAGACACTCCACCATACATATCACAAGGACATATGCTTCACGTGTTTATAGCAGCCTTGCTTGTTTTTATTAACTAATTTATTTATTTTTACACTATAGATTTTATTCCCCTCCAGATATACCACCATGAGTTCCACATCCCATACCTCCTCCCCAACCCTCCCGCAATTCCCCCCTGTCTTCACAAGGATGTCCCCACCTCACCCACCCCAGCAGCCTTATTTATAATAGCCAGAAACTGGAAACAACGCAGATGTCCCTCAACCAAAGGATAGATACAGAAAATACGGTTCATTCACACAATGGAAAACTATTCAGCTATTAAAAACAAGGGTATCATGAATTTTGCAGGCAAACAATGGAATTAGAAAATATCCTGAGTGAGGTAACCCAGGACCCAAAAGGACTTGCATGGTATGCACTCACTGATGAGTGGATATTAGCCAAAAAGTACAGACTACACAGGATACAACCCACGGACCTTAAGAAGTGTAACAAGACAGAAAGCACAAGTGAGGACGCTTCAATTCCACTTAGAAAGGGGAATAAAATAATCATGGGAGGCAGAGAGAGACAGAGACAGAGACAGAGACAGAGACAGAGAGAGAGAGAGAGAGAGAGAGAGAGAGAGAGAGAGAGAGAGAGAGAGCGCGAGAGAGCTGGGTGGGAGAGGAAACGGGAGGGAAAAGAGGAAGTAGGTTGGTGGGGACATCCTCTCAGAGGCAAAGGGGTGGAGGGATGGGGTGAAAAACTCTGAAATGAGGGGGCTGGGGATTTAGCTCAGTGGTAGAGCGCTTGCCTAGGAAGCACAAGGCCCTGGGTTCGGTCCCCAGCTCCGAAAAAAAGACCAAAAAAAAAAAAAAAAAAAAAAAAAAAAAAAACTCTGAAATGAGGGACAGAGAGGAACATTTGGAATGTAAATAAATAAAATAATTAAAAAGAACAAAACTTAGAGTAGGAGGGGGTGCTTTGTTAAAGTGAATAAAACAGACACAATCAGCTTATATACTTAGCCAGATGATAGTTCACAGACTACAATCCACCCACCACCAACTGCTAATTACCATCCCTGAAGTACAGATTTTTACAAGTAACATAGAAAATAGTCAGAGATATAGGAAAGGAAATTTGCCTTACAGTGAGTAAATGAACCTTGAAATTTGTGTTTTTTAGCATAGGTTAAGAAAACTTGATACCATCAAACTTACCTTTGACAAATAAGTGAAATTAGTGAGGAGATGAATCATAACGATTTCAGAAAGTTAAGAACAGGAGGCTAGAGAAATGGTTCATGGGTTGACTTTTACTGTGCATTCAAGAAGGCTGGAGTCTGATCTAAGAACTCAATAGCTAGTCAGGTATTTCACAAACGTCTGTAACTCTGGTTCTGAGAAATATGACACCTGCTTCTGGTCTCCATACAAACATAGACCCAAGCACCCACCTGCACATGTGCATATACACACACATACACACACACATACATATGTGCACATACAATAGCCACACCCCTATTCATATACACACAAATGCATACATAAGTGCATACACACATACCCACACAAACACACATATGTGTGCACACAAATAAACATTTGCACAAACGTGCTCACACACACATGCACACACACATACATTCAAATAAAATATGAAAGAAATTGAGAAATGGTAATCAGATAAAGGCCCAAATACATCACTTAAATGTGACTCTAAGGCAAAACAATGGATGTAATTGCTGGCGAAGAATAAGATAGATACATTATAAACCATCACAAATTAAATTTCATCAAAGTAACTAACACAGAAGAGAGGAATCAAGGTTACTAATTATCTTTCATATATGATAACTAACAATGTTCGGAATTAAAACTTGAATTTAAATTCTTCCATTCTGCCTATAACTTATTTCTGAGTTAAGTTTTTTCTTTGAAAGTTGAATGATCTTTTCGTATCCATTCATCATATAACTAATCAAAAGAAGTTCTCTGGTTCTTTCATGCATGAGGCTTGCTCTTTCCCTAAGCAAATCTATGCTGAATTATTTAGAAATAGCCACATCTAGCATCTAGTGGGGGCTAGAGAGATGGCTCAGCAGTTCGAGTTGTTTCCAGAACCTGGGTTGGGGCTCACAATCACTTGTAACTCCGTCTGGAGGGGATCCCATGCCCTCTCCTGGACTCTTTGTGGACCCACACAAAAATGTACATTCTCACGCATATATACAAAGAATTAAATATAAATAAATCTATAAAATAATAGTTGTTGTCTTAAGATCATATTAATAGGAACTGGCGAGATTTGTAAGTGGTTAAGAGAGCTTGCTGATCTTCCAGAGGACCCAATGTATATGCTTTGTAGCCACTGTAATCCTAGACCTGTTGGTCTAACACCTTCTAGCCTCCAGTCATTCAAGTCTACAAAGCAAATACCCACACAGACTTATATACCATACACAAATAAAAGTAAGCTGAATCTTTAAAAACAATACATTTCTAACAGCATTCAACTTTGGTTTTTTCTCATCTACATATTTTACTTCTCATTTTTTTCTTAAATACTCTCTCAATACATGTCACAGAAGAGTAATGGTTTGTATTTTGAGTAAGAAAGAAAAACAGTTTCATTAAAGTCATATCGGTTTAAAATCACTAACTTAAACTCCTAAATTTTAAAACATTCGGCTTTTAATGTAGTTGGATTTAGTTCAGGCGATATTCATCATCATGTAAGATTGTCGTGACATTACTTTTAAATTACTTTGAAAAATTAATCTTCTGAAATTCTCATTAAAACCCCATAGAACATCACTGGAAAGAGCAAAATGCTACAGAAACTTAAGAAAATCTCCCCAAGATACTGGGACTGGAATGTCTCCCTTTGTGCCTTTTCCCCCACCTTGTGACAGTTCATGTTTGTCTTTGAACCATCACTTCATTTGTTTCCCACCATGATGCTGCGTGGAGGAGGAGAACATTGTCTAAAAAAGACTGAAGAAGACAAAGCGCAGTGGAAGAAGGCTGGTAAAGTTTGGAGGGATAAACACATTGTCACTTGCATCAGGAAATCAATTTCCTGCTGTATCAACAGAGCCGGGGTCTCAGTGATGGAGTCTCTTAGGTCAGGAAATCTTTTGTGGAATCCCTCCTCATGCCATTTCTGCAAGTCCACAAGACCTCCATGATAATTCTCATCTTCATAAGTATCCCAGAAGTCATCAACATAAAGGGAGAGAGAAGCTGCAAACTGCATTCTCGTTCTTCTCTTTCCCATTGGTTCAAAAATGACACGTCTTACAATTACCCACAGCCATTGGCTAAAGGCAGTCAGAGCGTCATGATTTGGATACAGAAGCTTTGTTCAAAAAGGTACAGTAAATGCCATCCAAGAAGCCCTAATGTTGACTCCTCTACGGGCCTTGAAAAAGATAGTTATTAAATGGCTAAATGCCTAGGAAATTAAAACACCACAGAGTGCAGAAGAATTCTTATTGCAGACACATACTAAGAGAAAGGCAAAGTAAGACTCAGAGTAAATTGCTTACCTAAAAAAATTAAATAAGCCATACTTGTCTAGTTTTTGTTTGCAATGTGGCTCCTGGTAGAGAAGACTGGGAGAAAACTATTGAGAATGTTACATGAAATGGACAAATCCCTAAAAGAATAAAACTATTGAGCGAGGAAGAAACGAAACTGAGTCACTATTCCTCAAATAGATCTCCATAATTAAAATAATCCTTATCAAAATTCTAGTTGACTGATATTTCAAAGTTAACAAATTGATTTTAATAATCACCTCATATCCTACACATAAAATGATAGCAGAATAAATGGAAATATAAAGTAGCCAAAGACTATGATGTAGATATAAAAATAGAAATAAATATTCATGATCTCTGATTATAAATTGAATTTATATATAACAGTTTTCAAAAGTGCAGGTAATAACAAAGACAGATTTTAAACATAAGAAAATTAAAAATTTTATGTAAAAAGCAATGAGCATTCAAGTGAGGTATAAGCGATTTGAAAATGACGCATGTGTAGACAGTGTTGGGAGGGAGGGGTTAAACCAAAGGCACATGGGAGGAGCTAGAGGGAGTAAAGGAAAGAAATGATGTGGTTATGTTTTAATTAAAAATCAAGAAAAAAATACACCAATAAAATATTCAGCAAGAGAAAGAACATCCAGATTATTGAAACAATTCTTACCACTCAGTGATAAAACAGGAGAAGGTGTGAAAGACAGGCTTTTTTCAATAGAGATCTACAAACAGACATAAGGCCTTGAAAGGACTCAGCATCGTGACTCCTTAGGGAAGTCCAGGCTGCACTAGGATGAGGTACCGGTGCATCCCATTGGAACAGCTGTCACCAGGAGTGTCAGTGTGGTGTTTGGATGTGTCATAAATGGTTGTTATGGATATAAAAGAGAGCACCAAGGCTGAAAAGTTTTACAGTTTCTAAAATCCACATTTGCACGTGAACATTCAGAACAGTAGCATCTACAGTGGGTGACACATGAAAACCACCCAAATATCTATTGATTGATACATGAATAAACAAAATTTTAGTAGCCCCAAGCATTGGAATAGTCAGTCTTAAAAGGAATGAAGTCCTGCTATTTTCACAACATGGGTCAACTTTCAAAACATTGTGTTTCATGAGAAAAGGCATGCACACACGGTCACAGACACTAAACATACAAAATACCAAGAAAAGATTTATACAATTGGATTGCTCTTTGTTATGGAATAGGGAAAGAAGACCGTGGAAATTATCACTAGTGAATAAGAGTTGAAGAGGGGTATTCAGCAATGAATAATTTAATGCCAGAAGAACATTGTTAATGTTTGGGAAATGAGTGAGTTGCACATTGTAGGGATAAAATTCATGGCCCATGAATATTATGTGTCGCTTACAAATTATGGGACTGGGTATCAGTGGTGGAGTGCTTACCTGGCATGTGGAAGGCCCTGAGTTCAATTCCTCAAAACTGAAAAAATATATGACTAAAAAAATTCACCCAGGTATAGTCGGTGAATGGAAGAGAACTATGAAATAAAGTGCACCTTATCCACCTAAAGGCACATGAGTTCTTCAATATGTGCTAAGGACTTTAGTGATGCCCAGTGAACTCTACAAAATGATCTCCTGCAGGAGAAGATGGACCTCAAAGGGTCAGGGGAGGCCCCTATCTTCCATTGTTCCCAAGTCTCTATAAGAGATTGATTTCAAGGCTTATAAAGATACAATAATGTGAATATGGTCAACTCATTCATATACATTGGTATGGTGTATGAATATAACCCGAGCACATTTTCTCATATACTTTAAATCACTCAAAAAGGATGCTAAGTAAAGGCAAGAAGAAATGAATTCACATGGATCAGGAAGGAATTATTATTATTGATGAAGAATACACAGTGCCTTTGATGTAAGACAAAGAAACCCTCAGACACATACAGGAGGGGAAAACTGGTCACAACATTGATGGTTGAAATAATTCTTGAAGGGAGAAATTCTTGTCCTTTAAATATCTTGGTCTTCAACAGAGCCTTTAAAAGGATTTAAGACACTAGTCTAGGATTTCTTGTTTTGTGTTGGTTTCTCTCTAGATAATGCTAAGTCTACTGATAGCCTTCCTTCAGTCCCCCTCCATGCATGAGTCGTATAATATGCATATGTTCATGTGTGTGTACCAATGTGCACTCATAGTGTCTCATGTTTGTGGAGACCAGAGAGATTGATATCTGATGTCTTAAAGTCTACAGCTCTTTAATACACACACACACACACACACACACACACACACACACATACACACACACATACACACATATATAGACATGGGTCTTTTTTACTTAGCCTAAAATTGAATGAGTCACATGGACTGTCTGCAGAACAGCCCCCAGTGACCCTCCTGTCTCTACTTCCTCACCACTGCAATTTTATAAGGATGTGTCCTCATGCCCAGCTTTTTGTGTGGCTGCCTTGGAGATTGATCTCAAGTCCCCATGCTCACACAATAAGCATGTCACAAACTGTGCTGTCTAATCAGACCCCTCCTTAGATCCCTTCTTCATCACCTTTCTATCCACAGCTGAGACATCCCAAAGTCTCGAAGTCTACTCCCCATCCCAGGACAGCTCCGCAAAGGGATGCCTTCCTTCCCTGTAAGGTTTCAGTGTTTATCTGATGTTAGCACTATCTGGCTTGCACCAGTAGAAGTTGCAGCTCTAAGCACCCAGTGCATAGCCCCATCCTCAGTACCTTCCTGGGCTGTATCTCTACCAAGTGAATTATAGCCCCATTTGTAAGTTAACCTTGGATGGAGATTATATATTTCTTTCTCTTTCCCCTTTTTGTTCCAATGGAGTTGAAACCAGCAGGGAATCTTCATTAAAATTCACCATAAGACCCATTTGTTTTCCATTTCCCTTCCCCCCAAGTCCCATATCCCTCCTACCCTGCCGCGAACTATGCAGAACAGAGGAATGACCCATGGAAATCTCACCACCATGCTGAGGTGCAAAGCCCAGAGAGATACTTCAAGATGCCTGCCTGTCAAATGCAGATGACAAACATTTACCCTCCCTGGATACCCCTCCAAGTAGTGTCACATCTCCGGTTTTATTTCTTTCTCTATTTTAGGAACATGTTCATTGCTGTGGACAGGCTCACCCACCATTGACATTTGGAGGTTGTCTAACCTTGCAACATTAGCTCTCACTACAGCTTGATATTGGGGGGGGGGTGTGTTTCTCTTGGTCGTTGCTGTTGTTGGCTATCGCCTGCTTCCCGTCAATCCCAGGGAGACGCTACTGTGCCAGCCCCATGCTTCATATTCCTTGATAGGAACATCTGGCCCATGTCTAACATTTAATTTCCACACCATTAGAGTCAAACAATACATGTACATCAGTAGATAATGTAATGCATTATCACGCAAGGCAGAGAGTAGCAATTTATTAGCCTAATTTAAAATAGCCTTCAGCAAAAAAAAAAAAAAAAAAAAAAGAAGAAGAAGAAGGAGAAAAAAAAAAGAAAGAAAGAAAATACTGCATCTTAATTTGGAGTTCTGAACAGAGTGATGTGGTTTCCAGCAAAATTCAAAGATACATAATCAGACACTTTGGAAAAACTTTCCAACATGCGTTATCATCTACTTTGTTCAAGGATAAAACAGACATTCTGGTTTTTATTTTATTTTATTTTTTTGTGCTCTAAACCAATTCTATCCATAATAACACAAAGAGAGATTATAGCCTTTGGAGAAGAAGGGAGAAAGGTAGAAATTTCTTGAAACGTAAGTACACACCCCACCACCACACACCTCCTTTTCTTAGGAATCGCAACCTGAATATTCAGGCTACTTGGATTTCTTTGCTTTTCTGAGTCATGGGAGAGGGAGCAAATCGCTTTGGATATGTCTTGATTCTACTCTTATTTCAGCTCGCCAAGACATTTTCATTATGACTCCAGGTCACAGACAACACGTAGGGAGAGTCTTTGTCTTTATGAGGGGAAGACTGTAACTTTCCTAAGGAATTAAGTGATGTTATCTTACAAAGTAGCTTAAGCCGTGCAGCCCAACAAATGAGCCGTTGTTATTAAAATGCAGACATATTCAAATATATTCCTGGTTATTATTAATGAAATCAATTTCTGTCCTCTAACAAACATGTCTGATAGAGAAAGATACATGGGGCTTATAAACACTGACAAGCACTTTTCCATCCCACTAAATGTTACAAGTGGAAATAATCATATATATTTATAGCATGTGAGGTAGTATAAATCAGAATTCCGTGATGCTTACTGAAGCAGAGGCAGAAAGCTCGCGGCATGTGACAACTCTTCAAAAATCAGGGCAAAACTGTCACCTTATGGTTCTTAAGCAGAGTTAATCTGTCATTTGAATCTTTTAGCATCAATGTACAATGTCCGTGGCCTGAGTTTGTGATGAATTTTACACGGCTTTTTATGAGCTAGCAGCTGAAAGAGGGAGTCGAGACGCATACCCTGGTACCCAGTCAGTAGAGCTCGGCGTCAGAAGGCAACGGGAGACTGCGCTTCCGTAAGGGAATCAGGGTGGGTAAATAGTGTCTAGATACACACAACAAAGCAATCTCGGATCTTGGCAAGGCTTTGGGCTGAAGTTTGGATGAAGGGCTGACATCATAGAACTTAGCATGCTTCAGCTAAGGGGTGTTTGACCTACCCATGGTGCAACGGTGGTCAGCACTTAGGAGAAACTGGGCTTCCACTTGTGAATTTAGTTCCGCTCTGAGATAGTGGTGTGCAGTGACATGCCTTGCTCACTATCCCTAGGCCATCAGCCACCGATGGGCACCTAAGCACATGGGCAGCAAGCAGGCTGGCATACAGGTCACACAGAGGTAGGCACACACACCTACAGGCAGATGCACACAGGTAGCCGGGTAGAGGTGGCAGTGGGTGGCTCAGGCAAACGGTCCTCCTCTGACCTCATGGCCCTAGCTACACAGAACTTCACAAAGTGGCACTCTGCCAGAAAGAATTATATAGCAGATGACACCACTGTGTTCTTTGGGGTTCCTTAAAAAAATTCACTCTCAACCATTTCCTGATGGCTTGGAACCCCACGTGTCCAGTGCAGTCAGATTTTGCTGACTCAAAGCAGATCTGTATTATGTTGTCTGAACATATATTGGCTCTTGTGGCCTTTGGCTTCTAACACCTCATGGCCTTCTTTCTCTTCTAGCTAATCTGAATTTTTATTCATGAGCACTCAAAAATCCTCTGAGAAGGAATAAGGCAGAACCGAACTGCACGGAGGGCTGAGGACTCTTCCTTTAGGCTGTGTACCGGTGTCTGTTCAAGACTATGTCTGTCAGGACTGTGAGGAAGATAATAAGTCATTAGTTTATTTTGTTGTTAATCCAAGAGTCAAACTGAAACCTCTGAAAAGGACATGAGAAACAAGTCAAATTTTCCTGGACAAACTATCTCTAATAAGTTAAGGACTGCATTTTACATGTTTACATGTGTACATGCAAACTCAATGTATTCTCACAATGTTTCTGGATGTTAATATCTTTATGACGTGCATGAGAACCCGAAAAGGGAGAAATAATTTACCCAGGGACACAGAATAAAAAAGAGCACACTAGAACGTTTACACTAGATCGGTGGTTCTCAACCCGCGGGTCACAGCCCTTTTGGGTGTCAAGTGATGTTTTCATAGGGGTCACATATCAGATATCCTGAATATTAGATATTTACATTTTGATTCATAATACCCAGGGTGTATCTTAGAATAACACTTGTTCCGGCTCCTGCACTTCTAGGATTTCTTTGCACTGGCCATTCAAGAGAAATCAGATTTTCAAATATTGGGCTTTTATTTAATGTTTTTTTTTTTAAATGGATACTTCCCTGGGGAGAAGTTTTCTTACAATAGAAATTTTGTATTCTTGCCTTGATCTTACCACTGTCCTGTTCTCTGGTTTGAAAATTACCTGTGGTCAGCTAACCAAGGATTTAAGTTCCAAAGCACATTAGACTCATAAAACACCTGAATTCCTTAGATCAAAAAAAATATATATGCAAAGAGAAGGTTCTTAAGTTAAACCCATTTTATCACAGAGGTTCAGAAATGCTAATGAAGATGAAGGATGACTAGGAGTAGGCAAATGGTGAGTGAGGATAGAAGGTTCAAGATCAGGTCTATAGGACCCCAGATAGCCATGTTAATCAGAAAGGGAAGCAAGAGTAAAGGAAGCATTTGGTGTGATGGGTCAGATGCACCCTATGCCACACACAGGTTGTACTTGAAACATTCAGAGGTAAAAACAGAAGACATTCATTCAACCTCTACTCTTAGTATCTGTTGCTGGCATAAATTAATTGTTTAATTGTCCATGACAGGGTAACCAGTGAGAATATTCTCTCTGTAGATTCTTGTGTAAAGGATCTTGCCTATTCGGATATACCTCAGAGCTAACACCGCTGAACATTTACTTCAAGGTAACTTATATGCATTTTATCCTTAACAGTTATCACCCTATGGCAATTTTCACTTTGCACCCAGGAAAGCCCAGTCATAAAGATGGTGCATCACAAGTTCAAGGTCACAGAGTGAGGAAGCGGGAACACCAGACTGTGATTCAGGTAGACAGCTGCAAGTGGACTTCACAGCAATCATTATGTTGTACTTCTTCCAATGACGACTTTATCAGCAGTTTATGGTGGCTACGTAGTGATTCTTCTTATGGCACCACTAAGTACAAACATGATTCAAAGAGGATGACGATTAAAAGACGATTGCTCAAGGGCTAATGAAACAGATCGTAAGCTGAGATGCCTTGGGCTCGATTTAGGGGTAGATTTCGGAGGCTCCAGAGTGTCAGTTCTCAACAGGGCAGTCCTTCCGTTCACTGAGACCTGGTTACAGGAAGCAGTGAGCCATATGTTTTACTGTTCTGATGCATTCCAAGGGGGCTCAGGACATAAAGGAATTACATATATTCTATATCTGTAACGTGCCTCGGATAGTCATGGTGATCATGGGAATTTCTTCTGAAAAGCTTCTGTAGGAGACGTGGTGGTTAACGTTCACTGTGAACTTGACTGGATTTAGAATCTCCCAGGGGTCACCATTCTGGCATGTCTGAAAGGGTATTTGCACAGAGTCTTAACTGAGGAAGACCCACCCTGAAGGGGAATGGCATCATCCCATGGCTCCTAGACTCAGTAAAGGGAGGAAACACACAGGTTAGCAGAATTCATTGCTCTCTGTTTCTGGTCTGTGGGTCCAACATGACCCTCAAGGGCTAATTATCAGAGTTTCAACATCTTTTCCTGCCATGAAGGACTGTACCCTCAAGCCATGAGTATGCCCTTCTTTCCTTGAGCTTATTTTCTCAGGAATTCTGTCATCATGGTGAGAAAAACAACGAATTCAAGGGCACAACTTAGAAAATTAAAACTTTGAGAGATAGCAGTCGAAAGAAATAGAAGGCTTGAAGAGTCTTCATGTTCCCCTCAGAACCCACCTGTGGATGTGGTGTTTGTAGAGCATCAGCGCAGTTTTGATTGTCTGCACCGATCAAGAGTCGAATGAAGAGGTTTAATAGCAGCATAAACACAAATAACTAGCTAAGAGTGAGGGGAAGAATTAGTGTCTGTGAAATGGAAAGCGGAAGGAAGCTGCAGTACATTTTATCAACATCGCATAATATCTCTCCACTATGACATAGATATTTATAACCTGTGTCCTCCATTCGGAAAGGAAAATAGGACTCTTAGATCCCAGGGGAATTTCTACACTTGATCTTAGCCAAAAGGCCGAGAAGCGATCCCAGGGGAATTTCTATTCAAACAAGATATGTGTTCCTGCCACCCAGGGTGTATCTTAGAACGACACTTGCTCCGGCTCCTACACTTCTAGGATGATTTCTTTGCATTGGCCATTCAAGAGAAATCAGATTTTTAAATATTGGGCTTTTATTTAGTGTTTCTTTTTTAAAATAGTTACTGCCGTGTGTGGAGGTTTTCTTACAATAGAAATTTTGTATTCTTGTCTTGATCTTACAACTGCCTTGTGCTCTGGTTTGAAAATGACTTCTGGTCAACAAACCAAGGATTTAAGTTCCAAAGCACATTAGACTCATAAAACGGGTTTAGTGAAACACCTGAATCCCTTAGATTAAAAAAAAATGCAGACAAAGAGAAGGTTCTTAAGTTAAAGCTGCCTTGGAGCACCCGAAAGTTATGGGTTGGTGGGTTTTATAAGACTACTTACTGTGCTATTCAATTATAAAAGAGAAAGCAGTTACCATAGCAACCCCCACATCTAATGATGCTTATGCTACCTCTGAGATACACAGCACCTTCTTCTAGGGACACATTGACCAGTACAGCCTGCTATGGGAAATTTTTATGCCTAACATTAGGCTCGCAGGAAGAAAAATGCATTTCAATAACATGAAAAATATGCATGTATACATATAATCATAATTTGCAACATTAAAATATTATGACAAATTAGCTCGGGTTTTTTTTTACTTGTTTTAAAGATGAAAGTGTTTTCTCACTGAACCTAACAAATAAGATGCATTTAATCATTTAAGGATCCCATATGTAGGGCTGGGGACATAGTCTAGTTGAAGAAGTGCTTGCCCAACAAGCATAAAGCTCTTGGATAAGGTCTCCTGCGCCACATTAAAGCCCAGCTATGGCAGTGCACTGCTGTAATGTCAGGATGCAGGAGATGAAGGCACGAAGACCAGAGGCTGCACGTCGTCGTCCTTTCTGTTACAAACACAGAGAGAGATCTCTGAGCACATGGCTCTCAGTGGGATGTCTCCACTCTCAGAGTTCAGGGAACCCTTGGAAGAGGAGGCAGAACGAGTAGTGGAAACAGAGGAGATGGAGAGTGCCAGGAGAGCAAGGCCCTCTGGAACAGCTGAGCAAGCTGAAGCAGGAATCACGAGGCCTGCGTGGGTCTGTACCAGGGTCTCTGCACACACACTATAGATTTCCGTATGGAACTGCTGAACGCTTGAACGAGAGGGTCTCTGATTCTTGTTCTTTCTCTTGGAGCTTTCCTGATTTTTGTAGTCTTGTCTTGTTCAACTTCTGTGGGATGGTTTCTGTTTAATCTTATTACCTCCTATTTTGTTAACTTTTGCTGCTATGGTTTTACTTAGAAGAATGTTTTTGTGGTTTTGTTTTCTGTTTTTTCTTTTCATGAGAGACATAAAGGGAGTGGATCCATCCAGAGAAAGGAGAGTGGAAGGAGTAGAGGGAGGGAAAGCATATTTAGATTAAGTCTGAACCCACTGTCACTATGTGGTTTTAAACAACAGTTAACCATGTAGCAATAGAGGTCTTATTTACAGATGTCTTTAGGTAGTTGGTATTAAAACAATCTTTTGAAGCCTGACATTCTGCTAGCCCTGATACCTTGAGGGCCCTTTACCCAAATCCAACGGGCTTCACCAGAAAGAAGTACCCAGCTAAGACTGAAGCTGTACACTGTGTCTTCCTTGCTACATGTAAAGGACTCTATTTGCCTGTTTGTCATCCGCATCTCCCCTGCCTCTGAAAACAGAATCTGAGAATTTCCTGACCCAAAGATTCAATGACTGCTCAGAATTTATTCACAGGCCCTCATCAATATAGAAATTACTTGTCTGAGAACATTTACTCATTTTTATTTTATATGTGATTGTTTTGAGTATATTTATTTATGAGTTCTGTCTGTATGCCTAGTGTCTATGGAGGGTACAAAGGGTTGGAGTCCCCAAAACTGCAGTTAAAGACAATTGTTACTGCTATGTGGGCGCTGGAAACAGAACTCAGGTTCTCTGCAAGAGGAACAAGAGTTCTTATTGCCCAAGTCATCTCTCCAGCTCTAGAAATTTCTTTGGAACTGAAGGTTTGTTGGAAAGAAAAGTGTGCTAGTTGGAGCAAGTTAGTGCTTTCATACAGAACCAACATAATAAATACTATTTAGACTCCCTGGATAGCTCACGAAGCCCATTTGATCTAGAGTGTAATAGAACTGCTTTAGACTTGTAATAAAATATAATTGGCTACACTACATATGTAAGGCAAAACATAAGGCTGGACAATAAATCATTTTTATTGCAAATGCTAATACTTGAGAAATTAGATTTTATTTCTTCTAAAAAATAGTTTAATTAGAACTTTTTATGACTTTGGAGAAAACTATAGAGCCCCTTCAAAGCATTTATTAAATAATTATTCAGACAGCATCTCTGGTGGGTGCTATATTGTTTTTAGAGCTACCAGAGTACACACACACACACACACACACACACACACACACACACACACACACACACACACAAATGACAGAAGAAGCAAATAACACTCAGATAAACAATGACAAAAACAATTTATATGATAAAGGATGACTCGAGAGCCCCATGGACAAAGACAACCTTGTAGAAAGGGTGTTAAATGATGCAACTGATAGACAGAAATAAGAGTTAAAATGAGAAGGCAGGACGTTAGTTTCTTCCAGTGAAGTCTCCATTTGTTAGCTAGGTAGCATAGGCCACATTTATAATCACGGCACTCAGGAGGTTGAGGTCAAAGAATTGTCTTGAATTTTAGGACAGCTTGGCTACATAGTGAATTTCAAAGTGGCCTGGGCTATAGAAGGAAACCCTGTCTAAAGAATCAACCACGACTGATTACCACATTAGGGGCACCATTTAAGATATCAGCAGGGGGACCCATTAAAATGATAAAATCTCACCTCCCCCTAAAAATACTAATGTTAACAACTGTGTACAATGGTAAAACTCTGGATAACACAGATATTTGCAAGTCATTGAGTTCTATTGCACTGGGAGAAGGCATAGAACATACTGCTTGTGATGGTTTGCATATACTTGGCCCAGGGAGTGGCACTATTAGAAGGTGTGGCCTTGTTGGAGGAAGTGTGTCACTGTGGAGTGGGCTTGGAGACCCTCCTCCTAGCTGCCTGAGGATGCTCAGTCTGTTCCTGGCTTCCTTCAGGTGAAGATGTAGAACTCAGCTCCTCCTGTACCATGCCTGCCTGAATGCTGCAATGCTGCCATGCTCCTGCCTGGATGATAATGGACTGAACCCCTGAACCTGTAAGCCAGCCCCAATTAAATGTCCTTTATAAAACTTACATTGGTCATGGTGTCTGTTCACAGCAATAAGACCCTAACTAAGACACAGCTCTGGGGAAAATAGAAGGAAGAACCTAAGGATTCCACCTGGCTTTGAGGCATTGAGATGAGACACAACAGTCTACGTCTCTATCTCAAGAGAGAACAAAAGCAGAGCCATCCCTTCCATAGGAAAGGTCTGAGGGAAGCTGGCTAGATAGCTCAATGGTTAGGAGCAACTGCTGCTCTCGTACAGGACCAGAGTTCACGTCCCATCACTCCCATGATAATGCATAGCCATGTATAACTCCAGTTCTAGGGCCTCTCATGTCCTTTTGTCAGGATTCTATAGGGAACAAGTGTGTAAGTACTGCACAGACACTTATGTAGGCCAAATATTTATATACATAAATCAAATAAAAGTAAAAGGTTCAAGGGAGCTGTCAGAACCCAAGTCCCCAGGCAGGGTGGTTTATGTAGGACTTTTTCCTCATGGAGTCAGACAGTAAAGATATGAAAAGATAAAGGCAGTAAAAGCCTTCAAGGAAAAATCAAACAAAATGAAACAAAAAACCCCACAGTCCTAGTTTTGATGATCAACTTCCAAGAAATGAATATCGATGGCTTACCTGACAAAGAATTCAAATTAATTTGTTGAGTTTCCAGTGAGCTCTGATAAGATTAAAATGAATATTTAAACAAGTCAAGGAAAACAATACATCAACAGAACATGAAGTTTGACAAATAAACAGGAGCAGTGGGAAAGAAGCAGACACTTTTAGGCTGAAGAATACAGTGGCTGAACAGAAATAGTTAATTTGTAACTTCGACAGCATAGAAAAGTAGATGGAAGATTAAATGAACTTGAAGACAGTTATTTTGTAATAAATCATCCAGAAGAGCAACAAAGAAATAAAGAACAAAAAGTAGCTTGTTTCTTTTCCATTCTTCTTTTTAAAAGCCAATGAGATTTATGACATACCATGAAACAAACCAAAACAAGCATTATATGGAGTCCACGAGGAAGAGAAAACAGAAAATTCAGAAAGCCTATGGGAAGAAATTATAACCAAAAACACCCTAAATCTGTGGAGCGATGTAACTCTCTGGGTGTGTGAAAGTTGAATCATGATGAGAGAGAATATTTTAATAGAATAATATGATAAAACAGAGTGTATTAATAGAATAATAGGACAGGTTCTATTAAAATCTCCCATAAAAGAGAAGACTGTGATTGCATGATTTTGCTTAACCAAAACCTAATAGCTGATATTTTCAAACTCCTCCCAAAGAAACTGAAGGGAAAATTCTTCCAAATCCATTCTAGGAGCCCCACATTATGATAATACTAAAGTCAGGACATCATAACGACGTGGATTATAGTCCATATCCCTGCTGAGCGTGCATCCGAGGCTCTGCAGCATACAAGAGCAGTCTGGATTCAATAACACAGCAAAGTCATCCTGTCCTGTGACTGAGAGGGATCTGTTCCTAAACACAAGAATGGTTCAACCCAAGCAAATCAATATGTATTTATACTGTACCAAAATAAACAATAATTTAAAAAAAACCACGCCATCATCAATCGATGCGGAAATGTCATTTGCAGTGTGTCTCCAAAAAGAGGACTCGAATTATTGGAAGAGGCAGAAGCCCAAAACAACTAAACCAAACAAACAAACAAATAAACAAAACCAAAAAGAAACTCCAAGCAGCCATCCTGGAAGCCGTTTTCCTTCAAAACCATCCTATGTGCATGACAATAATTCAGGAAGTACCAAGAGTAGCTTTTCAATACTTTTCTTTTAAAAAGAAAATGCATTTTCACCAGTGTTTTTAATTCTCAGCACACACACACACACACACACACACACACACACACACTCACTCACATACATACACATACACACTCACGGACACACACACTCACACATGTGGCAGCCATTACCTGTCACTTCAACTTGAGGGATTTCGATGTCTTCTGGTCTCTGGTGCACAGATAAACATGCTTCCAAGCCCCTTCACCCTCCCCACAATAAAATTAAATAAAAGTAACGAGAAGTTCATGCGTGCTGTTCACTACTCATGAAGAATCACCGTACCTTGGCCCTTTTTGTCATCCAGAACGGACACTCTGAAGTCTCTTTCTCCAAGTGCCTGTTTTATTTTTCAAGCCAGAAAGTTCACTATGTACAAGGGCCTTCAAGGGGATCTTACACGTTAATCAGTGCTTTCCTATATTTCCTAGAAGATAAAGTACATTTCAGGTCTTTTCTATTTGAGTAGCTGCTTATATCCATAAACACAATATTCATTTTTAAATAAGGCATGATTCACCTCTCTAATTTCATAGTATGAAGACCAAAGACTTGGATACTTTTTATGAAAGTCAGTGGAATATCAGAACTGTTCATTTGTTTTAGGAGAAGATTAAACAAAAGTGAAAATTGCTTATGTTGAATATTTAAAAAAAACTGAGGGCAATCTAAAATAGTAATTTTCATCAGTGTGTTCAAAAATAGAGATTCGTGATGGAGTCACTTATGCTGTAACACAAGGCAACAGAAAGAAATATCTGCTCCACCCTGAAGGTCGAGTCACTCTTTTCAGTCAATGTAGAAAATCATTTGATATGTGAAGGACCTTTGTTCAATTGCAAACGTTATTACATTTTATTTAGTTATGTGTGTATAGGTGGACACATTTGGGGTGGATATATATATATATATATATATATATATATATATATAATGCCTTTGTGTGGAGGTCAGAGGTCAAACCACAGTAGTCAGTTCTCTTCACTCTTGTTTGTTTCTTTTTTTTTTTCCGGAGCTGGGGACCGAACCCAGGGCCTTGTGCTTGCTAGGCAAGCGCTCTACCACTGAGCTAAATCCCCAACCCCTTCTCTTCACTCTTCATCTACCAACTGAGTCCCAGGACTGAACTCAGGCTATCAGGCTTGGTGGCAAGTACATTTATATTCAGCCATCTTGCTGGCTCATATGCATATACATACATACATACATACATACATACATACATACATATACATACATACACACATATATGTATATATATCAAAGTGCAAATTTTTTCATCCTTTATGTGACCAACATTAGAAATATGTAATTCAGAAAGTCCCAGATCTTCAATACATTACATCCTTTCCTGCAGTGACTTCTTAGAGCCTGACGTTGCAGAGAACACTTTTCACAAGCAGCGTTACTGGCCTGGCCCAGGAAGAACTGAGCCAGGTACTCAGTGAGGGCTTGTCTTCCAGGCATCTTCCTGGGCAGAGTCTTGAGCACAACCTAGTTCATGTTACGAAATGAATAAACTCCCTTGGAAACATCCCTTTGATGACAACTCTACTATAAAGGACAAAGCTTTCACATACTTGATCAGAGCTTGCCCAGAGGTAAGCAGAAGGGATGAGCACAGAGAGAAAGCACAGAGATTTGTTTTCAGGGTAGCAGAACAATTGTGTATGATACTAAAGTGATGGTTACATACATGTTACATACTATAGACATGTGTTGGTCAAAATGAGTCAATGGGATCAGAAACTTGGGATTTCAGCTAATAACATTGTGTGTGCATGACTTAAGGGTAACAACAAGTGAATGACTGTTCACATGACAGTAGAGAAATTCCCACTTAGGTGTGGACAGAGATTAAAACCCATGCACGAGTCCACATGCACATGCATATGATTTTACAAAACCAAGGAGCCTCTAGGTTTGTCTTCATTGTTTGAGTTCCCTCTGAACACAGTGTTCCTGCACCAGCTTTCAAATAGTCTGCTGATTTGAAAGCTGGCCAGATCAAACACCAGGCTGTTGCTGTATTCCAGGCTGCCTCTGTGCTATGGCCAGTGGCTTGTGACCAGTGCAGGTATCCCTGACATTACCCCCACCCTCCCCTGACCCTGCCACACCAACTTTCTATTTATAATTGTAGCTTTTGTTTTGATGCCATTCATGCCTTTTTCTAGATAAATTCTGGTTTATTCTGGTTTGCATATTTTATTAGAAAGCAGATCAAAGGGAAAAAAGTCAAGAGGGATACTTAGAATTATCCCTCCCAGGCTGAGCACGGCAGCACATGCCTTTCTTCCAACACAGGGGAGACAGAGGCAAGCAGATCTCCTGTGAGTTCAAGGCCAGCCTGCTCTGCATGGTAAATTTCAGGAGAGCCAGGTATATTTAGAGAGATACTGTCTTTTTTTTTTTTTGAATCACTTTTTCACATACACACTTCAGATATAAGGCCTTGTTCCATCATGGGGTGGTGTTGGGTTAGCAATTTTAACAGTGCTGTGTTTGTCTAACAGAATGGGAGTAAATGGGTGGTGCTGAGTGGAAGCTGCGGACTTTTACTGTTGGCAGTTATTAAACATATGCGAGGGGAGGAGCCTGGAATGATCCACATTGGAATAAATTAGATATGGAGACGTCAGCCCAGACTCAGGTTTACTTTGGTATGCACAGTTCGACTGCAGACCTATTTATAAAAGTACACACACACACACACACACACACACACACACACACACACACACACACACAGGTATTTCCTTGCTCTATCCATGGAGATGGCCTCAAAGCAGCCAGATGAAAACAAGTACCCCAAGATCCTGCCTCTCTAATATGATCCTCCATTAAAAGTAACCATGGCTTCTTGGATAAATGGCCAGTTCTTGGACCAATGGTGAAAACAAACAAACAAATAAAAAAAAAAACCCAAAGAATGAGCCTCAAGCATGAATCATGGCAGAAATTAAGGATAACCACTAAAGGAATTAAACACAAAACCACATAAATATAAAGAGTCAATGGAGCCTAAAGGAAGAGCTAGCTCCCAGTGGCCAGAGCTGAAGCCACTGGAAGAAAGCAAAAGGGAGCACTGGCTGTAAGGCTGGCCAAGAACATGCCTGGGTATAAAGGCCTTGACTTCTGTAAGGCCAATATTCTACTGCTGTGAAGAGATGCTATGACCATGGCAACTCTCATAAAGGAAAATATTTAATAGAGCTTGGCTTGCAGCTCAGAGGTTTAGTCCATCGTTAGCATGGCAGGAAGCATGGTGGCACACAGGCGGACACGGGATTGATGAGGTAGCAGAAAGATCTACATTCAAATCCTCTGGCCTCAGGAAGAGAGAGGCACTAAGCCTGGCTTGAAAGTCCAAAATCTTGAAGCCCACCCAGAGTGACACACTTCTTCCAACAAAGCCCTATCTGCTCCAACAAGGGCACACTTCCTAATCCCTGTCAAGCATCACCACCCCCTAATGAACGAGCATTTCAATCTATGAGCCTGTGGGTCCCATAGTTATTTAAACCACCAGAAAGTTACATTTTCTTTAAGAAAAAAAACTATCTACTCAATAACATAGAGAAAATATTAATGGAACTATGTTATTACTCATAACATTTTAAAAGGTACCCGTGTGAACCCACAGTCTGATGGGACAAACTAGGGGCAGGACAAAGATCTATAGATGTTTCTTCCTGAAATGATAATGTCTTGGCCTTGTGTTGTCTCAGATTTGGGCTTTTAGTCAATTTGTTCTTATTAATGTCTTTTCCTACTACTTAAGAGGCATTTATGCATCTGTTAGAGGGTTCTTTTCCTCCTAGATCACTTTACTTTTTCTCTGGGTTAATATTGTAAGATTGCAACCAATTGTCAGAGATAACTATTGACTAATTTAAAAGTTTCCAATCAGTAATTGAACAAAGTTATGTCCTTAGGAGTGAAATCTATTCTTCCATAGAAACAGCCTTCTAAAGAACATTTGATGAGCAATACATGTGGATGTCTGATTTGCTCTCAAGTTTTCTGATTTATTAGAGTTAGAGAAGCGGTAAGGCTTAAAGTGGTTTTGTTTGTTTAATCTACTCCTAGGTCTGATGCGTCTTGAAGGGGAAAAGTGTGAGAACTTGATAAAAATTTATTTCTTCTCAGGAAGAGGAGAAGAAAGACATATTAAAATTCAGAAAGCTAAGGTCTAAGACTCGGGTCAATTGTCTGGTTTAATAGCTGTGTCTCCTAATCTGGGTTCCCTGAAAGCAGAAATTCAATATTTTATGTTAGATCTACTTTAAGTTTGTGATTGTAGAATGTAAAGAAAAGTGACAAGTTCCTAGGGGAAAAAAGAATTCAGCAGGAGAGAAGAAAAGGCTAATACTAAGTGTTATCAGGTTGGTTACCAGGAAAAGAAGCTAGAGTCAAGTTCTACTAAAACTTTAAAGCACAGTTATGGAATGAGTTTAAAACTGTCCATTCAAATACAAAGGAACTAAGTATCTATTCTTAGTACCTGACACCTGTGTGTGCCAAGTACCCTGTGTTTCTGACTTGTATGAGTGGAAGTGACAGGTTGATTCCTATAAGGTACTACAGAGTATATCTGAACTCAAGCTTCCCTTATTGTATCTGTAATTACCTGGACGTAGCCAGTAAGAAAGTGGCTAAGCCAATGGGTAAAGTGTGGAGGAGATAAATCAGATATACTGCATAAACATCACTGGGCCATTTACCTTCTCTGGGACACAGTTTTCTCGTGAGCTAAGTCCAACTTAACTGAATTTTGAATCCTCTGGACCAGGAAAGAACCACCACATCGATGATGCTAAGATCTGCCAAGGCCTTAGATCATGGTTGCAGGGGCCTCTGAGTGGCTACTAAGTAGACACAGAGAACACATCTCTAAATGGCCCTGTGTATGCTGGGATCCTTAGAGCTCTCTTCTAAAAGAAAGAAATCTTCCTAATTAGTTGTGAACCATTGCCTTTAAATCTGTGACAGGTAGTCTTGACAATGTCCTCAAGACGTCTTCCTACTGATTCACTAGGCTATTCTTTGATGGATCTAATTTTTCCAGCAACCATCCTTCCTGTAGTCCCAACTTCTCAATCTCATTTTTTAGAAAAGCTCTCAATTCTTTGAACCATTCTGTTCTACTTTTTGCTCAAAATTCATAATGTAAACTTGACCAAAAGCATACAATAGCAGCAACGCCAGACAATTCCTTAAAACATCGTGCAGAAGAACAATTTAGCCTATCATCTTTAAACCCAGCCATAGAGCTGGGTGCATGGAGACAAATTCTCTGAGTCAATTCAGTATGTGTGTGCTCTATTTCAACTCCCAATGGAGCCCTGTCCCCATCTGATACCTTATGAGCAATTTTTACTGTCCATGCCCCTATCTGTATTCTTGCCTTTTGAGCTCTCACTTGGCTTACCACAGAGTTCTCCTGTCAGTATTTCAAAGTTTTGCTAATTCACTTCTCCAACCTCTTCACATTTCTCTTGCAAATCAGTTCCAAATGATTCTGAGTCATGTCTCTAAGCAAAGCCATGACAACGTCCCACACGGTCCTCATTTTCTGTGTTATTATCTCACTGTTCTGACAAAATAACTAACTTTAATTAAAGGGGGAAGATTCATTTTAATTTAGTTATTTTATCACATCAGTGAGAAACTCATACAGTATATAGTTAAATGGAAATCTTATCTACATACACACACGTATAGAAAACAGCTTGCTAAATGAAAACTTTTATGTAGGCCTAAGTTAAATTCTTTAAAATGATACCAATGAAGGCTGCATCTCTCTTTCTAAAGCTGAAGATCTATCTGGATAACATTTTACAAAAGATCAAGAAATACAAATTGGATGGTAGGAAGTAAGAAAGTAACTTTTTATTTATAGATGTAGGGTAATCTATTCCATCATTGTGACCCAATAAATGTTAAAAAGATGAACTCATTCCTATTTTCCTAGAAATGTAGAGTGGATGAAATAAGTCAAGATTCTGTCTCGAGAGAGCTGATGGATTTCTTAGAGCACTAAGAAATATATGTTATGCTGTGGAAATCATTTAGAAACATAAAAGGAATACAAAGAAAATATTCTAAGGGTTGAGAAGCAAAACAGGACACTCAGGTCTCAGAGACCCAAAATAGGTTTCTTAATGTTGGAAGCAATTTGAGTTGTTTCTCCCAGGCAAGTAGATCTTTAAGACTCGAAATCAGTACCAACCAAGAGCTATACCAAGGATGGAAAAATGTAGAAACTGGGATGCTAAGTCATTTTGTTCGGAGCCATAGTTTTAGAGTAATCAGATCCATTTATGTGTATAATTTAAGTAGGTTCAAATACTTACTGGTTAATTTGACTCACATTTATGAAATGTGTCCCATGCACCAGACTGAACATCTAACTTGGAGAAAGTCTCTCATTCCTTCTGATTCTGTATACATTTTAAGTCCCGAGGAAAGGTAAGTATATAAATGAGTCTTTACAATAAATGTAATGCAGGGTTGATGGAGAAGGGCGGGTATTGTGAAAGCTCAGAGCAAAGCCACTTGACCAAATCATGGAGTCTGGGAATGACTCCTCCAAGAAATGTCACACTGACAAAGACCAAGCTAATGTGGGCAGGCTGTAAAGGCCGGCCCTGGCTGAGAGATTTGAACAATGTAGAATGAGTTTATCTTTAATTGAAATCTGAAGAGAGGAAAGGCATGATCCAACTTTTTACAAGGAAGCTTTATCTTGATGCCGCACACAATGGCGGCAAAGAGGGAATTAAACGGAGTGGCGCTGTGTCTGAATCTCAGATCTAAGTGGGGAAGTTTCATGTGTGAAGGGCTTGGTTGCTCATTGGCAGGCTTTGAGAAAGAAATTGAAACGTGTAGATATATAATTTGGTGGCATTCATGGTTGGTATTGGAAACCGCAGGACTAGTTGGTAGGAGTGGGTCACTGGGGGTGTGCCTTGGAAAGATACGTGTGCCTCCTCCCTTTACCTCTATCCCCTCCTTCCCTCCTCTCCTCCCTCTTCTCCCTGCCTTATCTCTCTCTTATATATGCTTTTATGATATTCTCCCTCATCACAGGATGAGGCAGAGGGTAAAGGTAGATCAAGTTAGGGTTCAGGAGACAATACTGTAGTTAAAAATACAAATTAAGGGATGATATTGCCTAAGAATACTCTGAAAGTCCATTAAACCGGGTGAGATTATGAAATGACATGAATTATAAGGAAGAGGCCAGCTGTGGTGAGCCCCATGAGGGGTGGGTTAAGAGTTAGAAGGAGAAAGTAAATATGACAAACAAAGAAGGAGGCAGGAGATGAGTACCAGAAAGTCGCAGGAGCAGAGGCCAATGGGAGTGGCTTATCATGGTTGATGTGATAAGGGGGTTGAAATTAAGCCTTACCCCAAACAAATGACACTTACTATATCACTTTGGTATAGGCAACACACAAAAACAACGGACTTAATAAGACTTTGGTATTTCTCACACACAGCCCGAATCATATACAGGAGCTGGTCATGAAATGCTATACGCTTAGCAAAGGCACTTCCAAACATCACATCAAATCATTTGAAAATGATCATTGGTGGTGAAGGTATTAGAGTTCTGCTGTCTTCTTTCTCTGTAAGATGACAACTTACTTACTGGGATCCGTGGCACATGCTAGCAATCTCAGCACTGGGTAGACTGAGGTCAGAGGATTTCTTCAAGTCCAAGGAAGGACCAGCCTGGGTCACACTCTAATATCTTATCTGTAAATCGGCGAGTAAATAAACAACTCACTTTAACAGCAACCTAATATATATTTTTATATATTTTAAATGCACAATGCCCGCGATTTTCTTAAAAGGTATTTGTGACAGCCCAAAATGAAGCCCAGGGAAAAGCACTTAAACCTGGTAACAGAAGCAGACGCTAGCATTTTAAGTGGTTATTCATTGCAAGCAGGTGAGAGAAAATGGTGCTTTAATGGTAGAAAGCTCGCCCTTGAGTGTTGGTCTAATGAGGACAACTGGATGTGTATTAATGTCCTTCTGCCTCCCAGTTTGCCATCTCCTTTTGCAGCAAGGATACTTCTCTCATTGCTCTGTTATCCAGGAAGCTACACAATCCATCCCTGTTACTGTCATGCTGTGATTATCAATAGCAGTGTCTGTCACATTCAACTGTGTCCCCAACAGGCTGTTAAGTCATAGGCTCCCTCAGCTACCAGGTCTCCTCTCCTCTCAGTAGAAAAATAAGAGTTAAATGTGAGACTGCTGGACACAGGATAGATAAGATTTTAAATCCAGATTCTGTATTTCTGCTCTAATTTTTGGCAGAGCTCACTCTTGGGCAAGTTGTAACCTCTCTGTGCCTTGGTTTCTTCAAATGTTAAGGGAGGATAATTATAGAATTTAGCATGTTGGGTTTGTATGTTGAAATGACCTCCACAAAGACTTGAGTGCATTGTTCACAGTGCACAGAAGCAGTGCAGTCTAAATGTGGTGGTGCTACTGCCATTGATGTTGATGTCATGCCCGTGTCTCAGAGCCCTTCCACAGATGGGCTAATGATTACACATTTAATGCCTCTCTTTGTTCCATAGGATTGTGTCCATTTCTATAGCCAGAGTGCCATGCAGATGGTTCTTTCCCGGCTGTGAGGTCCTAGTAGGGACGGATACCCACATAGTCTCCCCTCAATGTTGGTTTATCCCAACTTTGATCTTTTAGTTTTAGGACATTGTTCTGGGACCTGAAATATGAATCTTCATTCTGAACCTTTCTCTGGTGTCTTTTCCATGGATACTCTTCCAGAAAAGTGAACCCAGTCACTGTATAAATGTGCGCAGTGCTTCTGAATTCAGAAAACATGAAAAACAAAACCCTTCATTTCTTTTTTATAAATTCCCCTATCAGCTCAAGCCACATTCTGAGCCTCAGAAATTGTATTGCATTGGCCATAATATGCCAATGGCATCACCACTCTAGCCCTCCTAAGCTCTTCCCCAAAGATAGCCAAGCTCATTACCAAATTCTTCTTGGTTGATGGAAATATTATATCTTTAGATGTCAAGAACTGGCATCTTGGCAATGATGGCTGGGTTTTGTCAGAGAGTAGTTATTGGTTCAGCCTGCCTGGTATCTTCACATCATCAGGAGTTCAAGGGTTCCTAAGTTGTATGTACTTGTGGTTTTAACTTCTATTATAGCTCGCTTGAATGGGTGGTGGTGTTATATGTGGATGTCCATGACTATAGACAGACACTGTGACTCGTGAACTAGAGACAGCCCGTTATTAACACTGTTCAAAGCTTGGGAGGTCTGTGAGTCCTTTAACAGGCATGGATTCCATGACCTTTTCATGGGAATATACTCTGTCTCCACAATCCTTGAGCAAAAGACCCTTTAAGTTAGGGGGAGATCTTGGCATAAAGCAACACTGTCCCTTCAAATTCTGGGTCTGGATGCATGTGTTCAAGGCAGCAGCAAGGGTTACAGCTTGGACTGACGCAACTCAACTTCTGACTGTCTGAGACTTGACACCTCCAACGAAAGCGCTCGATTTTTTTTCCCATCTTTATTAACTTGGGTATTTCTTATTTACATTTCGATTGTTATTCCCTTTCCCGGTTTCCAGGCCAACATCCTCCTCCCCTTCTATATGGTTGTTCCCCTCCCCATCCTCCCTCCATTACCACCCTCTCCCCAACAGTCACGTTCACTGGGGGTTCAGTCTTGGCAGGACCCAGGGCTTCCCCTTCCACTGGTGCTCTTACTAGGATATTCATTGCTACCTATGAGGTCAGAGTCCAGGGTCAGTCCATGTATAGTCTTTGGGTAGTGGCTTAGTTCCTGGAAGCTCTGGTTGCTTGGCATTGTTGTTCATATGGGGTCTCGAGCCCCTTCAAGCTCTTCCAGTTCTTTCTCTGAATCCTTCAACGGGGATCCCATTCTCAGTTCAGTGGTTTAATGATGGCATTTGCCTCTGTGTTTGCTGTATTCTGGCTGTGTCTCTCAGGAGAGATCTACATCTGGTTCCTGTCGGCCTGCACTTCTTTGCTTCATCCATCTTATCTAGTTTGGTGGCTGTATATGTATGGGCCACATGTGGGGCAGGCTCTGAATGGGTGTTCCTTCTGCCTCTGTTCTAAACTTTGCCTCCCTAGAAAGCGCCCGATTTCCCCCACAACATTCCTGGATCTTTCGGGGGTGTGGTTAAGAACCTACTCTCTTGTCAACAAGGACCTAAGCATGGATTTTAACTTTGTTGCTCACTGACTGGGTAACTTTTTGTATGTGCGTATGAACTTCATTCATTATACTTTAAAAACAAACAAACAAACAATCAACTCAGGATATCCCTGTGTAGCCAAGACTGGCCCCAAACTGTCTAGATCTTCACACCTTCTGTTCTGGGACTGCAGATGTCTGCCTTCCTCCACTCCATAACTAAAGCGAAATATCACTTATCTGCTCCCAAAAGACCTCAAACAGTCCACTGTGACGGTGAGAAGACCGTGCTTATTAACTATTTTATTACCCCCGTCTATTAACCTGTCCGGCATCTGTAGCATTCTGGTTCTTACAACAATGAGGTCACAGCCTCGGCTGCAAGCTCACATCGCAGAACTCTGCTTTTACTCACAACATCGAGCGCAGAGCTGCTGAAGAACTTAGGCCAGGCTGGCTGCAGGCAGCTGCTGTCTTTACATTCACCAGCGGCCCTGCTGTAAAGACAGCGCTTGGAGAAGGAGCTGGCGACAAGTTACTGGGGTGGAAATAAAGGGACGAGAAATGTATTTATGGACACGGAGTTTCAAAATGTCTCATCCCATCTAAGAGATTTTACTGGAACCAATGCCATCTGTTTGCTGGATGTCAGCGACAGAAATACGTTCCTGAATTTGGACTTTCCCCTCCCCCAGCCGTGTAGTGCAGCCAGATGTTCATGCTTCAGACATATCTGTACCCATCAAGCTCTTTGTAGGACTGATTGTTCATGCTTGTGTAGTTTTGTTTTGTTGTTACTGTTGTTGTTTTCAATCCGTGAGACAGTGGGCTTGTTGATCCACTTCTGTTTCTTGACCTTTCATTTTTTTTCCTCCTCATGTTGCTTCAATTTCAATTAAAAGTCAGCGCCGTCACTGATTAGCCCAGGGTGACACGTTTGTAAACCTGGATGAGCCTAGTTGCCAGTTGAGAAAAAATCCCTCTGCACTCTGCCAAAACCGTGCTTACCAGGCGCCATTGGCATCTTGGCAATGATGGCTGGGTTTTGTCAGTATGTAATGGGGCCGTGTAAAAAGACGTCCTTCAGAGAGACTAGCTGCCTTGTGTAGTTCCCAGACATAAACGTGCTGTGAACTAGTTAACACTCGCATGAGGCTAAACACTCAGATATGTTACCTTGTGAATCACAGCCGTGGATTTCTATGCACGGGTTCCTGTCTCCTAAAAGAGAAGGATGCTAACTGTTGCCATGGGAAGGGGAAATTTTGGGAAACCTTGGCACATGCTAACAGGGATTCTCTCATTTTGTTTCTAACAGACTTGCCAAGTTCCAAGTACAGTCATCTTATCACAAGTGTGTGTCCTGATATGACAAAACTGGTCAGATGTGAGAATTTTGTCTACAGGCACAGAGGTGAGAGGCCCACGTGTATGCATGACAGAAACTAGCATTTCCTTATCTCGCCAACTGCTTTCTTTGCATTTAGAGCTCACTGGCAATTGCAGTCATTTGAATCCAAGGATCCCTGACCGAAGATGGCCTTATTGTCCACGAGCACATTGACCTTTCTGGATCGCGGAGAAGAAACCAATGTACCCCTTCCTTCCGATCCTTGATTCAAGATGGCTGCCGAACGCACCCAAGGAAGGTGCCTAGAACAGAAACGGGCTTCCTCATTTGTTTGCGACGCTCATTTTTAACCCACTATAGTGAAAGTGAGCTTTATTGCCCCCAGGCAAAACCTTCATTTTATAAACACGTGTGCATTCAAGCAACACCGAATGGGCCCGGTAGGTTGTCAGAAAGTTAAGGCAGAAAAATTATAGAATTTAGTAAATTGAATTAATGCGATGAAAGGGTATCCCCAAAGTGTTGGACATACTGCCCAGAGTGCAGAGGAAAGGCCAGGCATTAAGCTGATAGTGTTGTCACTATTATACCTGTATAACTACAGAAGAGCACATGAATCTGACAGGGAGTGGGGTGGGGGGAGGGAGCGAGGGATGGGAATGTAAATAGAGTATACTCATGTATAAAACTCTGAATCATATTTTTGTGAAAAAAAAAAAGAAAAAGCAAACCACTTTATTTTAGTTTAGAAAGTGTAGCACACAAAGTGTCCATTGCACATTTTCTCTGGAACAATGCTGCCCAGTAGAAATTTCTGTGGCGATGAAAATATTTCCCATGTCAAGTTGACATGGGCTAAGTCATTGGGGAAAAATGCTTTCAGGCAATGTAGCTACAGGCAGGTCTGTGGGGCATCTTCTTTTTAAAGAGTGATTAGTGGAGAAGGGTCCAGTCTATTGTGGGTGCCATTCCTGAGCTAGTGACCCTGGGTCCTATAAGAAAGCAGGTTGAGCAAGCCATGGGGAGCAAGCCAGGAAGCAGCGCCCCTCCATGGCCTCTGCATCAGCTCCTGCCTCTAGGTTCCTGCCCTGCTTGAGTTCCTACCTTTCTGCTGTAGATAACGAATTTTTCTATGGAATTGTGAGGGAAATAAGACCTTTCCTGCCCAAGTTGCCTTTGGTCACGGTGCTCCATTGCAGAAGTAGTAACACTGCTTAACTAAGACACTTGCTGTTTACGGTGGTAGCATTTACATGTGGTGTCTCTCAAGTTCTGAGGAGAGCTGAGAGCTTAACTGAGAATACCTTTAGGTAGGTAACATGTGAGAAGTAACAGAAGACCTTGGCCTGGACACCACAGCAACTCTGCAGCAAAGAGAGTGTGACATTTCACTACGATTGTGCAAAACTTGTGGAAGACCACTATTCAAACACCAGTTTCTGGAGAAAACCCAACAATACCACGTCTGTTCTTAGAAACAGAGATATGCGCTCATGAATTAAAATTTAACAGAATTAATATGTTTACTGCCTCATTAGACATTCTTAAATGAAATGAGCTTTTCAAAAAAAAAATATGTTGGTGCCACTGACTGGTTTATGCTTAGGAAATTTTATCCATAGTACTCTTTCTTTTTTAAAAATAAGATCATTTTGTTCTAATTAACTTGGACATGGAAACATCGCCAGCTAGTTTACGGAAGCCACTCAACCATCGCCCACCCTCCTACTCTGCACATCTCAGTGAACCTCTATGTAGCCAACTGTGCTTAGAGTTTTACAATTTCATTAACAATCACATCTTTATAGACTTACCACAAAAAGAAAACAGTGACCAAGTTGAAGCAAGCAAACAGACTTAAGACCCTGCATAGTTTTGTTCACAGTTTCTGTGTCCTGCTACTTTTATCCCTCTCTTCTTCATCACCTATTACTGCCCACTTTTGGTCTTTCTAAGTTTTAGACGTCAGTCACACATACGTTTATGTGTACATATGTATACATGTATCCATCATAGACCGAGGTGAGTGTACACGGGGGAATATTCTGTTTTCTTCTGCAGCTTTGAGCCACCTTGCTTAGCATTGTATTTTCTAGGTCCATCCATTCCTTGTGGATGTAATGATTTTTTTCTTATACCTGAGTAAGATTCCAATTTGTTTAGGAGCCACGTTTTCATTTCCTACCCATCTCTTGACTGACATCCAGGTGGGTTCCATTTCCCTGCTCTCATAAGCAGTGTGACAAGTGACATGTGCGTGCAGATATCTCTGTGAATAGGATGTGAGGTCCTTTTACATGATAGGGTTAATGTCAATATACAGAGTAAAAAAATAACCTCTAAACATAACTGAGTGAAGTTTAAGGCCCCTTGTAAAGGCACCAGGAGCCTTGATATTCTACAGACTACACTTGTAGAAATACCCGAGAATTTTCCTCTCTCCCCTATTCTATAGCCCCCTCTATCTATCTATCTATCTATCTATCTATCTATCTATCTATCTATCTATCTATCCATCCTTCTATCCATCCATCCATCTATCCATCCATCCATCTATATATCTGTCATCTATCTAGATCTCTATCTCGCATATATACACTCTCCTAATGAATATTTTTCTATTATTTTTGATATTATAATATAATTACATCATTTCTTCCTTTCCTTTTCTTCCTCTGAACCTTACTGTCTACTCCTCATATCCTCAATTGTTATTACAATCATATATGTATAAGAGGTTTAGTTTAATATATATATTATATATACAAAACACACAATACACAACACATACACAGACTTATAACCACACACACACACACACACACATTACACACACGTGTGTGTGTATTATGTGTGTGTATGTGTCTGTGTGCATGCTAAGGAAGTTTTACCCATAATGCTCTTTTTTTAACAATAAAATCACTTTATGCTAATCAACTCATAAATAAAATGATCACCATCTACTTTAAGGAAGACCTAGATACATAATGGTTAAATACGACCTGCTCAGTCTATGTAGTCTATGAACTTGTGTCAGGTTTTCAAGGTTGACCATTTGGTGTCAGATAACCAATTGGTCTGCTCTTCTCAGAAAGAAGCATATCCCTCCCACTCTCAGAATTCTTTAGCTGCCTGTAATTCTTTGTACAGGGTCTCAAGGTCTTTCTCCATCTATTTTGACATGCCTTGTGTTGTCCTTTTTCAGCTTTTGTTTGGGCAGTCGTGGGGGTAAGATTTCTGACATGACAAGTTTGTCTTGCAGCAAACTTCCTGTTCCTCTGGCTGTTTTAATCTTTCTACCCCTCCTCCATAATGTTCTTGAGTTTCAGATGGGGAAGTTGTTCTGAAGGTGCAGCTCTTGGGACTGGGCTCCACAACTTTACCTTTTGAGTGGTTGTGGTTTCTGTCTACTGCAAAGAGCAGTTTTCTTGATGTGGGTGAAAACCACACTTATCGGTGGCTATGAGAACACACATTTAGAGTATAGTTAGGGGTTGTGATTGTACAGTGAAGCAGTGGTTGTGCATTCTCCTTTGAGGTCAATGATGTGACTAGACCTGGCTACTTGGCTGAGTTTCCAGTACCAGGAACGATTTCTTAGAGTGCATTTTAAGTCTGATTAGAGAGCGATTGGTTACCACCAAGGTATGTGTGCCACTGTTGCACTTTTAAGGAAATCGTGTTGTACTGGTAGGTATTGTGGTTCAAAGGCAACATAGCTAGATATGCCTATTGGTTACTTTGTTTCTTTGGGAGCTTGCACTGTGCCTTCTGACACTGTACAAGCTAGTCCTCAGGGAGGAGGAATTCATGGCAGCTCCAGATCAGAGACTTCTGAGCCCTGTGTCTGAATGCATGGTATCTTCATCAACAGGGACTTACCTTCCACTTCTGGAGGGACAACCGAGGGCAATAGTGTTAGCTTGTAATATGTTAAAAGTCTCTTGCACATCTTGAGCAGTAACTGAAAAGAGGGCTTCTCAGGCCTGATGTTGGGGTTTTCATTAGGTAGGCTACAGCTATTGGAGGGAACATTGCCAGCCCAGACAAGGACATTTCATTTCAACTAGAGTTAGGTTGCAGCATGGGCAGGGCCTGGGAGTAGACTAGGAAGCAACAATGGATATGAGACTCGGGTTACAGCTGAAGTTTTGGGGAGCGTGTGTAGGTTAGGAGTGCCTGAGAAATGTACCAGGTTAGACCCTGGAGAAGGTTGTGTAAGACCTGGCTGGATGGGGAAGTTGAATGTAGCACAGAAGTGCACCTTTACTTTAGTAGAACAACACACTTCTATTCCTGGAGACCTTAGGCACAGTAATAAGCTTCCTGCTCTGTCCCAAGATTATATATTTCCTGGCACACAGAAGTCCCCTCTAAAAGCTGTCATTTGCAAAAGTGACTGGACCTTCGTTCATGCTCTCTCACATAAAAAACGGATCGGTCAGTCTAATGTCAGCCTCAAGCTCAGGATCCCCAGCTTGTTTTCGGGAGTAGCCGCCATGGATGCTCCCCCGTAAGCAAGCATTTGTCTCTTTCCTGACGTTTCTACTGTGAGTCTATGAGCTCTTTGTTTGAGATGGTATGTGCTTATTAAATGTTACCTGGATGCAAAACCCAGCCTGTCCACTCTGCACAGCCAGCCTTCCTCCATACTGGTCTGATTCTCTTCTTGTTTTATTTTTCTTAATGATCCTTCTAGGGTGCTCGCTTGAGGCAAACATAGTCTCTGAACATTTTTTCTAATTAATTTAAAGATCAGGAGACAAAGCATGTAGCAGGATGTTTAGGTCTTTTTCCCTAAAGTGCTGTGGATCATCCTCAGGGCCTTGTCCATGCTAAACAAGTGCTGTGTCACTGAGGTTAATCCTCAGCCTATAACTAGTCTTTGTTGTAAAAAGAAAGAAAAACAGGGAGAGAGAGGGAGAGAGACAGAGAGACGCAGAGATAGATGATAGATAGATAGATAGATAGATAGATAGATAGATAGATAGATAGACAGACAGAGACAACAAGAGGAAGGGGAAGAAGAAGAGGAGAAGGAAGTGGAAGAGGAAAATGAAGAGGAAGAGGAAGAGGAAGAAGAAAAGGAAGAGGAAGAGGATAAAGCAGAGGAAGAAGAGGAGGAAGAGGAAGAGGAAGAGGAGGAAGCAGAGGAAGAGGAGGAAGCAGAGGAAGAGGAGGAAGAAAAGGAAGAGGAAGATGATAAAGCAAATAAAGAAGAGGAAGAAGAAGAGGAAGAAGAGGAAGAGGAAGAGGATGAAGCAGAGGAAGAGGATGAAGCAGAGGAAGAGGAGGAAGCAGAGGAAGAGGAGGAAGCAGAGGAAGAGGAGGAAAAAGAAGAAGAGGAAGAGGAGGAGGAAGAAGAAGAAGAAGAAAAACACTCACATGACATGATGCTCTGTGGGCGGATGACTACTAGGCAATTTTCAGTAAACTATTTGATGGTTTGGAGAGTCTTAACAATCCAAATAAGTGATCTGAGCTTTCTGGTTCTGGGTGAAATAAGCTTTTCCTGTTGTCCATGGATATGATAAAAATCAATTGTATATTTTAATATTTTATGACTACCTCAAAGCTTTAAAAATATTCTCAGACTGCCATGATGTCTCTGTGAGTAAAGGTGCTTGCCACAAAGCCCAAGGATCGGAGTTCAATCCCCCGTACCCACTCAGTGGAATGAGAGCTGACTCCTAAAATTGTCCTCAAACCTCCACAATGGAGTCATCGAGTGAGTGAGCATTCCACACACATGCACACATACACACATATCAATAAGTGGACTATATTTTTTTAAAGGATTCTTGATGCCTCACAGCTATTTATCAAAAATTCAAGAGGACTTAACAGCCCTTCAACCCCTGACTTTCTCACGCTAAAACTTAGCAGAGTGAACAACGCAGACCCCATGCTGGCAAGGACCCATCACCTCATATTATACAAGCGCTCGGTGTACTGCCTCTTCATCATGGGGTTTATTTCTGGACTTTTGTCAATGACTGCTCAAATTCTTTAAGGCTCATGGCTAAACGGTCTCCAGGGGATTTTTAACACACTCTGAATTTAGGACACAAAAGAAACTGGAAACTGTGGCTTTCGGCTGAGCCCAGAACGGGCAATGAAAACTACATCAAGTCTCCTCCCCATCCCCCTATGCGACAGCTACTTACACCTCCTTATGCAATAGCACAACATTCGCACATAAACGTATTATCCTAGTAGCCAGTAAGTAAATAATCCTACACAAAGTCTGATGAGCTCCAGACATGCAAATCTCATCGTCTACAGGGAGCATGGGTATCATTGCGAGAGCGCATCACTTTCTGAGTTCTTTGTTTCAGTGAGAGGGACGGGATTAATGTCCATCCATCCCTGGAAGCTAAAGTTCTTGTTTGAAGATGTGGGTACCACAGAACATCACTGCTGGGGGTGGGGAGGACTTGTCTTCTGACAAATTTTTGTTCTAGTTTCATTTCTCTTGCTGTGATAAAACACCCCAAGCAAAGAGGGAGAAAGGGGTTTGCCTCAGTTTATCATTCCAGGTTAAAGTCCATAACTGCAGAGAAGTCAAGGAAGGAACTTTGGAGAGCTAGTCACGTCAGCCATGGTGAAGACCAAAGAGAAATGGATGCACTGCGCCCATGCTCACTCATTTGCTTGTGCTCGGCTTTAGTTCCCCACACTTAGACAGTTAGGGCCCTTCTGGCTAGGGAATGGTACCTCCTAGAGTACCTCCTAGAGTGGGCTGGATCTCCCCACACCACTTAGAACAATTAATTCAGTGCCCTACAGGTATGCCTATAGGCCAACTCCAGGCAGACAAACCCTCCCTGAGATTCTCTTTCCAAGTGATTTTAAGTAGTAGCAAGTAGACAGTTGAAACTAATCATTACATTTTACCAACGTTACTAGATTAATTCCAGGGGGGCTTTGACCAGAGTGGAAACATATTAGCTTTTCCATGGTTCACTGTATGTAGATATAGCATACATACAAACATACATACATACATACATACATACATACATACATACATACATACATACATACCGGAGATAGTGTATTGAAACCTTTATTAGCCAATCTTTTGACAGAAAAGTTTCAGTCTTGAGTCTTCATACTACCATTACATTGTAACTGCTCGACACTAACAGGAAGACATGTGGGCACTAGTCTAAGACTACACAGTGATGCATGCTGGGACAGGTAAACAAGCTGTGTTTATTCCAACAGATACAAAGAGAACATAAAAAAAGAATGCGTGCAAGGGCACACACTTGTTCAAGAGATGGCTAGACAGAAGCAGAAGCAGGAAGCCTGGCTGGAGCTGAGCCTATGTGGTGAAGTTCCAGGCCAATGAGAAGCCCTGTCTCAAACAAAAGGTGGGAGGCATCTGAGGCACGACACCAACCGTTATGTTCTGAATCCCACACACAAACACACACACAAATGTGGGTGTACTCTACACCCTCACCGGCACTTGTTGATATAACACTTTCCAGTCGTGGTGGGAAGGGTGGTAGATGGAGTCTCAGTAACATAAGAAATTTCATTTCTTCTTTTAAAGAAATCCTCTAAGGTGATTCTGTTTGTGTATCTGGGCAGACCAACTATAAACAAGGCAAAAGAAGAGACGAGAACAGGACACGTAGGTTCCCAGTGTAAATGGTGTATTTGAGTGGGTTTGTCCCCCGCGTTTACTGGGCAGAGAAACGTGTGAAATGAAGACAAGAATTTTGAACCGGACACTGACCGCAGCCCTCCCACTTCGTTTCTGAGACGCTCCCTGAGACTCTTCTTCTCCACTCCCCATCCAGTCCCTCGGTGGCCGGGGGAGGAGACACTGCTTTACCTGATGCAGCTGGCTTGTATGTCTGTGATGTGGAAAAGCTGTGTGTAAGACTGTAAATTAAAATACCACCGCCGCCACTTCAAACGACGTTCTTTAAAATTCCAAGTTCAGAACAAGCAGTTCAGAGGCCGGATACTTTTAGCTTCCCACCTGCTTCCCTTCCCGGCTGCGTCTTCCGGTGAGAGCATGGGAGGCATCTGAAGGGCGATGATTCCATTTCCATAGGTTACATTGACCTTGGGGGGTGGGGGGGGAGCTGAAGCCTTTAAAATTGAAAGAGAAACAGAAAAAAAAAAAAGAGTGCCTGGTGTGAGCCCTGAAACTAAATAAGTCGAGATAAAAATCACAGTGGAAGTATGTGTCATTGAAATAAAGTGACTCGTTTTTATCACGGGGATGTTTGCGGCGAAGTCCACTCGAACTCTTATCTTCCTCGATCCTACAGGTTACAGATAATGCATGACCATATTAAAATTCCCTCCTCGGTCTGAACCTCCCTATCTCTGTTAGACAAACTAGGGCCTTGACAACTTGATTGTGTTTGGAGCTTTAAAGGACAACATGGACCTTGTGGGGGTTGGAATTTCTTGATTATTCGGGGCAGAGCTGCGTGGACGGGTTTCAGAGGGCAGGAACTAGAGCAGCAGCAGATGCAGCCGGGGCTTTTAGAGTGAATAGCAGAGGCAGTCACCGGCGTGGACTGGGATTCCAGGGAAGGCTTTAGTGACCCGGCATGTGTTTGCAATCTCAGCACTTAAGTGGTGATACCCGAAAGGTTGCAAGTTGGAGGCCAGCCTGGGTTCCGCAGGGAGGTTACGGCAACTTGGAATGACACAGCGCTGCTCTGTGTCTAAAAATAAATAAATAAATTCTTAGTCCAGTTGTAACGTGAAGGGGCGCGGGCCAGCTCGAGCAAACCATAGCGAGAATGGCTCTGGCAGGCAGGCCTTGCCCTTCTTCCCCAATCCCTGCCTCATTAAAGACTCATTAAAGTTAGGTTACGGGCCTAAAGCGAGCCACCAACGTCTGTTTCCTCATTTGGCCTCTTCCTCCTCCTGAGGCTGACTACGGGGTCCAGCTCTCAAAGTATTGAAATCCAGCAATCAAAGCTTCCTGTGCTCACCCAACCAATATGCCCAGGTAAAGTTAAACACAGCGTCTTTTATTAATTTATTGGTTATTTTACTTATTTACATTTTAAATGTTATCCCCGTTTCCCTTTGCAAACCCCCGAGTTCCATCTCCCCTCCCCCCTGCACATGAGGTTTCCCCTGGTACCTTTACAGGCTGCTATTTGCCTCTGGGGCTCGACAGTCTTATCTATCCAGAGGCAGTCCTTTGGCCCATTCTGGGACAAATACCCCTTCCCACTCTCCCTTGTTCCCTTCCCCTTGCCCCTCATCCTCTATCTCCTGCCTCTCTCTTATTCCCTGCCTTCTGCCCCTCTGGGGCAAATCTCCTTTTTGCTGAGAACGTGGTGTTGGGAGTCCTGAGCCAACAGTGATCTCTTACGTAGTGCATATGTAAAATCATGCAAAATAAAAGTTTTTTTTATCTTTATTAACTTGAGAGTATTTTCTTTCTTATTTATATTTCAATTGTTATTCCCTTTCCCGGTTTCCGGGCCAACATCCCCCTAACCCCTCCCCCTCCCCTTCTCCATGGGTGTTCCCCTCCCCATCCTCCCCCCATCACCGCCCTCCCCCAACAATCACATTCACTGGGGGTTCAGTCTTGGCAGGACCAAGGGCTTCCCCTTCCACTGGTGCTCTTACTAGGCTATTCATTGCTTGAATGCAGTTGGAGCCCAGGGTCAGTCCATGTATAGTCTTTGGATAGTGGCTTAGTCCCTGGAAAGCTCTGGTTGGTTGGCATTGTTGTTTATATGGGGTCTCGAGCCCCTTCAAGCTCTTCCAGTCCTTTCTCTGATTCCTTCAACGGGGGTCCCTTTCTCAGCTCAGTGGTTTAATGATGGCATTCGCCTATGTATTTGCTGTATTCTGGCTGTGTCTCTCAGGACAGATCTACATCCGGTTCCTGTCTTTGCTTCATCCATCTTATCTAATTGGATGCCTGTATATGTATGAGCCACATGTGGGGCAGGCTCTGAATGGGTGTTCCTTCTGCCTCTGTTTTAAACTTTGCCTCCCTATTCTCTGCCAAGGGTATTCTTGTTCCCCTTTTAAAGAAGGAGTGAAGCATTCGAATTTTGGTCATCCCTCTTGAGTTTCATGTGTTCTGTGCATCTAGGACAATTCAAGCATTTGGGCTAATACCCACTTATCAATGAGTGCATACCATGTGTGTTTTTCTGTGATTGGGTTACCTCACTCAGGATGATATTTTCCAGTTCCATCCATTTGCAAAATAAAAGTTGAAGTGCTCAGTCTGATGACTTTTTACCAAGCCAATGTACTCTACCCGTCTCTCTACCCAGCAATTACTAAAGCATCGCCCAAAGCCTCCTCGAGGTACCCAAGTACAAACCTCCAGGAAGCCATCACTCTCCTGGCTTCCGTCAGTACAGCTTATCCGGTGTTTGGAACTTACATAAATGGACCATTCAGTCGTATTTTTTTTTCTTCTTTAATTTCCGACTTCTTTCCTTCAGGAGTATTTTGGAAGAGATTAAGTCATCGCATAATGCACGGCAGTGGCAGAGGCCTGTTACATCTCACTGCTGTATGGTTACCGCGTCTACGTCCCAGATATATTTCCATGTTCATAGATAATCCTGTTCATGGTCTATGTAAGATCGCTATTACATTGTTTCACAGAGAGATGGGTTTGTGTGGGCTGTGAGATGGAATTACATTGTATTGTATTTTAGATACATTAGTCGATGCTGTCAGATTCTTTCTCAAGCAAGTTCGCCAGTTTTCAGACCATCATGCTGCTAGCTGGCTGCCCTACTTTCCCCACCTCCTTTGAGCCAGTCTAGTTGGAGTGGAGACATTTCCCATTTCAGTGTTAATTAGAATGCCCTTGACATTTAGTGAAAGCGACGCTTTTCACATGTCTGTGCTGTTTTGAGCAGGACTTGTTAAAATCCCTACCTCACTCCTCCACTGGCAAGTCCTTGGAGTAGAGGCAGTGGGAGTCTCCAACATGGCTCCTTTGTTATCTCTGCGTTGACAATTTCTTTGCCCACTCTGGAGCTCACCTTGCTTCTCTTTTTATTTGTGTGCCTTAAGGAACTTATATTTTGTTTGCTCGACTAGCCACACTTTTCCTCTTCATTAGCGATTTTTAAATCTCATTTAATATGTGCACAACATAGTCTGTGTCTTGTCAATATCACATACAAGACTCACTTTACTCTTAGGCCCCTTCGTAATACCTCTGTTGACTATAGATTTCCAGATCAATTTCTTGATCCACTCCTCTACATTATTGGTTTATCTATTAAATCGTTAAGTCAGCACTACATATCTAAATAATGATGCTGGAGAACACATCTTGATACCTCATATTGTTAGTCCTCCAGCTCTGGTCTTCCTCCAGATGGCTTATCATTTACACACATATTATTAATATAATAATATATAGTTTATATTAATACATTTATATAATATTTGTAATTTTCACTGCTCAATCATTTTCCATATTTCCCTAGGTGGGTAAGAACTTGGGGGCTACTCTATTATTTAACTAAATACGATATTTTCTACATATCTCTTCCCTGTCTCAACAATGGCCATAACAAAATCTACTGGAATGTTGAGAGTCATTGCTTTGATCATACCAACCAATTTGGAAAGATTAAAAAATCCTGAAGAAACTGCATCTTTACCGATTTGGGTTGAACATTATTTACTGTACTGGCTGGTTTTGTGTGTTAGCTTGATAAAAGCTATTTGAAAGGGGGGGGGACCTCAGTTGAGGAAATGCCTCCATGAGATCCAGCCATAAAGCCATTTTCTCAATTAGTATCAATGGAGGAGCGCCCAGCCCTGGGTTGGTGGTTCTGGGTTCTATAAGAAAGCAGGCTGAGCAATTCATGTGGAGCAATCCAGTAAGCAGCATCCCTCCATGGCCTCTGCATCAGCTCCTGCCTCCAGGTTCCTGGCCTGTTGGAGTTCCTGTCCTTACATCCTTCAATAATGAATGGTGGTGTGGAAATGTAAGGTAAATAAACCCTTCCCAATTTCCTTTTCGGTCACGGTATTCTGTTGCAGCAATGAAAACCCTAAGGCAGTCATGCTATAATCAGTGTCTCTATGTAGGCTACTGCACACCACAGCCTTGCTGTGCTTGGTCAAAGGCAGTCTAGCAACCTTTGGGTCTTGATGCTAGATAATCCTTCAACACATGTATATGGTCATCCCACTTATCACGGTGGATCAACTGTAGAGATAAAGACGAGACAACCTTAATATTTAGATGTTACTAAGATATGAGGTGGCCCACATCTATAAGTATGATGCCCTCAACATTTTGAATTAATGATCTTCTATGACCCGAGTGGAGCATAATTAATAAAACGCATCCTTTAGAATCTTCTCCCAGTTCTTGGCATAATTAAATAAAATATCAAATCTTCAGTCTACAAGTATGAAATATGCTTTTTTTTATTTTTTTCCACAAAATGTTTTATTTATTTTTTTTTGAATTTCATAGCTTCTATTCCATGAATGCAAATATTTTCATTTCAACATATCTCTAAAGTAAAATTATTTCCAGGAGTCACTTATGAAAACAATATTTGATCCTCAAAAGCTCAAGACCATAAATCAAATATATAATTTAATTAGTGTGATGATTTATGTGTCCAATTCCTTATAGTGTTCTGATGCATATGTAGGGAAGAGCTTATTTGAACTATACAAAGACCCTGTAGATTGGAGAATTTGTAATTAGTGTCTTACCTAATGTAAAGAACCTGATACAACTAGAGCACCCCTGAAGCAGGGTGGGACTTTGGCTTTCTTTTTTTTTTTTAAATACCAAATATTTATTTTAAATATTATTTTAAATTACTGTAAAACAATATTTAAGACCATGGATTAACATGGATGGAACAACAATCCTTGGCTTACATGAAGTACAAACTCCAATGTATTTTTAAATCACAAAATTCTATCAATATACCTTCTTTTTTTTTGCATATAAACCTTTACTGGAATATATACATATATATATATGTTTAAATATAACAAAAACATATGTCACACATATTACATTTATGCTTCTATCTACAATTCTTCCTATAACAAAAAACATTTGTTCAGAAAAGACAAAATTTCAGAGTGATTATCCTATATTTCATGAATTTTTAAGTGGAGTGCCATCACATTTTTTTTTAACCTGGCACCATTTTTTTTTTTAAATTAGCTTCTCAATCATCATCTGGAAAGAAAACATTCTGAGCAACATCATTAAAAACAGCTCTGATAAAGCACGGTCACTACTACGTATCATAAAGCAGGTACAAGCTATTTTACATCCACAGAGGTATGATACAGTACTGTCCTACATCTATAATACTAGAGGATACAATTTAAAAGGCATTATTTGAGACTTGATTCTACTTTTCCAGCAGAGGGCCCAAAGGATGGTGTGACACAGCTTTGTAAAGAAACATAATCTAGACAGGATTTCCTTTCACTAGTGGCACAGTTCTAAGGATTCATTCTCTCCATGAATGTCAGCTAAAACCGTTATTAAAAAAAGGAAATATCCCTAGAACAAAACCGTATAACCACCGGATTCACATGAAGATGACCTAGTGGAGACAAGCTGGACCTCACCTTACCAACAAGCTATCAAATCTGTTATGTTTAAACAGTGAGACCTCCAAGGAAGGAGATGCCAAGTAGTGCTTCAAAGCTTCGGACCACAATCAAACACAGCATCCTTTTCAACAGAAGCAGAAGCTCATCTGAATATGCTCAAGGATGCTGACATCAACATTTAATCATCTCCTCACTCATCCAGGAAGAAGGGGAGATCAGTTACTACTGTACTTTATTGTGTTCAACCAAATCACCATGTTACAAAAATAGCAAGCTGCCATAATAAAAAATAAGGCTCCTCTATCCAGCACCAGATAGCATCATTTTACTTTCAAGCCTAGAAATTGCACACTTGTATATAAACCAACCGAAGATGAGGATTGAGAGTTCATCTTGGTGGATTTTTCCTTTGATGAATATGAAGTGTCCTTCCTTAACTTTTTTGATGACTTTTAGTTGGAAATTAATTTTATTTGATATTAGAATGGCTACTCCAGCTTGCTTCTTCTGACCATTTGCTTGGAAAGTTGTTTTCCAGCCTTTCACTCTGAGGTAGTGTCTGTCTTTGTCTCTGAGGTGTGTTTCCTGTAGGCAGCAGAATGCAGGGTCCTCATTGCGTATCCAGTTTGTTAATCTATGTCTTTTTATTGGGGAGTTGAGGCCATTGATGTTGAGAGCTATTAAGGAATAGTGATTATTGCTTCCTGTTATATTCATATTTAGATGTGAGGTGAGGTTATGTTTGTGTGCTTTTCTTCTCTTTGTTTTGTTGCCAAGATGATTAGTTTCTTGGTTCTTCTAGGGTATAGCTTGCCTCCTTATGTTGGGCTTTACCCTTTATTATCCTTTGTAGTGCTGGATTTGTAGAAAGATATTGTGTAAATTTGGTTTTGTCATGGAATATCTTGGTTTCTCCACCTATGTTAATTGAGAGTTTTGCAGGATACAGTAACCTGGGCTGGCATTTGTGTTCTCTTAGGGTCTGTATGACATCTGTCCAGGATCTTCTGGCCTTCATAGTTTCTGGCGAGAGGTCTGGTGTGATTCTGATAGGTCTGCCTTTATATGTTACTTGACCTTTTTCCCTTACTGCTTTTAATATTCTTTCTTTATTTTGTGCGTTTGGTGTTTTGACAATTATGTGACGGGAGGTGTTTCTTTTCTGGTCCAATCTATTTGGAGTTCTGTAGGCTTCTTGTATGCCTATGGGTATCTCTTTTTTTAGGTTAGGGAAGTTTTCTTCTATGATTTTGTTGAAGATATTTACTGGTCCTTTGAGCTGGGAGTCTTCACTCTCTTCTATACCTATTATCCTTAGGTTTGATCTTCTCATTGAGTCTTGAATTTCCTGTATGTTTTGGACCAGTAGCTTTTTCTGCTTTACATTATCTTTGACAGTTGAGTCAATGATTTCTATGGAATCTTCTGCTCCCGAGATTCTCTCTTCCATCTCTTGTATTCTGTTGGTGAAGCTTGTATCTACAGCTCCTTGTCTTTTCTTTTGATTTTCTATGTCCAGGGTTGTTTCCATGTGTTCTTTCTTGATTGCTTCTATTTCCATTTTTAATTCCTTCAACTGTTTGATTGTGTTTTCTTGGAATTCTTTTAGGGATTTTTGTGATTCCACTCTGTAGGCTTCTACTTGTTCTCTAAGGGAGTTCTTTATGTCTTTCTTGAAGTCCTCCAGCATCATGATCAAATATGATTTTGAAACTAGATCTTGCTTTTCTGGTGTGTTTGGATATTCCGTGTTTGCTTTGGTGGGAGAATTGGGCTCCGATGATGCCATGTAGTCTTGGTTTCTGTTGCTTGGGTTCCTGCGCTTGCCTCTCGCCATCAGATTATCTCTAGTGTTACTTTGTTCTGCTATTTCTGACCGTGGCTAGACTGTCCTATAAGCCTGTGTGTCAGGAGTGCTGTAGACCTGTTTTCCTGTTTTCTTTCAGCCAGTTATGGGGACAGAGTGTTCTGCTTTCGGGCGTGTAGTTTTTCCTCTCTACAGGTCTTCAGCTGTTCCTGTGGGCCTGTGTCTTGAGTTCACCAGGCAGGTTTCTTGCAGGGGAAAAGTTGGTCCTACCTGTGGTTCCAAGGCTCACGTTTGCTCGTGGGGTACTGCCTAAGTCCTCTCCGTGGCGGCAGCAACCGGGAAGATCTGCGCTGCTCTTTCCGGGAGCCTCCGTGCACCAGGGTTCCAGATGGCGCTTGGTGTTTTCCTCTGGCATCCGGATGTGCACAGAGTGCAGTCTCCTCTGGTTTCCCAGGCGTGTCCGCCTCTCCGAAGGCTTAGCTCTCCCTCCCACGGGATTTGGGTGCAGAGAACTGTTTATCCAGTCTGTTTCCTTCAGGTTCTGGCGGTGTCTCAGGCGCAGGGGTCCTGCCACTCCTGGGCCCTCCCCTACGGGAACCCAGAGGCCTTATACAGTTGCCTCTTGGGCCAGGGATGTGGGCAGGGGTGGGCAGTGTTGGTGGTCTCCTCCGCTCTGCAGCCTCAGGAGTGCCCACCTGATCAGGCGGTGAGGTCTCTCTCCCACAGGGTTTGGGAGCAGAGAGCTGCTGCGGGCCGGGATCCGCGGGTGTGGGATGAAATATGCTTTTATTTATCACGATTTCCTTTAGTTTGTCCAAAGAGTTTGCAATTTTTGATTCCACAAAGGTCATTTTTAACATTTTCCCTGGGTGTGGGATAACTTGGGGGTTACTGTCATTGGAATTGTAAAATAAGTATAAATGTCATTATTATTTCATTCAGTCAGTTCTTCCTTGAATCTTATCACTGAAAGATTGGTCTTTTAAAAATAGCTATGGGAGGTTGGGGATTTAGCTCAGTGGTAGAGCGCTTGCCTAGCAAGCACAAGGCCCTGGGTTCGGTCCCCAGTTCCGAAAAAAAGAAAAGAAAAAAAAATAGCTATGGGCAGAAGTAAGAAACCAAGGACAACTTGAGTTTTCCACAACCATGTATCATATTAACAACTGCCTTTGTCCAGATGAAAAAAGACGGCCGTTCTGAATGAATATTGATTCCATTGCCTTTACAGTGATTAGAAATATGGATACCCTGTGTGAGGGGGATGTCAGATTCACAGACGGCCTATGAGCTGTGAGCTGCTGTAGCTCCTGTTCACTGCACATCTCTCTAGTTAAGGCAGAAAAACAAGGAAATACGAATACCCTGGTTGACAGCGATTGGGATAGGACGGTGCTGAGAGTGGAGAGAGATAGAGTTATAAATAAGAAAAAGGTGCACGTTTCAGAGTTATCTTGGGGTTTGGCTGGCGAGCCCTACCTTTAAACAATAGACACATTCCCACTATCTTCTTACTGGGTAATGTCCTTGAGAAATCTGTATAACACAACCCAGTGGCTTAAGGAGATATACTGCAGGAGATTTGACTCATGCTGCGAAATTCCTTCACAAATGCCATTCTGAGAGGCTAACCTGACTCCTGTCACAGAATTCCTCTTGCCTGCACAGATGTATATGTACCAACCTTCGAGATCACCAAAAACATCAAATTCCCAATCCCCTTTTACATTTGCTACTTCTGAGTGTCTCATCAAGACCATTTGTCTTCTTTTCCCCACTCTGTGAGTTGAGTAACACAGAGTAGCCTCCCCTTTACGGTGACCTCCGACTTCAGCCTTCACAGTGCCAGTTCCACAGGCATGAACTATCACACTCAGTGTTTGCCTGGCACTCCCCTTGGTGGTGCTTTCTCTGGGCCCAACACTGGGCCTTCATCTGTATGATAGAAATAATGCTGTAAAATAATGAAGCAGGATAGAATATGGCTCCTTTCTGAGAATAATTTCCCCCAAACAACACATTCAATCAAAAGCAATTTCTAAAATATCAAAAAAGGAAGTATCAAAAATACCCAAATATAGCCAGAGTGGGAAAGGTGCACACATTGCGGCCAATTCTGCCTTCGATCCCAAAGCACTGAAAACAGAAAGGCTAGCGGCTCATTTCTACCAGCCCTGAAATCCATTTTTCTCCCTTATTGCTTTAAATCTCTTAAGGGTTTTGTGTTTTGGTTTTTTTCCCTGAAGTCAAATTAACCACTCACTATCTGCTGCCCAGCAGCTATGGGGAGCACACAGTGAGTACCAATAGAACACAAGAAGAAATTACAAAGATGTACATAGAGATGTAGGGTGTTTTCTAGTCCCAAAAGAAGACATAAGGGCCAGTGAGATGGCTCAACAGACAAAGGCAGTTGTCACACAAATCTGACGGCCAACATTCTGCCCCACCACTTCCCCATAAAAATGGAGAGAATGGATGCCCCAAAGAAGTTGTCCTCTGATTTCCATGTGTTTGATGGCATGTGAATGCAGATGCATTCACACACTACACACACACACACACACACACACACACACACACACACACACACACAGACCTTTAAAGAAAGGTGGTTGAATATCAAGAAGAAAGTAATCTCGTGGAGGTCGAGAAGCCATATAGTGCATCAGACCCTCGTCACCGGGGACACTGTGGGCAGCAGTGTGATGGTTTAGAAGGCTCAGGCAAAGGCTGCATGGACACGTTATGAAAGAAAAGACTAATAGTAAGAACTGTCACAAAACTCTTGCAGTTTCCAGGTGGAGACACCTACTGGGGTCATGAGAAACAGGACAGGCCACCTTTGCAGAATCTTCCTCCTCGCTGAGGCTTCCTTTGCTTTGCCTCCCTACCCTTCCCGCCATGCAAAGGTCTCTCGTCAGTGAGGTAATATAGGCAAATGTATGTCCTCAATCATCGAGCAGAAGAAAGTGTCTCGTGACAGGCTGAGTGACACAGAACCAATTTTGTGGCTTGTTTCATAGATGCTTCTGGGAAAGCCGTCCACTTGGGTGACCTCTGGTTTCTCATGATTATGGAGATATGACACAGTCTCCTCCCTTCGATCAGAAAAGAAAGCAAGGCTTGCCTTCATTGCTTTGCTGGCTCCTTACTTCAGGATTCCAGCCAGTGTTGTTTTCCCTCAGGGTCTCCTCCTCTCTGCTCGCCTCTCAGAATGATATATTCTTGGATGTTTTGTTCCATTCGAGCCAAACTTTATGTGATTTTAAAATATGAAAAGAGTATATGTTACCAAAGTCACTCTGGACTTGCTGTCCATAACTCAGTGATAATAACTTCACTATGGAAGAGAAAAATGTAATTTTACCACAAACGCTCCCATGGTGATTCAGCCCTGACTCTTGCCAGAGAGGGGGGGTGGCTACGCCATGCTTTTTCTTCTTTCTTCTCTCTCCCCAGTACACATGCTTCAGCGAAGAAGCCTCTGCATCTTAATTCTTTTCTATATTAGGATAAAATGCTTTTTTGGCTTGCTGATTTTGAAACTCTCAGCAAAGAGCAAGGGTGGGGGCAGTTTCTCATAAAGTCTTCCTTGCACATCTAGTTGGTCTGTGTCCCGGGAAACGCAGTGCCTGGACTCATCATGATCAGACCCCAAAGAGCAGTAGCTCAGAGATCATCACTTCAGCAGCGGGACAAGACATGTTTCCTCTTAGGGTGCAGATGGTATCTATTTAGCTAGAATGGTTCACTGTGGTTGTTTCTCACAGCCATCATCTTGACTGGCTTCTTATCGCACTTGGGAGAGCCGGCATACTTTCCCACAAGCTTAGCAGATACGTCATTTGATTTTCCTAGTGAGGACAAGGGATCAGGGAGCTAGCTGAAATAGAATGAGATCTAGGAAGGAACCACGATTCGGTGCTAGATGTGTCCCCAAGAACCCATCTGAAGAGAATCTGATGGAAAAGAAAAATAGTGGCGTGGTGCTTTCTCGACAGTGCCCTTGAGCCTCCTCCCCCACCCTTTGTGGGGCTGCTTTTGATGAAGACAAGGGCATAGTGTTCCCACAAAGATTCCTGACCCAGGTCAAGGGCAGAAAGCCAGAGAAAGGCAGTGTACAAGAAAAAGCATCACCTTTTAAAGGCTGTGAGCCTATGTCCTGCGCAGACGGGATGGAAAACCCAGGAAATATCTTTTGCTCTCTCTCTCTCTCTCTCTTTCTCTCTCTCTCTGTCCCCCCCCTCTCTCTCCCTCTCTCTCTCTCCCCCCCCTCTCCCCTCTCTCTCTCTCTCCCCCCCCTCTCTCCCCTCTCTCTCTCCTCCCTCTCCCTCCTCTCCCCCCCTCTCCTCTCTCCCCTCTCTCTCCCCTCTCTGCCCTCTCTTCCTTCTTTCTCTTCTGTCTCCTCTCACTCCTCTCTCTCCCTTCTGTGTGTCTGTCTCTCTTTCTCACTCTTTCTCTGTGTGTTTCTCTGTTATCTCTTTCTGTCTCTTTGTCTCTGTCTCTGATTGCCTCCTCTCTCTGTGTCTTTCTGTGTGTCTCTGTGTCTCTGTCTCCTCTTTCTCCTCTCTCTCTCTCTCTCTCTCTCTCTTTCTCTTTCTCTCTCTTGCTCTCTCTGTCTCTCTCACTCTTTCTCTTCTCTGTGTGTTTTTCTCTCATCTCTTTCTGTCTCTCTGTCTCTCATTGCCTCCTCTCTCTGCATCTCTGTCTCTGTCTCTCTGTCTTTCTCTCTCTCTCTCTCTCTCTCTCTCTCTCTCTCTCTCTCTCTCTCTCCTGTCTTTCTCTCTGTTCAACATTCTGTGTGCTAATGATCACACACATAGCATCTGTGGTCACCATTCTGAAGCGGACTATAAGGCATAGCCTCTCTGAGATGCATTTATTTGCCTCTGCAGGACTGGCTGTCATCGTTTGCCTTAGAACATAATGATTGTTTCTCTTGCTGCCTTGCGATGTACCTAGTCCTTTTACGTATTTCCTGTCACCCTTCCCCGTGCCGTCCTGTGGAGGTCAGATGGTTGTTAAATGTGCCTGAAGCTAGCAAACCTCCCAGGTCTTGCTCCCCGGGCTTATTATCCAAACACCACAGGGGATGCAGCTTCTTTCCCATCCCGGAAGATGCGTTTCAAAGCCAGGATGAGTCATACCTCAATCAAAAGGACAATATTTCTCAAAGCAAAGGTGATCAAAAAGGAGAGTTGTGTGACGGGCATTCAATTCTGCACAAAGCCTGGACTTGCTGTCTGGAGCTACGGCAATACCTGCTCTCGGTTTTAATACTGCAGCTTTCAAAAGGCCTCCCTTTTTGATCGTGGGCAATTCACAGACCTCAGCTCTTTGCTTCTTTGTGAGGGTTGATGGGCCGGGGAACAATTTTATTAGGTTTCAATGCATCTGCGGTGCTTAAATAAGAGACTGAAGCAGGCACTTGTTCCATGCTATAGGGTGATAAGTTGCATTAATTTTTATTTTAGGCTGTCTCCAAACATGGCTTTTATAGACTAATAAAAAAGCAATTTTTATAAGTTCACAAAAAACAATGAACACAGCCGAGCATAAATATCTTACAGCCAAGGCCAGAGGAAAATTATGAACTAAAATAACAACAACAAAAAAATCTGCTGAAAGTGGTACAAAAAAAGCATAATTTGTAGATATTACATTCTGGAGGTAAATTAAATTCTCACCTACGTGGGGAAAACGTGTAAATGTGCATTTCTACTCATGGGAAATATTCTCCCCACCTTCGCTTTAGTGCTGGGCAATCGTCTCTGCGGATCTTCCCTGATTTACAGTGTCATGCTGTGAGAGGAGCATCAGACTTCAGAGGCTCTTTGAGCATCTCTTTGTCCCTGAGTCCCAGCTCTCCTCTGCATCCTGCTGCTCTCACTGTTTAATATTTTGCCTCTAGGGGATTTTACCTCTTGCTGAACCTAGAATTTTGTCCCTGTAACCCTAGAGAGAGAGGGAAAGGGAGGGGGAGGGGAGGGGAAGAGGGAGAGAGGGGAAAGGGGAGGGGGAGAGGGAGAGAGGGAGAGGGGAAGGGGGAGGAGGAGAGGGGAAGGGGGAGGGGGAGGGGGAGAGGGAGAAGGAGAGTCCTATCTCAAAAATAAGGCTGAGAGCAATTGAGTTATATATCAACACGGACTTCTGGCCTAAACACACACACACTCACACTCATACACACGCACACACACACACACACACTCTCATACACACACATGCACGCACGCAGGCACACATGAATACATACAGGCGCACGCATGCACATGCACACATACAGGCACACACAATGCACACATGAACACACCCCCTCCAAATAATCCTTTTCATCTAGTATAAGGCCAATGCTTGATTGATATTTACTAAATTTACTAAATACTTACTGTTATCAGGAGTTTTGAGAAACAACGCTTATAACCTGGTCAGCCTCCTAAATTCTGGCCCACCATGGAAATCCGAAGAGTCTAGTGTAGGAATCCTCTTAAAATGGAAGCAGGGCAAATCTAGATGTCCTCCTGTTCTCTGCACTGGATCTTACTGGTAATGGAGGCCCAGAGCAATGGGAGGGAATCCAGCTGGGATGTAACTGTAATACAGTGTAGCCACAGTTGAAGTTAAGTTGAATGATTATGGTATTTTAGCAAACTAGTTCTCTAGGACACCATAGAGCACAGACCAGGGTGTCCTGAACTTAAGGCTGACTGATTTGTATTTTCATATCCAAAGCCTACTCACGCCGCTGGCTGCATTTTTTTTTCAGTAACCACAGAAAATGGTCACTTAGTGGGCAAATGCCCATTCCCTCTGCTTCTTGGTGATATACGACACTAGGAAACACTAACACCATAGCAGAAAGCGAGTTTCAGCAAAATTACTCTATCGTCCTACACCTCTCAGGGCATATTGTATAAATCTATGCGAGAAATCAATGCATTTAAAGCATATTTTGAATAACTCTATTAGTAAAGGTAAATCTGAAGATTCTTTTTAAAGGTAGCAGTACTTCATTACGAAACAACTGACAATGTGTATGTGAATTTATCTCTACTAATGTTTAACATACATTAAATATTTGCCCAAAAGCTTTAACAAAAGGAATCAAGCATTATCTAAATCTTTTGTTTGCTTGGTGCTAAACACCCGAAGAAAGTATTTGGTTCTTCATGTGACTGACAGCGACTTTGGCTTTCCACACCGCCAGTCTTGGGCTCCCACGATTGCATTTGAAGTGTGGAGCATAAATCCTTGCTTTTACGTCTTCTGTGAATTTCATGCTTCAGCCACGCTTTTAGTCCAGCATAAAATTTTGTCATTGCGCATCATGTAAAGAGTAAAAGGAGGAAGCAAGCAAACAGCAAAAAATGTCTAGGAAATTTAGCACAGAGTCCATCACCTCAGACCCCGCGTTTTGTAGTCTTGAGAACAGGTTAGGCTTCGCTAACGTAGTGTTCATGGTGGGTGTGTCTATTGTTTAGAAAGGTAAAGGTAAAGGTCTAGGATTGAGCTGTATTGCCCTTTAAAAATGAAGGGAGGCTCGTCCTACTGTGATATGCCACCCAATGTCATACCTTTGTGTGGAGATGTGTGGGTTATTCTCCCACTCAGAACAACTCTCCAAGAGAGCCCGGCCAAGTCCCCTGTAACTAATTCCATTCATTCTGACAGTATCTATGGGAACAGTGTTAGCATTCACAAGTTAAGAGCTCGGTGCTATAGCATTGGCCTCTGCTTCAAGCGTCCATCACAATTCCCAAGTTGTAACTTGCGCTTATAGCCAAGAAGCTATAAACTGGGATTTCCATGACCTCTTCTTTGGGCCTCAGAAAATTCATTAGAGCAATTCCCAGAACCCAGGAAACACTTCACATATATTTACCAGTTCATTAATAAAGGACATAATAAAAGTAGAGCCGAATGGGCCGAGGAAGAGCTGTACAGAGTAAGGTCTTGAGTGTAGCTTCTTCCGTGCATCTACACTTGAGGAACACCAACCACCTGGCTTGTGAATGAATTTTTCATTCATAAAAGCTCTCTAGAGGGTTGGGGATTTAGCTCAGTGGTAGAGCGCTTGCCTAGCAAGCGCAAGGCCCTGGGTTCGGTCCCCAGCTCCAAAAAAAAAAAAAAAAAAAGCTCTCTAAACTTGGGCCCTTGTTGACTTTTCTGCAGGAGTCACTACATGGGCATGATTGATGAAATCACGGGCTTCTGGTGACTCACTCAGCCTTCTTTCTCTTTGCTGTAGAGTATGGAGACAGGAATAAAGATCGCAATCTTCTCATACAGGCAGTTCCCTTGGGAACCTGTCTCTATCCTCAAGTACTCACCGAGGAACACCGAAGATGGTTTTTTCTCACCTAGAACATTCTAAGGGATGTAGTACCTCTCTGTGCATCTCAGAAGTTGTAAAGGTCTTGACAGATAGATGCTTGGAACCAGGGGTCAAAGATCAAAAGCAGAATAAATGCTTTTCCTAGAACCCCTGTCTACAAGGAGTTCTTTTACCAGGAATCAGGGTTCAGAAGCTGGTGTGTGTGTGTGTGTGTGTGTGTGTGTGTGTGTGTGTGTACCATTAAAACACATAATTGAGAGTCCTGTTTGCAAGATAACCCAGCATAGATGACAGACCATTGTATGATATGTTATTCTCTATGTACCTCATGGTGGAAATGTGAGAGGAAAGAGATTTAGGGATTTTGTTGGTTACTCCAATATTTCTGCAGATGGAGGATTGGAGTCATTACTACTTATCCAAAAGATGACTTCACCTAACAAGTATGCCATTTCAGTTAAACGTGAATCTAAGTATGAACCAAGAAAAGTTCAAAATGAGCTTCGTGGACAGATAGCAAGCTTGGCATGGAGCTCAAGTGAGTCCTTCAGGCCATGCTTTGATAAGGCTGAGGAGAGGACATGGTTACCATTTCCCAGTTCCTAGTTTAGAGGAGTCAGTCGTGGTTCTGAGATTTCTCCAAAGGGACAGCCAAGGGAAGGCCTCCTGGTCACACAAGCCCTTTATTGATTCAGAAGCCCTGTTGTGTAGTAGTAGATGTTACAGGGATGATTTGTAAAAGTGAGCTCCATCATTCACAGGAAGTGCATCTCTAACCTCCGTGCCTACTCTTCATCCTCCCCTTTCTGCCACCTTCACATTGATTTTCTTCACCGTTCGATGAGTTTCTTTCTTTCTTTCTTTCTCTTAAAATTCTGCCAAGGTGGGAGTTCTTAGTTGAGACTTTTCTTCATTTTACAAATTGAAGCCTGGAATAAGGTCTGATTAATTTCCAGGAGCTTAAAAGGGTTGACTTTTCCCACCCCCACATAACACAGAAATGGATCTGCTAATTTCGCTGAAACGTTATGAAGTTTGTGCTACTGGGTTGCAACTAGCTGTGGAAATTCCATGAGCACTTCCCACTGTGATGCCTCTTCAGAGACACCTGCTCACGTTCTACCAAATGGATTTCTAGCTCAACAATCAAAATGTGAATACATTCAACATCTGTAAAAAAGAAATTCTCCTACCTATTTAGGAATACCTTAGCTCTCAGAGGGAGTGTGTTCCTTTACAGTATCACGGAAGAGCCATGTTATAGATTGATCTTACAAGATTCTACATGGAAATTAACAATAACCCCCAAGATTATATCATCATCATCATCTAATTTTTAAATTAATACATTAATTCCAATAACTGTTAGAGATTAACTAAACATTTTTTTTGTTTTTGTTTTTGTTTTTTGGTATTTTTTTGTTCAAAATTCCTTATTATTTTTATAGAATAATAATAGAATTATTAGTTGTTTTAGCAGCCCACTAGCCTGGTGAAAGCTGTTGACTCCTAATGAAATAATCAGTGGAAAGCTAGTTGCAGGTTAGACACTGTGTCTTTCTTGGAATTTCGCTTCCCACAGTATTTAAAGTTCTTGGAATTCCACAGATGATATCCTCACACCGCGTGCACTCAAAAATTTACTGACAATGCACATCTGTGTTTATCTTTCTATCATGATAATGTCCACCGTACTTCCCATATGGTCACATTGGTCCTGATATGATCTTACCTTACATAATAAGAAGAATCCAAGTCACTCCCTACCTCTTGGAAGCAGAGTAGTGTCAGAACTTTGCATTCCTGGCTCAAGGGAAACTAATACAGTGGCGGGTTTTTACACTGATGAGAAAGAAGGCACAGCCTGGATAGCGGGATATCGGGAATTGCTTTTCCTCTTCTTCCTTTGCAACCCAAAGAAACTCTGGTGTGGGGAGGATTTTTTTCCCAGTCTATGGACTATGTTACAACCACTGCTACTTCTTTTAGTCAAGAACAAATACACATGGAAGAAATCACAAGACAAATGAGAATCATTCATATTTTTTCCATGTTGTAGAGACTCTTCGTTATCTTTTAAAAAAGAGACTAAAGGAAAGAAATATGAGCACCATAATGCTAATTTATTAGAACTCTGAAATATAGTGAGTCTCAAAGAACCAGAAAGCTCTGGACCTCTGAAGCAGCTGGGGTGCGCACCACCCGTCCTCTCTCCTCCCCTCTCCCTCTCATGGCCAGCATCGCTCACTTAGTGCATTAGTCTTTGCCACTGGGCTCAGAGGAGTCTCAGCATTCAGTATATGGTGCCTTCCAGTAGGAGAAACTTGAGATAAGTTATGGCCTAAAGTAAAAATTGACTTGTCCATCTGGAGAGACGGCTCAGCGGTTAAGAGCACTGAATGCTCTTCTAGAGGTCCTGAGTTCAATTCCCAGCAACCCCATGGTGGCTCACAACCGTCTGTAATGGGATCTGACGCCCTCTTCTGGTGTGTGCAACAGCATGTGTACTCCCATACATTAAAAAAAAATCTTTAAAAAACAAAATCTATTGTCATTCCTGGAGAAGGGTAAGAGGTTCCTGGGGCAGAAGTGGAAGGAGGAAAAGGTACAAGCATCACCTTGGAAAGTCTATGGAATCGAGTGGTCATATTTATTTTTTTTTAAAGTTAATATTTGCCTTTGTGTTGGGTTGTTTTCTGTTGGTGTTTTTCATGTCTTCACCACCTCTTGGATGCCCCCGGAAGTATGTAAGCTTTGTAGAGAGGTATCACTTGAGCTACTTGTGAACCCCTTTAACTGCTATTGTTTCTCTAGTTATGAGGCTTTCAAAGGCGATGAGTCCCATCACAGGGATCAGGTGACGGCTACCATTAGGGTTGGCTCCAATATGGAGGTTGGAGGAGAAATGAAGCAAGGATGCTTTTTCCCCTTCTTCTGTGTCTTTGGAAAATAAAATTATTGCTGGCTCATCTATTTGGGCAACTGAAAAGTTAATTCTGAATGTCAGGTAAAAGGAACACACATAAAAGCACATGGACACCAGTCTTACCCTTTTGACACCCCCCCCATTTCCTCACTGAGTTATTTTAATTTTAAAGTCACAATATGTTATTTTTAAATATCTTACATTTTGAAAGAAAGTAAGATACAAATACAAAGCATGACTTAGTAGCGACTATAATAACAGTTCTTCCAGGAGTCATTTGAGAGTCTAGGCTCTGAAATAACTCCATAGAAAGTATACTTTAAAAATTGTTTGTTTTGGTGGTGTGTCTTTTAGCAAAAGGAATCTCTCCCTAACTCACCCAAGAAAGCTATTATGAAATAACAAAAATGCATAGGAATAATAGTGCCATTGGTCTTGACCTTGTAGACATTTCCTATCCGCTGCTCAATGGTTTCACCTTTGAAGGCAAGGGGTTTTGGGAGTTGTTCGAAGTACAACACTGAGAAGCTAAAACTATTGAAAACACCCCATGGCCCAACCAAGTATCAGAAAACTACAGAGGTATAAAAAAAACTATAAGAAACACACTTAGGTCTCCGTGGGCTAATATTCTCCTGAGAAGACATCACTCTCTCTCCCTGCTTAATGACATCTCACTTGTCTCTTGACCTAGTCTGAGGAAGAAGACCTAGAAGGTACCAGCAGACTGGAAAATTAAGTTCAAAAGTCAGGTCACTTGGAAAGGCAATCCTTAGCCTTGGCCCTACTCTGCCACTACAGCCTCAAAACTATCTGGCTTTGAGCTTTCCCCTTAGTTATATCTCCTCTGTTCATTTACTTGTAGCAGGTGGCACATGCTGGTGGCTTTGAGACTGGCAAGAAAGAGGTCAGGTAGAAAGGGAGCTTTATGAGGGTCTCTCTACTGTGGAAAATCTCCTTTTCCTCTTCCTATCGTCAATGTGTTTCCTATTTTACCAAAGATTTTCTTCATGACAACTGCTTGTCAAAGCTGTGAGCAGGATTTCAGGTAAGTGCAATTTGTAAAAGACAAAAGCTGTTTCTGTATTTTCTACCTATCAAATATATTGACCTTTACTTGAATGCTGTGGTTCCAAAATGTTGAAATAACCTAGGTTCCATGTTAAAGAAACAACCCGTTGTATTCCTGAGATGAGGTGGCTTATGGTCCTACACAATAAAATTAAACCCTCTATTTATTGTTTTTCTATTTAGAACAAGCTTCTTAGTGCAATTATTTCTTGTGATGTAATTATATTTTATGTATATAATGAAAATTAAATTTTTATGATGGTACACATATGTACAGGTCTAAAAAGAAGCATGAATTTAGATTTATACATATATGCGAACGTATCTGGACATGAAGCGTGTACAAAAATGCATCCGTTAACTGAAAACTATGCTTCCATACCGTAATATCTTTTCTCTTGTCATGGAACATTCTGGATCTTTAACAGTCCCATTGGGCAATTAAAAGACCCATATGCTGTTTTAGAAATATTATATTCCTGCTAACTTTTCATATTCTTTCTCCAGCACCTGCACCAAGCAAATTAGTACATTTTCCTCTCATTCTTCTGCTCAGGTTCTAGCTATTCATCTAATTAAGAGCTATTTCAAGTGGTGTGTGTGTGTGTGTGTGTGTGTGTGTGTGTGTGTGTGTGTGTCCATATGAGGTTTAGGTTGGCCTTGAACTCCTGATTTTCTGTCTACTTCCTGCATCATAAATGTACGTCACCATTCTTGCTTTTATAAAAATAACTTTGAAAGTAGAGTTTCTTACCACACACAGAGCCTAGTGACTCATTTTATATATATGTATGTATATATATATACACACACATACATACGTATATATGTCCTGCAAGTCCTCCTGTGCATGGTACTTAGTACTTACATTCATTAATTCATTTACTCACTTATTTAGTGTGTGTGTTGTACTACATGTGTGTTGTTTGTATGTTGTATATATTTGGATTTATAGGCATGATCCACCATGCCCAACATTTTATGTGGGTTCTGAAGATTCAAACTAGTATCTTTGTGCTTACGTAGCTGATGACCAGCATGGGAACCTCCTTTTTTTCCAATGAGACAAAATCTCATGGGTATAGCCCAGGTTAGCCTGAAACTCAGCATCTTTCTGTTTTAGCTTCCCCAGGGCTGGAGCCATAGGCATGCAACACCACACCTAACTTAGTCATGTACAATTTTGTCATATACTCAGTACATGGAATAGCTTTAACTGAGTCCCCACCCCCATCAAGCTGCCAGCACAAATCTGCTCCTGAAGAGCTATCAGAGGTGTTAAAAACACCCACAATGCCCAGATATGAAAAGTAACTCATCAAGGCGGTTTACATTTTAAAGTCCAACAGGGTATGCTATCTCTGTCAACGACAAGGACATTCCAAATCTTTGAAAGGAGCTACCTTGTTAATTTGTGATACCGAAACGCTCAAAATCAGAATCAGATCCCGACTGCATGGAAGAATTATGAGATACCAAGTTAAGATCTGTCAAGTGCATGGTCAGCATTGCTGCTAATCCTTAGCAGAATTCCTAAGAGAGGTGGCATTCGCCAAAGGAAGAACTCCTAGCCATGGTGATAATATGCCTTGTTCCAAAGGTAGGCGATTGATGGAGGGTGCCTGTGCCACAATTGTAATCTTGAGTTGTTCTGGTCACAAGGCTCAGGAGGTTCTCCCATGAGCTGACAGCCCTTCCAGAAGAAAACAGTAAAACTGGAAACCAGGCTTTGGCAGACAAAGGGCACGTTAGATAGCATCTTTTGAGACTTTCTTTGACATGCATTCTGTTAAAGTTGTTGAGACCACTAATTATTTTTATGAACTATTAAGGCATTTTACATGTTTCTAGACATTTTCTTAATAAGGCTGAGCATGGCTAGAGAGCAAATATGTCACTGTCATTACTTCCCTGAGACTCTTCTGTGTTTAACTCTTTTATTTCTGCTACTCTGGCTTCCTGTCTATCACCTTTCAGAGAGCAACCAGTCTGAAATTGTATTCTGAGGACAGTTACGTTATTACAAACTAAACTCCATGGGGAATTAACAGATTAGGGAGATGTGTAGGAGTTATACGGAAACATTTGTATAATTCTTACTGGCTGAGGAATAAATTCCCTGGGTTAATCAACTGATTCTGTCACCTTGGTAGTATTTGCTTTTCTGATTCTCCAGGAAAAGGGTTTTCTTCCCATATTCAACTTTACTCTTGGAGAAGACCTTCAAGGTGTTGTTGTGTCTTTCCAGCTTTTTATTCCCTGGAGGGCATAAATTTAAAAGTCAAACTTCCAACATGTCTCTTGGGACACAAGATGGTGATTTCCTCTCACTGAACATTATCATTTAAAAACTCAGGGCAGGAGAAGAGAACTCAGTCAGAAAGGCACTTGCCTTGGAAGCTGAGTTTGATTTCAAGGTTTCACAGGAAATCAAGACAGGCACAGTTACATGTAACCTGTAATCCCAGTGCTGTGGAAGCAAGAGATAGGTAGACCTTTGCGGGTTCTCTGACAAGGTAGCTTAGGCTACTAAAATGAATTCCAGACTAGTGAGAGATCCTGTATCCAAAAAGAAAGTGTGTGGAGAAATAATTTAGTATGTAAATGTGCTAGCTGTACACGGAGAGATGGTCCCTGTGCTCATGAAACCCCCATGCTAGGGGCTGGAAGACAAAAGAGTTGCTAGAACTTATTGGCCACCAGCCCAGCTTCAGGCTCAATGAGAGTCTCTGTCTCAAAGGAAGAAGATAGAGAATCATAGAGCGGGATGTCCAATATGCTTCTTCAGCCAATGCATGGCATGTGCCTACACATCCACATTACATACATGTGCATGCATCAACTACACATATGATCCCTCCCCCCCACACACACACACAAAGGTTGCTAGTACTTGCTAAATGACACCCAAGGCTATTCATCTTTTGTTTCCCCTATGCATATGTGGAAATATATGCACATATGTGTCTATGTGTCTACACAGGAAGAACTGTGTGTGAGTTTCTCTCTCTCTCTCTCTCTCTCTCTCTCTCTCTCTCTCACACACACACACACACACACACACACACACCACTGCAACTTGAAATTTTTGAAATCCCTTTGGCAGGATGGGGAGAGACTCTTTAAGAGGCCATATAGGCATAAATTGTCAGCTATCTCACTGGCCAAGGTATCTCAGTGGAGACTCTGAACTGTCCAAGTACTCTGTCGCCTTTGCCAATCAACACACATATTATTTCCCTCCCCTGTGCATCACTGTATCATGAGGGGCAAGGGTTGATCTAGGTGTTCTCTAGTCTGTCTGCCAGCCTCCCTTTGACCATATTTAATGGGTGGTAGATACAAGCAGGAGCTCCAGGAGGGGGCGTTCTCACAGCAGCAGAGTTCCAGCTAGGATGACATCTTTCCCTTCCTCTCTGCCTCAGCCACTCCGGCGTTAGTTCCACCTACTCTATGGCTGGTTCTTTCACGTTGTCCACAGCTGTGCCTTCTGACCAAGTGAGCTCTGTGCTCGCACCCAGAGTCCACTGAGTGTCCCAATCCTCTGGGAAGAAGGAACCCCACTTCCTGCCTTGATGTCTCCAGCCTAGAAATGAGTGTGGTCTTCTAGGATGGGAATCACTTAGCTCTCCCCACTGTTTTCCTTTTTGCTTCTCAATACCTCCATTGCCTGAGCAACCAGTTCTCAGGCGAGCTTCTGAACTGAACTGCTCTTCATTTTTCTGATAATGCCTGATTTAGGAGCCTGTACGCACACAACAGTCTTCCTTTTATGTTTATAACTATTTTAGTATATTGTAGCCAACGTAGAGGAAGACAAAAGAAAGCAACCATTGAATCTGCATATAGAAAATGCTATATACACATATACACATACACAAACACATACACATACATATTTACATAATCATATACACAATCATATACATTATATACATACATCATATATATGATATACACTATATACATCAATCATATACATCATTCACATATACATCATATGCATATACACATACACATACATCATATATATGATATACATTATATACATCAGTCATATATGTCACATGCATATACATATACATATACACATACATCATATACATCAATCATATACATATATACCACATATATACATCACATACACATACATCATATACAATATGCATACACATATACATGCAGACATGAACATGTTTTAATAGAAAGGATTTTTTTCCAGTGTCACACTAAACCCACAACAATTCTTTCTAAATAGTTAGGAAAAAAAGACTATACTTTAGTTTGTGGGTTTCTGTTTGACTCTTTTTATTTCTCTCTTCCCTTCGGCAGGTTGATGTCTGTTAAATCATCTAATCAAAACTCTACACCAGGCACATCATCAATTATAATTTCCTACTGAGATCTTTTACATTTCTAAGGCAATGCAAATAGAGGTGCCTCTCAGATGTTTTCACCACACTGTTTTGTAAGATTCAAACCTGTACATAGACTCTCTTCAACTACATTCAAAGGACTAATTAGTAGTGTACTTCACAAATTTGTACAAAGTAAAAAAGGGGGGGATGTTTACTTTTGCAGTATGGTAGTTTGGGAATGAAAATGAACAAATCAGGAATTTCTACCATTTGTCTGGCTCTCTGTTTAGGTAACTAACTCTCCTTGCTGGTCACCGCTCTTCTATTTGACTAACTACCCCTGTATTCTGGTGACTACAACCTCTTTCCTTCAGCAAGGAGTAGTATTGGGAGTGAAGTCATTCATTCTTCATCGAGGCCCCCAAAATGTTATGCCAACAGTGCTAGTTTTCTCCAGACCCCACTTTCCTCTGCTGCTTCTTACAAGGCTAAACTCTATTTACAGCTGCCATTGCAGAAAGATGAAGTCATGTGTCTGAGTTCTGGCCAAAGGAATGCGATAGAAAGTAAAATGTTCCCCTTTCAGTCCTGACCCCTGAGACCTCTTGAGATATTATTCACTTGTGCTTAAATTGCTTTCTCATTGGCCAAGGAAAAGGATGCAGTCGAAGAATCTGAGATTCTCAAAGATGTGAAGGTCCAAGAGGGAGCTGGATTCTTGAAGGACTGTGACACAGGCTGCCCCAGGCCTCCCAACAGCAGATAGATACTGTGCTCTGATGTGCGGGGACACATTGCTCTGATTGTGCTACATCACTGCGATCCCCAGGTTAATGCAGCAAGGTGTTGCCTACATCAGTACAGTTGATAATTTCCTCAGGTTTCATGCTTCACAGCATCTCTGAAACAAAAGCACTTACAGAACTTCCAAGATGGCTGTCTGTCCTCCATATTAGGACACAACACTGATGTCCCAGGACCACCATATACCTAAGGGGAATGGCTAACCTATGCCCTAAGTGTGGATGCATTATATATTTTAAAATAAATTTTCACTCTTCGATGTTTTTAATTAATATATTTGGTATAGAGTAGCCTGAATAATATAGGGAACCCAGTGCTATAGTACCATAGTTCATGTTAAATAAAATATTATATGCAATTGGTATCGGTTTGCTTTCCCTGTCTGTCTCCTAATAAGGTATGCTTTTCAGAATAGCATATTGGTAGAGGGAAAAGACTGTCTTCTCTGGAAGAAAAAGGAAAATGAATCCTATTATTGAGCAATCTACTTTGCCCCTTTTGCTGGCTTTCTTCTCTGGGATTTATAATGGGTGTTTTTCTTGTTACTGAGGAAAAATAGCTGGCAAAAGCAGCTTAATGGAGGAAGAGTTTATTTCAGCTTAGAGTTTGAGATTACAGTCCATCATGACAGGGAAGTGTGGTGGAGAAAGTGGAAGGCGGCCAGCTACATGGTATCTACAGTCATGAAGTGGAGAGGATGGATGCTGGTTCCCCACTCACTTTCTCCATAAAATGATGCTGACCACAGTGGGGTGGGGTCTTCCCTCTCCAGTTCAATTGCTCAGGCCATGTTCTTGCAGACATGCCAATGTAACTCTAAATCATCTCCAACTGACAATCACCATAAGCCTTCACCAGTACTGACATCATAGAGATGTGACTGGGATGAAAGGCAAACAGGGAGAAGTATAGCCAGTGTGCTACGTGGTACATGCCAGTGACTGGGGAAATGAAATGATATCCTCTAGAAGCAACTGGCTTTGGCCTTTCCCCGCTGCATGCAGGGAAACCAGAGAGGGTGCCTATCATTCTTAACACAAGGCACTCATCCAACTTCTCTCACATCTACCCAGACAGTTGACATTTTTCACTGCTGCTGTGGGCAGGAAAGCTGTAGTCTTAGGAGAAGACACAGGTAAAAGCTTTCAGGTTTTCTCAAAGGATGAGTCTACCACACATCATTCCTTGCTCTGAAACTAGCCTCAGACTTACCAAGATTTAAATTTCCAGTCTCTGATCTAAGAATGCTCACTCTTTTCTACAGTTTCTACACTTGCATCAAGGATAAAGGAGTACCATCTTCATTTTATAGACGAAGCCTTCAGAAAAAAAAATCACACAGCAAAGTGATTTGACCAGCATCACACAGTAGGTCAGCATCTACTGATACTAACTGGTACTTATTACCAGAATTTCTTCCATCAAATGGGTTACATATCTGGTATGATTTCATCAGTCTCCAGATACTCTGTTTTCCTCTGCAGTGGCAAAGGCAAACAGAAAAGAAATAGAGTTTTAGTTTGTTTTTTGGGGTTTCGGGATGTTTTTATATATTGAGAGAATCATGGAGTATGACCTTATTTTTCTGGGTCATGTGCATTTAGGGACACAACCTGAAATAGAGTGTGTATCTCATTCTGTCAGCTCCAGTAAGTAAGTCTACTCTGAGTGGTTCACTCACACTCTTGCCGCCATAGAAGAATAAAGTCTCATTCATCACAATCATCTTCCTCCAAAATCACTAGAGAAGTTTCCACTTAAGAGAGTCCACCATCAATAGTAACTTGTCTATCATCTGAATAAAAGTGTAGTTGAGGTTAGATGAGCTATTTTATCGGCTTTTCAAATTTAAGGATTATTATCATAAGGCCAACATAGTATTTGAATGTCTGCATCTGTTCTAGTGAAGCTATTAGCTGCAGGAATGCACAGAAACATACATTCTTGTGTTCTGGAAGACAGTGTGTGTACTACAACAAAAGGTTGTGCATCAGGACTTGTTGAGGAAATGAACGAGCAGCCTGAGAGATATTACGGTTTGACAGCAGATGGGAAAATGGTTGAAGTCATCTTCCTGGAAGATCGTAGCTTTGAGAGGTGATTAAGATTTGAATACAAGATGAACTGAAGAGGAATTCTCTAGATTTGGAAGGAAAGTTTAAGGGAAAGCACACACACACACACACATACACACACACACACACACACACACACACACCATATACACGGTGTTGGGGGGATTTTCAAAGAACAATATAGAAATAAATAAAATAAATCATCACGATATAAACATTCATCAAGGACACAGGAACCATGCAAATGACGTCACATCAGAAGTCTAAGTAAAACGGAGAGGTAGAGGGTGAGGAAGGAAAACTGGACCCTCATTTGGCGGCAGGGTCTTTTAACAGAAGATATTTAAAAAGTGAGATTGTGTTGAAAGGGATGTTTAAATAAAGATTAAGCCTCAGTCAGTGGTAGGGTAATCGTTTGGCACCTGCAAAGACCCTGAGTTTGACCCTCAGCACTAAAAAACAAGTCAAATGGTTAGAGGAAATGAGTTATTGAAGGCATTAAAAAAGGATTATTCAGAATAATGCCAATTGTTCATGATTGTTAATTATCTATAAAAACAGAATAAATGGAAGAAGAGGAAGATGGTGATGATGATGGTGATGAGGTGGTGGTGATGATGATGGTGATGATGGTGGTGGTGATAATGATGATGATCCAATATGGTTGTACATAAGTCAATGGGAAGAATTACCAGGTGTGGGTCTTTAAAGTCAGTGGTTCTCGAATTAGAATCAACTGTGTACACTGAGTTCGCTAGACTGATTTACGCCTTTGAAGCAAGAGTTCATGCTTCTCAGGTTATGAAATCATGGGGCAGAGAAGCTTTCAAGATTGCAGAGAAGGCAGGATTGTGTATCTACTTCTAGATGTCAGGTACCATATTGCAAAAGATGTCATTTCCTGTAATCAGAGTAGAGATGATGTAAGTCAGGGGATATTGCTTCCCTGCTTATTAAATAACATTTGTCACCTGAAAACACCCTACAATAAACAATTTTCTTCTCCCAAATGGCGATGGCTAAACCTGCTGTCCCTTTTTGGGTTCTGAACATCAACAGAATAATCATGTTACCCAGCAGTGATGTAGTATGCGTTTTGTGGAATTATCCGAAATGAGAACTCCAGGGGTATATAACTCAGCTCTCTCCTTCCACCACATGCATGGCTTTCTCTGCCTCTTATTATGCTCTTTGGACCCGTAGTCATGCAAATGACATGAGTGAACAGCTGCACTCCGAGAACCAGATGGTCACATGTGGGAAGAGATGGGATGGGGACAGTAGAACTAATAGCCTATAAAGTAGGCTGACGCTACCAAATTTCTCCATTTTGCTATTAATACCAAGTGAAAGGTTAATCGTTTCCATCCGTGTTCATTTAACTGTCAGAATTAACCTCCGAGGCACAGTAATAATTTTTTAACAAAATTCTAGGAGTGTTTATTCTAAACATAGAAAGGGAGCCACTGAATGCATTTTGAAGGGGATGTGATACAGACAAAGAAGAGACTTGTAGAGCCTACTTTAAATACTTGGGTACATCTTCTTTCTCCACATCGAACCCCTCTTGCGGGGGGAGGGGGATGTTAGCCTTAAGATCTTAGATAATATTCACTTATGAAAGCCAAGACATTTTATTTGTTACAAATGCTTTCCTCTGTGCACAAGAACTTTGCTTAACGTGGATCACATTCAAAGCCACCGTGGAAGTGGGAGTGTAGCCGAGTGGTAGAGTAGTTGTCGAGAATGTTAAAAGTGCACTAACGGGCTGGAGAGATGGCTCAGCGGTTAAGAGCACCCGACTGCTCTTCCAGAGGTCTTGAGTTCAATTCCCAGCAACCACATGGTGGCTCACAACCATCTGTAAAGAGATCTGATGCCCTCTTCTGGTGTATCTGAAGACAGCTACAGTGTACTTATATATAATAAATAAATAAATAAATAAATAAATAAATAAATAAATAAAAAAGTGCACTAACAGCATCAGTGGTACCATGTTTTGTACACACAGGAATACTAACAATCCAAGTTTCATGCTCATGACTACTCTTCTCCTTTTAAAAGACCTTCTCTGAGCAGTCATATGTGGACAAGCTCTTCATTCATCAAAGCATGTTTAATCCTATTTTAATATCTATGGGAAGAGAGGAAAGCAGGTTCTCACCAGGGCTCTCAATATGTCTACTTACTTCCTGGAGTAGCGAAAGTTTATGAATGGCAGTAAAAATTCTGCATGATGACATTTCACCTGTCTTCCTTAATATAAAGAGCATGGCTGTATGTGGTTCTGAGCTCAACACAAACATCTAGGGCTGTTGTGTAGCAGTTTTGTACTAGGTAGAAGCTTCCACTCTGCAGGACAATGCCTTAAGCAGGATGCTCAGTAGAGGTAAAGCATTCCATCCTGCAGGGACGCTCTTAATGAGCTCAGGAAGAAAACAACTTAAAGGCTCCAGGGAGTTCCTGAAACTGAGCAAATTCACTATGCTCTCCCCTCCACAAAGGGAGATAAGCAATAAAAATTACTGAAAGACATTTTCAGACCAGCCTTGTTCCCAGGAAAAGGCTGATCAGTCAAGGTGCCTAAAAAAAGGGCAGAAACCAGCTGAGTTGCTTAGAAAAGATAGTCTAGCCTGTCCTGTTGTCTGTAGGCTGTGTAGTGTACTTTAGGTTCCCAGCTTTGTGAGCTGACATCCATGCTGGGGTGGGCTTTGTTGATGCAACTGTCTTGGAGCCATGTCTGCTCCTGTAAGTGACCCCTCCCCAATAAAACTTGGCTCACCAAGTTGGATTTTAGGCGTTTCTTTACTTTAGTCTGTCTTGGTGCCTTATCTGGTGTTAGCATACTTTTATTCTTGACTCTCCAGAAATAATGAAATAGAAGAAAGCCCATGTCATTCTGAAGATAGTGACATAAAACAGAAAAAATTCTGTACACCACCGTATGACAGTACTTTATAAAAACTGTGGGACCCAGAGCATGGAGGAAGCTACCTTACAGTCCTATAACAAAATAAACATATAGACTCACTTCTGGAAATACCAGGGCTTTTTATTCAATAAACTTCATTAATATTAAAAAAGAACTATGATTTTTTTAAATGATAAAAAAATAAGAACTAAGTCTTTATCCTTGACAAAATTACACAGGAATTTAGCTTATACATTTATATTATTATAACGGCGAAGCACATTTATTTGAAAGTACTTTGGAGAAGAGCCAAGAGTATAAGGAATTAAATGGAAATCATGCTTTATTCTAGGATAACTGGGGTAAACATTTGTCTGACTTGCTCAGGCTCAGTTCTTCATACATTGTACATGCACATACACATGTATAATGCATTTATATGTATATAGACTATACTAAAGATACCATGTCTTAGAACAGCTAAATGTAATAATACATTTTATTCTCTCCCCATACTATTTCGGGAGACTTTTAGTCATCGAGCACGACGGCCGTTGTACCACGGCTATGCTTTTAGTTATTTCTCAATTGAAGCTCATGTAGAAAGGATGACGTTGTGTGTCCATAGAGCACATGGGGTCATGCACTACATCCTGGGTTCACCAAAAATGAAAACAAAGCAATAAGCCAGTGAGTCACATACAAAGCCACGTTATCCTGCTACCGACAGTGATGAGATGAGCTGCTTCCTGTTATGGGTGCCATACGGTTCTTTCATAACAGGAATGAGGAGGGCAGGAGGTTAGCGAGCAGTGAGAGCCAAAGCTCAGTAGACAAACTCACACAAGTCCATGATTTGGGAGAGCTTAGCTCTCAGACTTTTCACTTCTTAGGACAAAAACCAAACCAAACCAAACCAAACCAAACAACAAAGAACAGAACATAAGCTTCTCACCTCCCCCCCCCCCCCATCTCTTCTCTCCACACGCCACGCTCCCGACAACAAGTTGTATAACATTCTGCTTTGCACTTGCTGGGCTTAGAGTGCCTTCCAGGCATCCAGAGAAGAAGTAGCTTAGAAAGTAAGTCCAAACCAGAGACACTGCTTTGAGGCTCACTGGAACACAGCCTGGAGTTCAGACCCATACAGAAGAATATAATTGCCCAGGGGGGAAAGGTTGGCTGGAAATTGTTAAGAATGTAAGAGTCATACCTATGAAATATCAACACTTTATAAGAAAGAGATATCTGCAAATCAGGGGGAGGGGCATCTCAGTAACACTTTGGGGGATCTAATCCAAGGGGCAGATACAGAAAATGGAGTTACTAGGGTGAGGACTATGAACCTTCTCTTGGCTACATACTCATTTAGCATCCTCTCTACATCGTTCCTATTTAATTTTACCCACTCTCTTTTGAGTTTGGGACAACGTGTCCTTGTGTCACATCCACAAGGTCGGGTATGAGCAGCATCGTTCTAATGTCTCTAGTCATTCAAACATCCCCAGAACACAAACAGCTCCAACGTAACCCAGCACAGTGACCTCTTTTTCCTCCTCTCTATTCTCCTCTACCACTCCACAGGTCAATGCTCTCCGGTGAACCTGAAAGAAAACTCTGACCCAGTAACCTAGAAATGCTTTCAGGGAAAAAAATCCTGTGTCCTTGCACTTAGGGGACCAAATGAGACTGTGAGACAATGTCACAACACGGCGCAGCCTCTGCTTATGACACTTTTTCTTTTTAACAAGTAAGAGATGAATTCTAGCAACCTCCTTAATGGAAAAACACATCAGGAGTCGCAGCTACAGTTTCACAGTAGAAGATGGAAATTAATTCCCGTCAAAAATGCTCAACTCTCCCTGTGATGTCCATTTTAAGAGCCTAGTCTGTGTCCCAAAATCGACACTTATGGGATGAATCCACGGTTTACGAATCTCTTCAATAGAAGACCTGGACTCTGTGGAAGACAAATTATTTGGGTGAAATGATTCTTCTCTTTTTTTTGGTTTCTCCCCAAATATGCCGAGATATGGATGTGTGTGTAGGTGTTTCCCTTAAAGGTAGTATGAGTTAAAAACTGTAAGAAACAAGGGAGTCCAACTGAGAAAGAAGGCAGCTAGTGAAGCGTGTGTTTGTGCCAGTTGACCCGGTGAAAGATTAGAACCTGCCAGAGAACCTACAGAATTCAGCTTAGAGCACTTGACTAAGCTCCCTGACTTCTCCTTGCCCCTCAGAGTAGAGATGGGACATTTCTATCTACTGCTATGAATCCTCAGATGCCAAGATGCCAGTGCTCTGCAAGAGGAAGCACGAGCACACACACACACACACACACACACACACACACACACACACACACACACACACACGCAAACCAATAGAAGGTTGGCGTAGGTTACGGAGGAAGATGAGTTTCTTTACCTAGCACAATGCCCTTCTGTCCTTTGATGCTCTGAGATACTTAGCCCTCTCTCTCCAGGGTATGAGGTTCTGTAGAAATGTTAGTGCTTCCATTTTTTTGGAGTGTCCTTTAACAATTATTATTTGAAGTCCTAGATTAGTAATAGCCAAGGTCCCTATTTATGCTAATTATGAGACAAGCCCCCTCCCCCATTCAGATAAACCTATTCCAGATGGCCGATGGCGTGGTTTTGTCTCATTATGTAGTTCAATTGAAAGATGTGGCTCCACGATGTCCAGAGGGCTGAATCAGATCTACACAGAAGAATATTATTCTTATTCTGCTAGATCACCCCACCTCCCTGCCTTCTTACCTGTGATCTTTATCAACACAAGCTGGCTTTACTCCAGGAGAAAAAGATTACCCTCTGAACCCCAAAGGACTGTTACCTAGTCACAGAGCATGTCTGCCGTGGTACCCAAATATCTTCTCCTTTACAGTCATTCAAGGATGCAGGCTAATGAAGCGTCAGCCATCTTATCGCTGTACCTTAGGGAACAGCAACTGCTCTTGCTAGTGAAGTAAAAGGAAGCCTCATGAAGGACCACTCACGGGTCGTCACTCAGAAGCGGCAAGTATTCTGACCACTCGCACGCCAGTTCTGTACTGCGAGGGGCTGAGTAGTGCGGCGAGGCAGTGAGAACACATGGTATCGCCATTAGTGTTTTCTCCACTTTTGCTAACCAGAAGGAACGGGGACCCTCCCTCTGAGCACTGACTTCATTGATTCCCAAACAGGAAGCTACCACACCCTCCCTGACAGGCACCAGAGTCCCCGCCCCCATATTGGTATGCCTTAAAGGATTTTGTTTGGGGACTAAAGAGGTGACTCTTCACTTGAGAGCTTTACTGCTCTTGCAGAGGATCCAGGTTCTGTCCTCAGCATCCACAGGATGGCTCACAACCATCCGTAACTCCAGGGGACGCGACCCCTCTTCTGACCTCCAAGGACTCAGCCATGCACAGTGCTCATCCATCCTTTCAGGCCCACCCGTGTGCACCCAAAAGAAATATTTTTAAAAGAATTTTGCCTGACGAAAGGATCCTGCTGAGAAAGTAGAAGAGTAGAATCTACAAATGTGGTCTAGGCTTTTCATTGTAAAGGCAAGAAGAGTGGAACTCCCAGGGGCATGGCTTTTAAGGTCACGGGGCCGATTAATAAACTCCCTTTCTCCAGAACTGTGCTGGGACGCTATCCGCTCTGACATTATGATTCTACAAATTCCTTCTTATTGGGAAAATTCTTTATCTAAGATGTTTATCAAGAGCATTTGGAAACACTTAAGTCAGAAGTTATTTGGAAAAAGAAAAGAATCTTAAAAATCAGAAGAGTAAGATTGACTGACCAGGGTGTGGGGCTTGCTTTGGCAAAGTGGTAGAGAGAGAGAGAGACTCAGCCTTATAGGAGGTGTAAAGGAGGTCAGCCCACAGGACGGAGTCACCGGGTCTAGACTCCAGATGTGATTACACGGCCTCCTTGAGTTCAACACTGGACTTGGCAAATCGTCTCCCCAGATGTTATGGCTGAGCTACAGATCCTTGCATGGGGGACAGAGCTGGCCGTGGTTCTGTTTGGCAGTTTCCAGGTTGGTGTCTGGTCACCACAGGCTGCTCTGAGGCTACACCACCCTCATTTAATCCTGAAGTCAGCTCTTTGGCTGACCCCGACAACTTAAGGCACTGAACAGAATCCCTCTGGGGAGTCTAGAGTGGATTTGAAGAGTCCAGAGGAGCTGGTGTAGACAACTTCCCTAACAGACCAACCTGACTCCCCAAAGCGAAGTGATGGAGAGGTGCAGAGTGAATGCGGTGGAAATGGGCAGACGCCACTTGCTGGCAGCAGGATCCTGGTAATCAGCCTTATCTTTCTTGGACTCTGCTTCCTCAGAGGGATTTGATCAAATGGTCTCCAAAATCCATTGGAACACTGACACTCCGTAATCCCACAAAATGGCACCACTGAGAATGGATAAACATGAAAGCCACAGGCTTCATAGGATAGGGCATGAAAACCAACTTGTTCTTCTTCGTTAAATAAACTTGGTGAATACTTGGATTTGTGCTCTGCAAGAGCGGCCTCTTGAACCTGACAAAGAGCTGGACCCATGGGACCTCGGGTAGAATAATATTAAAGAACAGAAGATCTAGGAAAAGGGAGCTGTTAAAGGGCCAGTTCTCAGCAAAGTAAATAAATAAGTACTCTCAGCAGAAGACAATTTTGAAACATTCGTTGTCATGATCAGCCTTCTGTGAAATAGATGACTGAAGCCGTTTGTCTTATTCAGATGAAACTCTGTGACCTTTGACCAGTGGTACCTCTTGTTCACCCTTCTGCACCAGTCTCTAGTAACAATCAATCTATATTTCTTTGAATTCCACATGTGAGTGATATCATAAAGAGTGTGTCTTTCCATGGCTAACATTTTATACTCGGCACAGTGTCTTCTAGATTTACCGACATGGTTCTAAATGGCTGGATCTTCCCCCATTAGTGGTGGGTAGGATTTGAGTGTGCATGTAGTACACTTCAGGTATTCATCCAGGTGATAGTGGACGCTACATTGTGTCCAAAGTTTAGCTACGAAAAAATGAAGGCAGGGTATGTGGGATGATGTCATCACGCAGGTGTAGGCAGGTACAAGATAGAACAAGGCCTGTCATTGAACGAGGAGGAAGGATGGGCAGGAAAAAAAGGTTGAGAGCGAGGAGGAGACAGGAAGTGAGACAGAGGAGACGTCATGAGAGAACATGGAAGCTGATGTTAAGATTCCTCTCTGCACATTTACAGGTTGTTATGAATATTCTTAAGGGATGGATGTGTACAGGGATTTGTATGCTTAGGTGGGCAATTATATCTTGTCAATCAGATCAGAGGTTATTGTGTTGTGTGTTCTTTCATGTGGTGATTTATGTTCAAGAGAGTATGTGGCGGTTGGAGACACTAGGCTGCCATGGAATTGGGATGTATATTTCTGGCATGGTGGCAACCTGCCTTGGGAACTGGATAGGTAGAGAGATTGCCGCCAGGCTCAGAGAGAAGCCATCGGCAGTGTGATGTGGGATGGAGCAGAGCGGGTGAGAGGCTTTGCTGACTGAGATGAAGATGTCCACCAGATACTTTGGGGCACTGCGGTGCCAGATCTAGTGCGGGGCATCGGGGGGGAAGCAGCTTTTTTATTTTTTATAATTTTGCAGCAACAGGGGTAGACATCTCTACAATATGTAGTGTTTACTTCCTTTTGGATGCATTTTGGATACATACTCACTAGAGGAATTGCTTGATCAGAATGGTGACTTAATTCCATGTTTACTTTTCTAAAAGACCCAAGCATTGTCTTTTATAATTACAACATTGTTTATACTCCCATATATGTGTGTTTCTTATTCCGTACATTCTTTTCATTATGCTGATGCTTCTTACCTGCTGCCTGTGTTGCCTATGCTGGGGCGGGGGGAAGCAAATGCTTCAATCTTTACCCTCCCAAGGCTTACTGTTCAATACTGGGTGCAACAATAAGCAAAACTGTGACAAAGATGGTCCTAGGGGACGGGATATGGGGATGAGAAGATGCAGAGGGCATCCAGAGCAGGTCTAAGGACCAAAGCGCATGGAGGAGCCGTGTACTGTGACCACACCCTTGTGGATGGGTTAGAGAGATGCAGAAGCAAAGAAGAAAAGTTGGGTGCCTAAGGTTATGAGTGAGGACATGTCACTGAGATCTCCTATGATGAGGACTGCGTAGCTCAGTCTCTCTTAGCCTCAGCGTCCTTATCTGGAGAGTAAAACCATAATAGGTTACACAGAGGGTTGCTGTTGATATTAAACAAAATGGCATGTGTGCACATATGCTAATATATACATGTACTCAGTAAAAATAGCACAGTAGAGCACTATGGTGTTCTGAAAGGACAACACAGAAGTGACGAGATCGCCTAAGCATCTAGGTTTGTGACTGGCTGAGTATGTTCCGTTTACTCACTTAAGGGATAAAGAAAGAAAAAGTAGGGGAAGCAGATACTGATTCCTTCTGATAATAAGTTCAATTCTGAATGGAATTGAACTTCCAGGCAGTGTGCAAACAGCAGATGGAGTTCCCAGAAAGTGTATTTGTGATTTGTGTGTGTGCGTGTGTGTGTGTGTGTGTGTGTGTGTGTGTGTAATTCTGTGTGGTTATATGTGGAGTAAAGGACAGAGCTCTGGTCTAAAAGTACCAACCATAGTTGCAAGTTGCAAGCCATAACAATCACAAAAATAATTCCCTCAATTTCTTCTCTCTATATTGCTTTGTGACATTCTGAAAAGTTCATTTTCTTGGATCAAGGTTGCCACCACAACAGCTGTCAACAACTAAGATATCAGCTGAAAAAGGACTTATATTTTAGTAGTATGTTACTGGAAATGTTAAGAAAATTAAAAGATTTTTGAGGCCTTAAGAAGCAAGGCACTCGGCCTTCTTCAAAGTGGCGTTTTGTTACAGGAAATGGAGGCCATCACAGAAACACACAACTGGACACAGTTCAGAGATCAATGTATAGTCGGGTGGGGTGGGGTGGGGTGGGGTGGGGGGGTAGGGGTGGTCAACAGATCTATCTACATCACAATTCCTGCATCTGTGGATTGGGGAACATCTCAGAAGATATGGTAGAAAGATTTTAAGAGCTGTAATATAGGGAATTCTGTGGAGCAGAGTCCTAGAAATGGCTTCCAAAACAAGACAGGAACAATGGCAACATCAAGGGACAAATTAACACAGAAGGGGGGAAATTTCACAGACTCCCACCACTAGACAAAGATGTCCAGGAGACTATTGACTGCTGGAAGGAGATTTAGCCTCTCTCAGGGATTAGCCCCATTCATTATTGGTTGTCCAAGGTGGATTGGTCAGCATTGAAACAATAGATACATAAATAAAAAAAGTGGACTCAGAAGATTGTATGTGTGTATATGTAATATGTATGTGTATATATCTAATATATAACATGTAACAAATACATATATTTAACAGATATAATCAATGAGAAGGAGGCTATGGACTTGAAAGTGCGGAACATGGAAGGAATTTGAGGGCAGGTAGCTGGGAGGAGCTATAAGAAGGAAGTGATGTAATTCCATTTCAATGAGAAACTTGTTTAGAAAAAGAGGCATTGTATTGTTGGACAAGTTGTTGACAGAAGGCTGGGACTGGATTATTGGACAGAGCTGGACAAACCACAGCAAACACCACAGATGCCCAAGGTAGATCCCCCAACATGCATTCTTTTCTGGAAAGATGGGGCAGGAGAAAGGGTTAATGGAAACTATCAGAAATATCTACAGAAGTGGTTGTTCAAGATTTTCTCACATTTGCTTCCTATCTAATGAATCAAATTAGTTATTGCACGAGCGTATCAGATACGTCTTCTAGTTAATTTTTCATTTCTAATTGCCATTAGATGAAACAATTAATGCTGATGAAAACATTTTTTCTCACAAAATCTTTGCTTATGCACAGCAAAAAATGTAATGTTCAAAGAGAAAAGGGAGAAGTGACTGGGTATATATCTCAGTGGTAGAGCGCTTTGTAACGTGCAAGGAGCTGGGGTGCTCAATCTTCGGCAGCTGGATAGAGCCTCATAGGAAATCAAAATGACTTTGTTTAACATTAAAAACATAAGGGAATATTTAAAGACTCCAAATGGGCAGGAAATGAAAGTGAGAGTAATATCTCTGTTCGTGGACAAGAAGGGACACATGAGATGGACAGGAAGGGACACCTGAGATGGACAGGAAGGGGCACCTGAGATGGACAGGAAGGGACGCCTGAGATGGACAGGAAGGGACGCCTGAGATGGACAGGAAGGGACACCTGAGATGACAGGAAGGGACAGACACCTGAAGGTCTGGCAGTTTTCAGCTGGAGGTCTCCATTTGGTGAGGCTGATCTGTCCCAGTTCTCATCACCACTCTCATCCAGCCTTGTAGAAAGCCCTGTCAGGTCTCTCTACTCTTGATCAAACTCACATCCCATCAGGCTATATTTCCATTGTTTCCTATGACCTTGGAATCTCAGGGAATCCAGCTTCCAGCTTCCAACCTGCCTTCCTGTAACCTAGAGTTCTCCTGTCACAGGTGCTAGGCAGTCAACAGCCGGAGAGAGCTCTGCCATTTCTGTATCCTAAGACCAGATACAGCCAGGCCTCTCCTGCTGTGATAGGCTGTCCCCTCAAGTCCTGGGCCAAGCTAAACATATCTCTTCTTACATTAGTTTTTCAGTTCCTTCTGCTCTCTCCTTGAGAGAGATCTCATTTTCCCCTAAAGCAAAATAGCCTCAGCCCAGGAACATAGAGAATGTTTCTCACACACTCTTCTCCTAGAATCCAGAAATGATTCCCAGCATCATTGTTAGATAACAGATAATAGATACTACAAATGTATAAAATAAATGCTGTTATCAGAAAGGACAAAGCTTCATTGTGTTTTTATAAAGAGTGTGTGTGTGTGTGTGTGTGTGTGTGTGTGTGTGTTGTGTGTGATAAAGAGACTTCTTGTGCATAACACCCTTTAAAATGATGTGATTAACACCTTTTAAAATTAGGAAACTATAACAAAAATACCATTTCTAATTATACAAAACCTAGTCTGTTTATTCTCGGAAAGCTAGATATTTTAGCATCAAGAGTATTTTTGCTTTTTATGTGTTACATGCCAAGAACATGCAAGTCCTAAAAATGTATTTTCAAATGCTAACACTTCTTATAGAAGTCAATATAGACACTGCCCGATAAATGTGTGGGCTGAACTACAGGTGAAGGTGTTCACTAGTTACGATCCATGCAAAGCGTGAACGGTTGTTCTGGGGAGGATGAACATACAGACAAAACTCTGGCACAAAGCTGGCTTCCGTAGTCATAGCTAGGACCATGCGCATGCGCTCTGGGCTTTAGTCTGAACCCTGCCTGGTGAACTGCCGGGGAAGAGATGTGCAATAAACCTTAGGTTGAGACCTACCTATGACGGCTTCCCCTGCATTGCACAGCAAGGCCATCCCTGGGTTTTAGAAGATGTTCCCAGTCCAAATTTCCTCTGAGAACTCATAGGAGATACATATTTTAAATCCAAGAGGGCCACATTCCACATGAATTTTCCACCTTCGTACATGAAGCCCCTGCCCACTTATTATTTCTCTTTCCGCATTTATTTTTTTATTACATTGTATTGCTTCAAATTATTTCAAAATGTTTTTAATGCAATATTCCAGGGAGAAAATAGTCCCGAATTCATAAGCAACCCCTACGGCATGCCTTCGGCATTAACTGTAAAATTCCGAAGTACCTGATTTATTTGATTGATTGATTTTCCAGTGTTTTGAAGGATACCAATCCCAACAGCCTATAAATTTTTCTCTTACCAAATGGAATATGAATGAAGACGTGATCACTGCTTGGTGTGTGTGTTCAGCGTGCTGATGTTACTCGGTTTCTCCTCCTTCCTTTCCTACAGCCCTCAGGTAGGCGGGAAAGCATCTCTTTCTGGTTCCAGCCATCTGGCTCATTGTGTTCCTGGCTCAACAAAGTTGCCACACAGAGTGAGCTGAGGGCCTTGCTCTTATGAAACATCTGCGGGTGTGCACGCTGACTGTTGCACAGATAGCCCCGGGTGTCGACCAGCAGAGCACAGACACAGAAGTGACAATTTAGTAGAGGAAAGGGTTCACCTCCAAAGACTTCAGAGGATGTGTTCCCGTTTTCCTAAAGCTTGCAGGAAAGCACAATGCAGAAGTTAGGGTTTGTTTTTCCAAGGAAGCAGTTGGATAGAACCCATGCGTTGCAGATTGGCCTTGAAGAAGAAACCCTCCTCTTATCTCTTCCATCAGCCTTCAACTTGGTTATCAGTATGGGGCTGGCCAAAAAATAGAAAAAAAAAAAATCTGTATTCTCTTATCCTGCTGAGTACAGGAAACAGTTTTTATAATCCCATCAGCAGGGTGTCAGGTTGTCCTCAAGGAGCCAGAAGGCTGGGGACAGAGAGTGTCTCTATAGAACGTTGTTTTTTATGTAGCTTTATGAACCTGTCACCAAAGCAAAGGTTGGACAGTGTTGGGGTTTGTTTTTAGGGAACTTTCTGGAGGTGATAAACTATTCCCAACACTGATTCTGAGAAAATCTCTTACCCAGTGATTACAGTCTGTTTGAAGGAGAAGGGTTTTGGGACAAGCAAAATCCCTTTCCCAAATCCATTCTGGGTTATGGAACTGATGTACCCTCTAACATTCTGCTTGTCAAGTATGTGAAGCAACACAAGACATATACTTTGTTTCACAAGAATAAAGAATTAGTTCCTTTTCATTTCAATACTAAGAGTAAGCCACATTGGGGGGGGGTGGGGTGGGTGAGATTAAGGGAAATAATTCTCTCATTTGCTTTGCAAGTCTCCTGAAGGAAAACCATTCATTTATCAAGTGTGGACTGGATGTCAGAATTGTGCATGGTGAAGACTCCGTGTGATTGAGAAGGCTCTCATATTCTCCTCCAGATTAATCTTCAGGATCCAATACCTCTGCTGGATTTTCATGCAGATAAGCAGTGACCTCGAGATTTGGGGCAGGGGAAAAAAAAAACAAAACAACAACCCCGTGTCCCTTTCCAAGTCCATTGCATCACAGCTGTTGGGAAGTTGCAATTGCAGGGTTTGGCTGTGTTGAACTTGACCCGTGGACGAAGCCAGAAGCACTTTCCCTGTGGTTCTCTGCAGGCCATGAAATTCGATTCTGTGAGAGAGCATCTGGGGAGCGTGCCGATGGCTGGTACACCGGCCACACGGGGAAGACACCCAAAAGGAGAGACCCCTCAGGAAGCACTCGGTACTCTCGAGGGCTTACACGTATCAGTGCAAGGAGGCACGCTCCTCGAAATGCCGCTCCACTATCCATGCAAAATCATTTCTCCATGACTTCACGATGCAACTTCAGCACCAGAGTGGGCCAGCATCCTCGTTAGGACTTTAGAGTTAAAAAGAACGCCTATTAACTCGACTCGCCATTTGCTTGTGAAGCAACAGTGCGACTCCCTCGATTCTGCCTCTTGAGAAGGGACCCTCAAACTAAAGGGGGGACCCAGTACACCGCTGCCCTCTTAAAAATAGAAATGTGTGGATCTGTTTATGAAATGGATCTTTTTTTTTTTTCACAGAAATCCATTAGAAGAGGCTCCGTCACTATCTTCACGGTCAAGGAGAAAAGGCTGAGAGAAGAAATTCTGAGGCAAAACATGCCCTACTACGTGCCTTGCTATTTCATTCTCTCAATGGAACCCTTCACATCTGAAAGTTTGTAACTTTAGGGAGTGGTTCAGTGGGTAAAATATTTGTCATCTAAGCCCGAAGACTTGAATTCAAATCCCCAGAACCACGGAAAGTGCAGGCAAGGTAGTGCACATATGTACTTACATTGTAAGCTTGGGGACAGAGAGAAGAAAACCCCCAGCAACTCCTAGGCTGGCTAGGTTTGCAGAGGCAACAGTAGCAAGAGAGATTCTGTCTCCAACAAGGTGGAGAGCGAAGACTGGGAAACCCAAGGTTGTCCTCTGACCTCCATATCTGGGCCATAATACATGTGTACTCATGCACACATCCCATGCACACACATCACGGTCCTCCACACACAAACACACACCCGCACACTCATACACACACACACACACACACACACACACACACACACACACAAGAATGATGTTTTCAACTTTCATCGATTATGGGTTATTCATGTATTTTACAACCCATAATTATACCCTCTCCGTGCCACATTCTGGAAATGTTTTCACTTTGCAATTGTTCCTACAGAGATCTAAACCATTCCGAGTCATTTTTTTTCTTGATCATATTGCCTTTATTACTTTATCAAAGCTCAGTCAAGTGGTTCGGCGAGTTTGTGATGGCAATGGCTTGTGTGCAAGTTTAGCTCTTTGTTACTGCAATAGTCCCAACAGTCTATTCATCTATCTCTGTGGATTACAGCATGGCTGTTGTCCTGGTGACAATACCAGGACAGGTCTGGGAGTAGTGACTGCCAAACTCTTTACATGAAGAAGCTGGCCTTGGAACTAAAACGTCTCTAAATTTTGGAATAAAAACAACTATTAATTCTTTAAAGTTTCCATCCAATGCATTTTGATCCTATTCACACACAACCTGCTCCTCCCTCTAAGTCTCTTCGTATCCACTCCCAGTTTCTCACCTGCCCTCAAATGGGACGTCTAACTCACTGATACCCTCCAGGTCATGGACCATCACAGAAGAAGCTGGAAGAGTCTCAAGTGGGAAAGACCAGAGTGAAAAAACAGTTGTCTTCTAGACAGGGCAGGACCACTGCATTCATGAACCCACAGCAGCTGTGCTTGACTGCCCACGACCTAGCAGAGAGCAAGCCAGCAACATTCCAATGTGGAGTGGGAAGGGACCCAGGAGTAAGGACTAAGGAGTAGTTCAGTTGACTATTGGTGGCTTATTCAGGAGGAAGTCAGCCTCCTTTAAGGATGTGGCTCCTGGTAGGTTGGCCATGATCCAGTGGATAGCAAAACAAGAAGGAGATGAGCAGCAAACTGGATTTGACAGGTCATTAAACTTTGGGATTTCTAGTAAGTCAGTACTTATAATCTTATAGTACCATATACTGCTCTGTACTCTTGGTTAAGGTCCTAAAAATAAATACATTTAAATTTGGATATTTAACCCCGTAGACTGAATAAGGAATAGCTGGCATCATAATGCTTATTCTTGCGTTCATATGACTCACTGTTTAGCGGGCCTCATATTTCTTAGTTTTCCTTTATAAATTTCTCATATGCTATTAATTTGAATTAATTACATCGCACGTTTAAATGTTATACTCCAGACTTTAGATTTCGGATCTCGAAGTTGATGGAACTTGAGAATGGTGAGTTCAATTCCCTTACTGAAGTTCTGAGACCCACTACTTAAGATCTTAAGGTTACTTTTTTAAGAATTCTGGGAAATTTTTCATAAACGGAGATAGGTCTCTTTTGTATTTGAATAGTAACTCACCTTCATGTTTCACTTGCTGCTTTCCTGAGGCTTTCTCTTTCTGTCTCATGGAGGATGGGAATATGTGAGAGATTAAGGCAATACCCAGTTTTAGAAGCTCTTTTTCCCCATCAATTTTTCTGGTGATTTTTTTTCCTCAGTCTCTATTTTTTACTCATCTATTTGAATTTAACCAAATGAGCTGGTGTTTGACCATGTTTCTCCCTCTGGACTGTGTGCTCAGAGTACATAAGTCCTTTCAGATATTATCCCAACAGCCAGAAAACACAGTATCAAGGCAAAGATGGGTAAATAAACAATTACATTATCCAAACTACCGTACAACAGTACAGCAAACTGACTATGGAGTCTTAATCACGTCTCTCTAAATGTCCACTTATTGCACATTAAGATTGGGACAAGAATATCACCCGTCTCCACAGAGCACTCTGAGGAGCGGAGGAGGACAACTGTTTAAGATGGAGGTCTGGCTGCTTGGTGTGGAGCAGCTGCTGAAACGGTTTAACATGAGTTCTGTCATGAATGGCTCAGTCCGATGAAGAGAGTAAGGAGGAATTGTAGCGAATGTTCCAGTCTGAGAGAAGGCCTATACAAAAGAAGAAACAATGCAACAACGAGCTGTTTAAGCAAAAATCACGCTCAGGGAGACATGGGAGCAAAAGATAGCAAGTAAGGAACAGGTTCACCTGGGCCAATTGGAGGCACTGTAGTACTTACCACAGTCTCCAGTGTTAGAGGAAAAGATAATAAGTTATAGACCTGTCTACCAAGCCCACCAAAGCTGGCATTCAGTTTACTAGTGATGACTAATGAGGAATATATCTGTCTCATGCCCTGGAAAAACAGGGGTGCTTCTAGCCATCGAGTCAAGCCACTCCGCATGAATCCATTGCTTCTGACTTACGGATTGCAAGCTCTGTTCAACTGAGAACGCCTATCTTGTGGATAGCTGCACCTATGGCCCTTCTGAAGAGCAGCCCTTCTGCAAAATGATGTCAAAGATGTGCCACAAAGGGATTCAAAGATGGCCTTAAAACGCTAAGAAATGGTGTGACCATGTCCCATAGAAAACTACGACGGTACTAGTAAATAAAAATTAAATTTTATGGTATAGCCTCCCGACTAACATTTGTTATTTAGAAATACAGATCAATAGAAGGGCTAGTCTAAGGAAAGAGCTCTGGGGTCTTTCCTATTTGTAGCTTAACCAGAGGCTAAGTCCTCCAGAAAAGCTAATCTTAAAAGCAACAGTGATAAATTCATCCTCCTGCCAATTCCTTGTGGGAAATGTCTACATCAAAGACATTTAAATATAGCAAACTCCAATTTCCCTGTGAACTTCATGCTTTTTAAGACAATGAGAATATTGGTTTACAAGTCAGGTCTAATACCAAGGAAGTTATTCTTTGAATTTTCTAAGATACCGGAGCCGAGCATATGATAGATCGATTGCCAAGCATGTATGAGACAGTTGATTTAATGCTCGGCAATGCAAGGAAATAGAAAAATTTGAAAGGGTTGGGATTGGTAGCCGGCATGCACACTTCTGAGATAACAGGACTCGTGATGCACAGGCAACGGAATTATAATTTGAGGACAGTCTAATTTACTCAGAAATTCAGTTTCAAAATTTAAAAAGAAAAACCTAGGATAGTTTTTAAATGAATCCATTTGTCTATCCATCAATACTTCATAGAAATCTTGTAGACAGAAAATCTTGTAGACAGTAACTCCATAGTCATTGGCATAAATAGAAAAACAAATACATTGTCTGTTAAGCGCCATGCAGTGTCTGCTGTAGGATGTATAGAAAAGTTGAACATAGGCCAAGATAAAAATGACCTCCTTTGAGTATCTGTGAATAGTTGTGCCCAATGTCATTATAAAATGCAATTTAAATAAGGCCATTTTGCCACACCCCAGAACACATGACCTAACATGATACCAGAGTGGCCCAGTCTACAGCACAAGAAATTTCCCTAGTGGAATCTCTAACTGAAACAATTGAGACAAGGGAGGAGGCCAGGGTAGCCTATGAGAAATCGTGTTGTTTCCCCCGGATAAGAGCACAGCAGAGCTGTCTCTCATCTCAAGGCTTCTGATAACACCACTGTCAACATTTCTTAATCTATCTAATCAGTGATTCCACAAACTCATCTGAATCATTCTCTTTCCCTTGAGCCAAGGAAGTGAACTGTAAAGTGCGGTGACAGATGCTTGCAGAAGGGAGTTCTGGGCTTTAAAAACATGGTAACATTTCTATTATTGGTGGGTGTTCAGGTATCAACTGACCTTCTGTGTGTCTTTATACCTCTACCTATAAAGATAGTTGTTATATCTCTCCTTTGCAACAGGCAAAACTGGGACCCAGGTATCCATGTACAAATATTTCTAGGGACACATATGCTTAATCTATTAGATGTATGTACTGTGTGTCTCTACCATTGGGACCCTTTCTCACTCTAGAATAAAAAAGGTCATAAACACCCAGACACAGTTCAGACTGTGACAAATCATTGGTCTGCTACTGTGGATTTAACCAGCTTGCCTAGGTACTAGCATTACTATGTTTATGACCTAAAGCATTTCATGGCTACCCCAAAGAGTTAGAATGGACTGAAATGGAAACGAAGTTGGACTTGCTACCCTAGAAGTAAAGACCCAGTTAGCTAGGTCTCTGGAGATGTGATTGGGCAAGCCAAATGCCACTAAGGTGAGTGAATATCTGGCCACAGAATGTAGCAGGGAGGCAGCCCAAGGATCTCCACTGCTTGTCAAGTTGCACGAAGGGAAGAGTGGTGGCGTGCTGGAGAGCTACACTTCTGAGATTCACCTGAATGATTATGAGAGCAAAATAAATGAAATTTACCAAGTAAGCATTTATGGGGCAAGGTAAAGAAACACAGCTTTCTTTAGTAGAATCTGGGACAGCTGCGGTTCCTCACAAGGATATCCCCAGTGAGTTGCAAGGCTTCTGTAGCATGTGACCTTGGACTATTTATACAGAGGAGAGTATTCCTCTAAGAGGCAAGATCTGAGGCGTAAAACACAATCGACGTTTTATAGACTTCAGAGGGAGCATAATGAACCTCTGAAGTCAGAAAGTATACCCAGCCTGACCTTTAGAGCTCTGCAGTGGAATCTGGCAGCAGATGAGACAGAAGTTGGTCCAAAATTAACCCGAGTCTTTCCTTAAACATATTATTCACTAACTCTGTCACTTTGTTTTTGGGCTGCGTTTATTTATTTATATTCATTCATTCATTCATTCATTCGTTTGTTCATTCATTTTGCTCCTCATTGGTTGTGTGCTTGATGTCTATGAGGCGGATCATGATGGCATACTTAAAATTGTAAATCAAAGACTACCTTGCGAATTGGTTCCTCCCATTTATCCGCCCTGTGCTGTGCAAGACCCATTTCTTTGTTGACACAATGCCCCTTTGACTCTAGCACTTGGCTGCTAGAGGTAAGAAAGACAGGACAAGGAGAGGATAGTCACTCAAAGAGGGCATCTGGGGTTCTGATTCCAAGTCTTCTGTCACCACACTAACTCAAAACTGAGAGGCCACCACCTGCCAACCTGAATCTCTCCTTTCCAGGGCCCTTTAAAAACAGTTAGACAAATGTCGGAAGACTCTAGTTGAATGTCAAGGTTCTATCTTGAAAGAGCAACAGCTAGGTAGGCATGGTGATTCACACCTATCATCCCAGATTTGGGAGCTACCAAATCAGGCAGGATCAAGGGTTCAAGACATGCCTTGGTTGCATGGTAAAGCCTAGCTCAGCCTGGGCTATAATAGACCCCATCAAACATTCATTTTTTAATCAGAAGGCAATACACAGGATTACCCTGTGTTTGGTACAGAGTAGAGAAGAATAGCACAGTAGGTCTGCAAGTTATGTGCATTTTAAGAGGTTGTAACACAGCTGGTGATGACAGGAGCTGAATGGCGCATGCTCTGACAAGGCACTCTATGAACACTGGCTCACCAGCTATGTGATGCAGGTAGGTAATCACCTCTTTCCTGATAAGGAGACACATGCTGAGGCAGAAAAGTTCCTTAAGGCGGAACCGACATGGGTAACCAGTGGGATTCCCAGGATCTGAAACCTAGATACCTTATTTCCCTGGCATGATTCAGCTTGGTTTTTCACCACAAAGAAACTCATACCAGGTTTGCCCCACTGCTGAGACTAATACAGCTATGTCTCATTTGAACCCAGAAAGGGAGAGACCTGAGAATTTTCTCATCTTTAGAGGACTGCAAGAGAGTGAGACCAAAACCCCAGCCCAAGGGGAACATTATCAGTGATATCAAAACTCTTTTGGGCCAGTTGTCTTGTGTATTTTTCCCTGCCAAGGGGATGTCCTGAGAACTCAGCATACAATCTCTTGCTGCTGAAATGTGACAGGTTTTTATTACCTGTGCTGTTGGTTGTTCTGAGTCCTCATTCGGGAAATGGATTCAGCTGCTTGTTCTATTCTCATAGTTTTCAAACAATGACATGAAATAGAAACTTAAAAGTTCTTTGGAAAGTCAGTTGTGTTGGAAGATGTTTTGCCAGGGCAAACACATGAAGGAGTGTTTTCCTCAAGTGGACACAGGTGGAAGGCTAAGGCAGACTCATGAAGGAACATTTTGCTGAAGCAGACACATGGTGAAAGGATGTTCTGTTAAAGCAAGCACACGGAAAAACATGTGAGGAAGGATTCTTTGCTAATGACATGTATGTGTTGGTCTGCCTTACTTTGTGTAGTTGAGCTCCATTTGTTGAGATTCCATGGACAGAAATGCACCAAGAAACTTCTAGTGGCGTGCTGCAGTTTCTTGCCATTTCCAAGGATATGGGCTGATTGGTGGACTTATGTCAGCCAAGACAGATGTATGTGTTGAGGCAAGACCCGTAGAGGACATGTGATGTTTGAAGGGAGTATAAACAGAATTCAACAGATGGTGACAGAGGCTGAGCTAGGCTTGCTTGTAGACCTAGCTATGCAGTGCTTGTTGGTCTCGAGTCTTCCCTGATCTTCACTTTGCTCCTGGAGTCCCTCCAGGTCCCTCCTGCTGATTCGAGCCAAGACTGAGAGGCCTGGCTGTCTCTGCTAGGTAGTGCCACTGCTGATTCATGTTTGTTATCCTGACTCTATCAAACTGGACTGCTGGTGCATCCGTGAGGTGTTTGAGAGTGGACTGAGTTGCCACTGCCAACCTGTGAACTGAACTGCCAGTTTCCAGACAGCACAGTTGGGAGTTGCTCCACAGAACAGACTTTTCTAAACAGGTCCACTTCTCCCACCCCTCTCCCTATCCTTTCATTTCTACTATCTCTCGTGGGTGGTGGGCTAAAAAGGAGGTTAAAGCATTTAAGAACCGTCATTAAAAGTAGGATTTGAAAAAGTTCCAGTGACACATTCATACTGAGAAAGAAATTAACTGTGCATTGTACATACTACTAAGGACATTTCCACACAAGTTGGTTAGGGACTTTGACCATATCCCTCCACCTTCACCCTTCCCTGCCTTTTTCTTCCTCCCCCACTGTTAGTGCCTCTGACCCATAGATATTTTGATTCTGTTTTCTTGTCACATAGATATATAATTTTATGTACCTATATGAAATCTAGAAGCCACAGATGAGAGAAAGCATAAGATATTTGTCCTTTTATTCTTGGTTAATTCACATAATATGATAATCTCCAGCTGCATTCTGTTTCCCACAAGCAACATAATTTCGTTCTCTGTGACTAAATAAATTCCACTGTGTATGAATACAACATTTTCTTTATCCACTCCTCTGTTAATGGGCATCCAGGTTAACTCCATAACTTACTGTGACAGGCGCTGAAGCAAATATCTATACACAAGTGTCTCTGGGGTATGTTAGTTCAGAGTCTTTTGAGTAAATAACCAGCAGGAAATATTGCTTTAAAAATTTTAAATACAAAGCTGGGTAGTATTGGCCAATATTCCCCAGCAACATAAGAAGCTGAGGTAGAAAGATCACATGTGCAAGATCTGCTGGGGCTATAGACTGAATTCAACACCACTCTGGGCTCTTTTTTATATCGCCTGTACTATTTATGTCATCACTACCTATACTCAAGAATTATCTGCTTTTTCTCTATACATTGGTAGTAACTCTTTTCATTACTATTTAGATAATAGCCCTTAAAGTTGGATCTGATAAAAAAAAAAACATGCTTAAATACCAGTACTTGGGATGTAGAGACAGCAAGCTTGTGAGTTTGAAGCCAATACAAACTATACAGAAAGAGCCTGACTCAAAAGTAAATGCCTAAACCATAAATACGCAACCACCTTAACAGGTATGAGGTGATATTGTCTATTTTTCTGATTGTTATCATTATCAAGATAATGCTTTCTGTTATATCTCAAAAACTAGCTTTAGAATGTTTATGTCACCATTTATAATATATTGATTGGTCCATAACTCCGTCTGCATGCAGAAATGTTTAGGTCCCATTACCAATGCTCTTCCCAATGTACTTTGAAGGTTTCTTCTAGCAATGCAGTTTGAATTGTGATTTACTTGTTTTGATTTTATGTGTCTGTGTGTTTTGCTTGCATTCATGTACAGGTACTATATGTGTGTCTGTGCCCTTGGAAGCCAGGATCAGGTACCAGATGCCCTGGAGCTAGAATTAAGGAAGGTTGCCAGTCACCCGGTGAGTGCTGGGAACTGAACCTGGGTTCTCTATAAGAACACCACATGTTCTTAACATGGGAGTCATCCAAGAAACCCCACAGTTTTATCTGGTGCTGAGGCCAGAAAGGAAGAATGTTGCTGAGGCCCTCTATGTTTTATGTAAATCATGTTTTCCTTAAAAAAAAAAACTGACTCCATTTGAGTTTTTCCAGTTCTTGTCTTATGAATCTTTAATGTCTTTGGATTCGAAAGACTGGTTTCAGCTGTGTTGTTCAAGTGAGGCTTTGTGGACTGTTTCCCATTGCATGTTTTCTTTCTGCTCTTAAGCTAGCTAATGGCCTGCTTCAAACAACCGGCTTTCCTCTTCTTCTGTTGTTTATTTTCCATAAAGAAATCATGTATTTCATTGTGATGTTTCCATACACGTGTATTTCTCATTTTTTTTACAGCTCCTGTTTTTCTTCCTATTTCTTCTATCACTCTCGTTAGCTCTTATTGGTTCCCCTTCTTGTGCCCCACCATAGTCTTCATTTCATGTTAGATTGGTAGATGATAGATGATCATTATAGATAGATGATAGATAATAGATGATAAATAGAAGAAGATATAGATATATGACAGAAAGATGATAGACAGACTGGCAAGATAAATAGATGGATGGTTAATAAAAGACAGACAAAAGGTAGATATATGACAGATAGGAAGATTGACGATAGATCACAGATGATAGATAGATAGATAGATAGATAGATAGATAGATAGATAGATGACAGATGATGAATATAAATGGTTTGAATGAAAATGACTGCCATAGGCTCATATATTTGAATGTTTAGCTACTAATTATTAACCAAAAGCAAAGGATTAGGAGGTGAGGCCTTATTGGACGAGGTGCGTCACTGGGGGTGGACTTGGGAGTTTCAAAAGCCCACAGCAAGCCTAGTCTTACTCTCTGCTTCCTGCTTGTAGAACTGATGTAAGTTCTTGGCTTCTGCTCCCGTGTTGTGTCTGCCTGCTGCCTTGCTTACTATCATGGTGGCCATGGACTCTCCTTCTGAACCTGTAAGCAATGCCCCAATGTTATGCTTTCCTTTAGAAGTTGCTTTGGTCACTGTATATTTTCACAGCAATGGACGAATTTTCTGTATAGATACATGATAGATAGAAGGGTAGATAAATGGTAGGCGTGATGTTTAATCTAGATTCCATACAGAAGAGTGTTGTCTTTGTTTCCCCAGTGTCCTGCTCTCACGTGGCCCCTTCTGCTTTCATGTTGTAAGTACATGTTATCAGTTGAACTGTTATCAGTTATCTTTCCAGAACATTCTTGCCTGTGCCTAGATCTTCAAGTGTTTTGCCCACATTTACCTCTAAAGGTTTCAAGTCTTCACACCAAGCTTTTTAAAGTCTATTTTGAATTTATTTCCATCTGGGTGGGTTTGGAGTCCCTAGTTTGGTTCTTCTAATTGTGAATATCCGGTTTTCTCATTGATATTTTCCAAAGAAACTAGCTTCCCAGTGTGTACTTTTGATAAAAAAAATAGTAAACCTATCATATTTCTGCTTCTCCTAAATTAGAAAATATGAGCCCATAATATCGCTGTCAGAATCTCTTCTGTCATTGTGACACATTAGGACAGCCAGAGATGACATGCAGATGAATCAATGGGGCTGATCAAACTAATTTCCATTACTGAATTTCATATAATTTTCATGTCATGAATTTTTAAACCATTAAAAATATAAAAAATTATACTGTATAGGATATATAAGATTTCAGATAAGTTTAATCTACGGTCAGTGATGATCTGCTGGTCTCTATTTCATCTGCTGTCCTCAGATATATGTTTCTTCCTAATACATATTATTTCTTAAATATAAATAAGAGAAATATTGCTCCTCCTCCTTCTCTTCCTCCTTCCCTCCTTCCCTACATTCTCCACCTCACCAATGGTTCCTTTGTAGCTTGCCAGATTCTACAGATTCCCCAAACTAAACACACATGGCTCATGACTCAATGAAGCCAATATTCACACAGAAGTGGGAACATGTGACATTTGTGTTCTGATTCCTTCCCCCTCTCTGCCTCGTTCTCTGACCAGCATTCGCTCCCTTGATTTGCTTCGTGCTGTTAAGTAAGAGCATGGCTCTGTTGTTCACCTTCCTTGACTAGCTTTGACTCTGACCAATCACCAGTAAGACAAACCACAGAGGCGCCTCCTTTGCTCACCAATCAAAATCCTTTCAGTAGCCGCTATCTACGAGTATCCAATGCTTTTTAAAAATCTTCTAACCACACTTGTTTTAGCAAAAGATGAAGACCCAAACTGAGAAGCAATAAACAGTAGACTTTGAGGACATCAGTCTTGGAAATCCCTAACAATAACTCCGAAATGTAAAGTTATAAACATACACCATAAGGCTCTCAGTAAAGTGGAAGCTAAACGTCAAAGGGACAGAAAGGGACAGTGACTACAAGGACTGCACAGAAATGCCGAACCTAAAGATTTATTGGGGGACCGAGCATCGTCAGCTCCTGTTTTCCCACTATAAACGGGTCTAAGAGCTTTGGAAAATTCTTTCTCACTTATAGTCTGTCTCATGGGTTGTTTCCCATCTATCTAAGAGCATCTGAAACCATGGAAAGAATGGGGGAGAGATAGATCCATCTTCAGAGATTAAAATCAGCATCAAATATAAACACAGATACATCCGCACATATATATCACATATATATTCTATATTCACAGATATAGTCTATCTCGTATCATCTATCACCTAGCTGTCACCTATATGTCTATCTGTCTGCCTATCTGCCTATCTGCCTATCTGTCTATCTATCTATCTATCTATCTATCTATCTATCTATCTATCTATCTATCTATAATCTATCTTTCTAGTGTCTTTGGTCTCCAGAGTCCATGCCAACTTCCAGAAACAAGCCAGGCTCCCAGAACCATTCTCAATCAAGGGTTTTTGGCACACACCAGGTTTACAAAAGAAAAAGGTTCTTTTGAGCCAGACTTTGGATATTGAAACCCAGCCAGGACAGCTTTGAGAGCAAGGGGACAGCAACTTCAGAACATTTTCGGGTCACGTGTTTACAGCCTCTTTGCTTTATAATCTTATAAAGCCGAATTTTCCCCCTCCCAAATGCTTGTCTCTATTAGTCATCTCAGAGGGGATCTCTCTAAGGCTTAGCAGGCTGGCCTTTCGGTTCTCCCAGCGGCCTGCAACCCAGGGCTTTCTTTGCAGCGCTATTTACTTATAAGCTTGGTTTTGGCAGCCAGTAAGTTTATTTTACATTTTACTGAAGTGTGAGGGGGAAATAACTGATAGGAAAACTAAACAAATTCCCTCACAAAATGGTATCTCCAGACAAGCCAAGTACCTGAAAGAGTCAAACATCCGGGTGCCCAGGGCTTGGCCCAGTTTTTCTTCCCTACCTTCCTCGGTGTCTCCTCTGTCTAGGCCTCATGATAAAAATCCCCTGGAAAGTAATCATGGGGCAGGAAAGATTCAACCACTTTTGAAGCTATACTGCAAGCCTGTGGCCCAGGGTTCCCTTTGTCTAAGATTCAGAGAAGCAGGTGTAGAACCACCACCCCCCAAATCACAGAGCGATCCCCCAAATCACTCTCTCACTCCATACAAAATAACATGGAAATTCCCCTTTACATGTGGTCATTTATCTCACCATAACACACATGCACGCATGCGCATACGCACACACACACACACACACACACACACACACACACACACACATGTGCACGCATACATTCTCATTCTCTAGCATTCTGTATCCCTGGCTCCCTTGGACCTCGCTTTCTAAACCACACAGGCCTTAACCTTGCAGAGATCTGCCAGCCTCTGCCTCCCGAGTGCTGAGATTTAGACGGACTTCTAAGTTAATCTTAAAATATAGCATTAAAGTGTGACCCAAATAGTCTGTAAAAGTTAGTTTCGGGGATGTAGAAAAACCATAGGATTATCTCTCAAGAATATAAGAACCTGGACATACTTTTGAATGTAAAAATGCAAACAGGTTAAAGGGTTTTGCATAAGGAACACCCAGGACTCGTTCATAAAATACACAAAGTAGATGCCAGCTCTTTCTCCAGCTCTTTGTGTGTGTGTGTGTGTGTGTGTGTGTGTGTGTGTGTGTGTGTGTGTGTGTATCCCTGGGAGGCACTCAAGATTTTATGTGAACTTTAGTGTCTTTTCCACGATAAAAATATCTTGGGTTGTTAATGAGACACCCTGTGATCCCCCTACCTAGGCCTTCCAAACTAAAGGCTTGCCTGGACAATTGAGGTACGGATACAATTTTAGAGTCTGGTTGCGCGGAAGAGAACAGCCTCGGCAGAAAGCTAGGTGATGGTGTACCAGGAAGTGCAGCTGGAGCACCAGTACCTCACACAGCAGAACCCCACAGAGTATCTCGTGCTCTGTGCCCACTGAGAGATCCTCTGGGACCTACTTCCTGTCTCCTCAGTGAAGATCCCAGGCTGAGAAGCCTGCCACCATCCTTAGAATAGCTAGTTCCCCTGGTGGAAGGAAACAGAGGTTAGGTAGACTGGCAAACTCTGTAATACTCAGATTCCATTTCCCAAGTAAATTAAAGCTCAGCTTCACAGAGTGGAAACGGCACTTTTCCCAGGAAGCTGAAGGGAGAACTAGATTCATATTAAAGCCCTAAGGCCTACCAGGGTGAACATTACATTTACATTATATTTCTGTCCTTTATTACTGATGAAAAAAATGGACAGAACTGCTCATTAAACTTTACTATTATTTTGACCTCCCAATGAAGGGCAGGCTTTTGGATATATTTCCTATTAAGAAGTGGCAATGTTTGCAGTAGTAGAAATTTTACCAAGACCCCGTCCTTGGAGGCTGCATCTCCAGAGGGAAGTTGAGGAGAGCAACCAGCTCCAGGGCTCTGGCACACGCGGGACCAAAAGGAAAAGCAATTTCTGTAAAAGCCGGGCTGATGCTCACATGGGCAGAGGGAAGCCATAAACAGGAGATGGCAGTGGTTGACTGTGCCCCAAGACTGAGACTGTCAAAATCGGGGGCATCACAAGCTTCCTTACTGGGCTAACATGCATTGGTGTATCCTGAGAGAGGCAGGATGTGGCTGAGAGACAGCCATTTCCAAAGAATTGTATGAGCAAACATCAAGAATAGAGCAGAGATTTAAGGGAAGAAAAACAGAACAAGAAATGGCAATAACAGCAAAAACAAGCAAACAAAAATGACCCCACCCTAAACAAAAAGCAGACAAACTCATGGTTCATTGAGAGTAGAGTAACCATAGCAGGAGGCTTCACACCTGACCTAACTCCTATGTCTGTCTTCAGAGTAAAATTCTAGAAGGAATGACATACTCATCACCACACAGACTAGCCCTTATTTTAATGCAGAGGATGTCTAAATGTCAATAAAAACCAGAGAAATAAGAAAAGACACACAAAAGCAGAATACCACCCTGAACCTGAAGCACAGTACCCCTTAAAAGCACACTCAGCTATCACCCAGATGTTGGGAACATCTGGCAAGGAATTCTAAATAACTATGACCAATATGTTATGGGCTGTAATTGTAAAGATATATTAGGAGCTGGAAGGAAGGGCTGACTGGTTAAGAAAGCTTGCTGCTCATCCAGAGAACCCAAGTTTGGTCCCTACTACCAACACTCACTTTTATAACTTCAGCTCCAGAAGATCTGATGATCTCATCTGCCTTCCATAGGCATGCGCACACAGGGCAAGCATGTGTGTGTGCACATACACACACACACACACACACACACACACATTAAAATAATTTTTTTAGAAAGGTAGTCAGGATTGACAAGAGGTTGGCTAGCATGAGCTAAAAAGTTCTGGGCTAGTCTGGGTAAAAGTAAATTAAATCATCTCAAAAATTTGACAACAAAAAAAATTGCTACGTGACATCTTTTGAGAAGAGGACAATCACAATAGAAAGAAACAAAGTTGGGTCTATATAAAAACAGATAAATATATCTTACATTTTATCACTCCTAAGAGACAGTTGTCCGAGTCGTAGAAATACACAACAAACTTATAGCATATATTAAAAATTGCAGCCTACATCACGGCAACAGGTGGGAAGAAAACAGAGTTAGCTGTGTATCATTAAAAGTTCTTATATTATAGATGAGGAGGTAGCTTATTTAAATGTAAATATTGCTAGTGAGATACATATGCAGGATAATCCAGGAATACCATTGAGCATTCTTTAAGGTACATGCATAATATGTCAATAGAGAAAGAAAAAGAAGCCATAAAAAAAACCTTTATAATAAAGGACAAAAAAGAAGGAAACATAGTGTATTAACAGAAAATTGATAGAAAGCTTGTTTTGAATCCAATAATACCAGTACGCATCACCTTTAAAGTAATGTGAAGAAACTAGTGAATTCAAAACTGTGGCAGTCTAAGACTGCCAGTCTGTTAACTACAAGAAATCAGTTTCATTCATAGATGAATTTAAATGTATCTATTTTATCCTGGGCGTGTTTCTGTCTCTTTGATACTTACTTGCATGGTCCTATTTACCTTCTTGCATTTGCAACATTTGAATCACATGACTCCTGATTCATTACTTTCCCACTTCTAAATTACTGGGGATCCACTACTTCCCCACTTCCAATGTCTGTAGAGACTGTAGTGATACCTTACTTCTCATTGTTAACCTGAAGAATTTATTTTTTTTTCTGTTGGGTTTCTGGTACATTCTCCCTAGAGCTTTATTAATTTTTATTAATTTCTATGTTCTCTGTTTTTTTGTTTAAAGTTTCATGGATATACACTTATCTTTTATTATTTTTCTTTTTTTGACTCATTTGAAATAAATTTATAATCTCTAGCTTCCTAAGATCAAAGCTTAAATTACTTACCCCAGTCTTCTCTTTTTAACATAAACACTTGGAGTTATAATTTTCTACAATACACTTAATTAATAGCATCTTGCTTACAAGATTGATATGCCGTGTTTTCCACTTTGTTTTATCCTTTGCCAGTTTATAATATTTTAAAATTTCCCTTGAGACTTCTTTGACCCATGGCTATTATCATTTATTTTAGCTTGGTGAGTCATTGGTTTAATTGAGGTTACTACAGGAGAATGGGTGTCTTAGGGGCAACTGCATCACTAAGAAAACCCTGCCCCAAGGTGGATGTTGACAGACAAAACCTTCACGACTGGAGTTCTCTGCAATTGGCCATAGCTGCATCAGGGAGACAGAGGCCTTTCCCCTCGAATGTGTTCACTGGGGAGAGCCTCATAAGTCTTACAACTTTTATGTTGGTTTTATGAGCCTCCACTCTCCTCTCCAGAGGGGAAAGTTTCAATATGTATGGAAAATCAATTATTATTTTTAATTGCTCTTAAATTTCAAAGAACACTACAAGAAGCCTGTCTTCAATTGGATCAGACTTCAGATCAATTTATGTCCCCAGGCATTAGTCAAAGCAGTGGCTCAGTTAGAAGAAGCTGAAAGCTAAGTGTGGTACACATCTGGGCAGAGCAGATAGAGACTATTAGGGAGAATAGAGAAGAGTATAGCCAAAGTAAAACCAGTAGCTAAAACCTGTCATCCTTGGTACTTTGGGATGGTAGGGATGGCAGTGTGGCTATCTTAAGCTGAGTTCTCCAAGGAGATCTCAGAGGATACATACTGTGCCCAGAACAAAGCCAGGACAGTTATCTGTCCAGATCAATGAATCAATAAATAAAAACCACAAACCCTCATTTGAGGACAATGAAGACAAAGTTGCAATCATTATTTAGATTTCCAGACTTCCACAAAACTTGTACAGTATGGAAAGACTCAAGGAACTTCCACTCACCTTTGCTGAAATGGTGGTGGCAGGCAGTAGAAACCTTGAGAAAGCCAACCGGGTGTCACATGTTTCACACGAAGCCTTCCAAATAGCTAAGATGGGGGTTGGGGATTTAGCTCAGTGGTAGAGCGCTTGCCTAGCAAGCGCAAGGCCCTGGGTTCGGTCCCAGCTCTGAAAAAAAAAAAAGAAAAAAAAAACCCAAATAGCTAAGATAGTTATGTTCAAAGAACAAATAGAAGCCATGCTTTTAGAGTGAAAGAGGCTATAACAGCAAAGGCTTGTACAACAGAGACTTGGTGAAGAGACAGCAAACACAAGAAGTCAACTAGAGACTACACTTGAGCACTTCAGCAACTAAAATAAAACCCAGGGAACCCAACAATGGAATCTAATCAAACACAGAGTTGCTTAAAGGTATACAAAATATTACCATGTAATTTTTCACATTATTTTGTTACTTATTTTGGTTACTGATGGTCTCTAGACTGTTAGTGAGACATCTTACTAAGTTTCACAGAGAGCCTGCTCTTGTATAAATTTGTTAATAGGCTCACTCTTACTTTTAACTTTCAGTATTTCCCTTATTTTTCTTAGAACTTCTCTGTGTATATAATTTCCACCATCAAGTGTTTCATTTGCATATTTTTCATCCTTTATAGTCTAACAATAACACTCAGGGACTTGAATTATTGTGCTAATAGATCTTTGGCCACTTATTATAATGGTACTTTGTTTCTTAGATGGTTTAAAAGTGAACACATTATTTTTGTTGTTTTTGTTGTTTCAAGTGATACAAACACATAACTAAGGAAAAAGTAAATTCTCTTCTCCGCCTTTCTTTTAACATGTTCGCAGCATTACCCATGGCTAGCAGTCAATTATTTCAAATATTTTTATTCATATAAATATGCATTGAGCTTTTCGAAGGCTGAAAATGTCCTTTCTCACGCTCACACCCTTGCCTGCATGTGCAAATATTTCCCTACGAGAGATTCCAGGGAGTGGGTTTCCTGGGTCAAGGGGTAGGTACATGTTTAAATTTGATAAGTATTCTCAAATCTCACTGCACAAAAGGCTGTATCGGTTCATACCACAGCAGTGTGTATCCATACACATTTTCCTACATCCTGGCTGACCTTGATAAATCACCAACATTTTAATTTATAATTTGATCCCTGCAGTATTTAAGCAGATAAGCCTTCATCTCTAATGGGCTTATTTTTTCCCTCCTTTTGCTATTATGGGTTGTTAAGCATTGTATTGTTGCTTTGGTTTTTGTTGCACCAGTTCCATTCAAGATGCTACTTGTAGTCATTTCACTTTTCAAAATGTTTTGAGATGTTCTGTGAAGCTTGTCTAGGTGAACTATGCTGTGGAAAAGGACCTTAAAAATTATTTCCTTTGTAGAATATAAAAGTTAATAGTAGCATATTGTATATAAGATTGGCTTTCTTTACATCCTATTCAGTTGTTTATTCACAACTAAGGCATGCTTAAAATGTTCATTAGGCTGTTCCTTTCCTATATTGTCTGGAATGGTTTTCATTTAGCTAAAAACCTCTACATAGCTCTAAAATAAAATTGTGGAATCCTGGATATTGAGATACACAGTTAACATCTAACCCATAGTTTACAAACAAATAATAATTTGAAACCATAGTGTGGATTTATATAGGAAACTGTCACTTTTCTTGATCGACATAGCATAGGTTCAAAGAGAAGATCAGAACTCTGGGAGCATTTCCCTTTAATCTGAGAACATGATAGAAAAAGAGAGTAAAGCTTGGTGTCTCCCATGGGCATGAAATTGGTTTATTAGACATCATATCCTAAACCTCAGTGCTGGGGATCAAATCTGGGGCCTTGAGAATTTGAAGTAAGTGATATATCAGACTTCATTCGCAGCCTGCTGCCCCTGGATATTGTGACCGCAGCACAAGCGTATGGTGTATTATTTTGAGTCTTCTGAAAGAATTATGTTTTAAACCAGGCACAGTTAGGAGGCTGAGGCAGGAGGATCGATGTGAGTTCAAGGCCAACCTGGCAATCTAGCAAGTTCTAGGGCGACTCAAGGTGCATCAGAAAGGGGAAGGGAAGGGAGCTCAACTTTAACAAACACACAAAGAGGCATGTGTACCTCTGTGTTAGCATTTGATGCAAGAGCGGATTAAAGATGGCTTCCATTGCATTGAAGCTGTGTAGTACAAACTGTTCAGAAATAATGGTCTAGTAAAAAAAATAAATAAATGTGAAAGAAGAAAGTAAAATGTGAGAGCAAAAGAGAGGGAGAGCCCAGCTTACAGTTCTAGCTACTCTGAAGTCTGAGGAACATTGAAAGTTCAAGGACAGGCTGGGCAACTCAGCGAAACACTATTAAAAAGTAAAAAGCAAAAGAAGGAAACAGCGGATGTAGCTGGGTTATGACAGAGCGTCACCCTAGCATATGCACGACCAGGATTCACCCCTTAGTACAAAAGCGAATCATAAGAAAACAGAATGAGGTCTATCAAATACTAACAAACGAAGGCTGAGAGGACTGACTGTCCTAAGCAGGCGTCATCTAATTCATCCTGGATGTTACATGGATACTGTGGTGTCACCGCTCGAGTAAGTCAGCACCGTGCGAATACAGATAGAATCTACAGGTAGTTTTAAGCAAGTAAAGAAGGGCTGGTGGGATGGCTCAGTGGCCAAGAGGGCTTGCTGCTCTCACAGGGGACCTACGTTTAGTTCCTAGCTCTGACTTTGGGTGGCCCATAGCTTTCTGTAACTCCTGCCGCAGCCCCTAATGCCCCTGTTCTTGGCCTGCATGGGCAGCCACACATCACACATGCACTAGTAGAATTTTAAAAGCAAAATTTAAGGCAGATAGAGGACACTTTGCATCTGCGTACACAGGAATGCAAAAGTGATTATTTAATAAAAATATGTCTCTTCCATTCCCTTAACCAATGGCAGTTTGTCCCTCTGAAAGATAAGTGTTGTACAGCGCCTGCCTTTATAGTTTCTTCCCAGACTCAGATATGCCTTTCCACGGTCCCAAAGAGAAGAGTTTCTGGCCCTGGTAGTGTCAGGGAACATCTCTATCACACACACCCCACTCCCTGAAGGTTTGGGGACATCCTAGGGAAGGGGACAGAAAGAATATTAAGAGCCAAAAGCCAAGAAGATATGAACCAAAAAAGGAATCTTCCAAACGCCGTGAACTCACTGCAGCTGCGGCCGTGTGTGTGTGTGTGTGTGTGTGTGTGTGTGTGTGTGTGTGTGTGTGTGTGTGTGTGTGTGAGCTCTCTAAGAGCTGTGCAGGATTGGGGCACCTCAATCTGTCAGCACAGATGCAGGAGGAACCCACCAGATGCCACCATTGCTGGAGGAATTGTGGGCAATTAACCCTTTGTTGAAGGAGAGTGTGCCGTTTTCAACAGTGGTGTTAGTGACTGATAAGTTGCCATTTCTTTTACAAGCAAGCGGTTTGCCTATAATATGAGGTGTCTAAACCACTTTGCAAGTAGAAAACCTGCATGTTCCCACCCCCAATCATTATAAAAAAAATCATAGGAATCACAAAAGCACCCTCATTCTTAAAGCATCTCATAGCGGATGCACTTTCAAAATGTACTCGTCTATGTATACGGTTTCTTCGTAAATTTGAAATCTGTGTATAGTACTCTCCTTAAGAACCAAATCGTAACCATTTACCGAAACTTTCTTTCTCTTTAATCTCTCTGGAAATGATCAGCATGTTCAATGGAAGGGGCTTGAATTCAATAGGGATTTAATAGCACCCAATGCAGCCTTGGGTTGAATTAAGTGTAACTTCGCTGTATCGCTTTCAGACATAGGTTTACTGTTTAATTAATCAAGTTTTCATCCACATTGCCTATTTTTCTACTGAGTCCTGCCAAAAACACTCTTTGGCAGATGGTAAAATAATGAAATCATTGGCTCTAAAATCAAAAATCTTGGAGATAATTAGAAGGCTTGATACAGGTAGCATTTATTAGTCATGAAGATTTTGACAGCCCAGAGAATTCTTCAACCCACACAATTTCTAAAGGAAGAGAAAAAAATCTTTTTTTGAACACTGATCAAATTATGCTTCTTTGAAAAGAAAGAAACATGCCTCACATGGTCTAACCAGTGAGGATGTCTTTTCTTTTTCATTTAGTAAGCATAAAGAAGGAAATATGTGCTTCATAAAACCCACTTCATTATGAAGCCACAAGTAAGCACGAACACTGTGGCTAGGGAGGTGGCCCAATCAGGAGTCTCCTGGTTGGTTGGGGAGGGTCTCATTATGAGACCATGGGGACCTAAGGACCTGACTTCTATCTCAGAACAGAAAATATGAATGTTGGGAAGTGGAAACTGGTGGATCCCTGAGGCTCACTGGCCAGCCAAGCCAGCCTACCTCACAACTCCCAGGCCAATGAGAGATCCATCTTTTAAAACAGGGAGCAGGGAGAAGAGACAGTAATGGTGATCTGAAGACTATTCTAAGCAAAAGGACGGTCAAGCAGAAAACCCACAGAAAGGATGCGACCAACCCCTCTGTTCAAGAAAGCAAGCTGGAAGGCTGAGGTAGGAGGCATGGAGGAGAGTCAAAGGTAAGTGGAAGGAGTCATTCAGAGTCTTGTCATGCTTCTGAGCTCAGACTTCTTCCCGAAAGCTACGGGAGTTGTGAGCAGAGAAGTGACATGATTTGATTTATGTCATTAAAGTGGCACCTGGATCATTAGGTCAAAAAGTAAAATGTCGAGACACTTGCCTTTGGAATATCCCAGATGATAGCTGGTTATGGGGTGGGAGGGAGCAGATGCAGTAAGAAGTTCCTTGAAAGGGCAGTTAAAGATACTCTGTTGACGTTAGGACAAACAGGCATACATGCGAGAGTAAAGCCAAGGGTGACCTGAGGACTGTGTGAGGGATAACATTGATGAGGTAGGGTACGCAGGGGAAGATGTCACAATTCGGTTTGGAGTCTCCTGCCTGATATGTATACCTAGATGGAAAAATGTTTAAAGAGTGTAAGCAAAACTCACACCACAGGCAAGGCAAACTCAAGTTGAGAGCCTTAAATTTGAAGGCACCATTTAAGCCCGAGTCCCATGAATATAAAAAGTAAAGGGATATGAATCTCTGGCCTGGAAAACTCCAGTCTGAGAGGTAGAAGAACAACACAGGGAGAGAGAATGACAAGAAGCAGCTTGGTAGGTAGAACTCAGATAGTATAGAGTCTTGAAACCCAAGGAAAGGAAAATGCAAATCATTGGTGCATTTAATAGGCAGTTGGTAGATAGATAGATAGATAGATAGATAGATAGATAGGACAAAGGGATAATAGGTAGATGACAAATATAGATAGATGATTGATATATAGATAGATAAATGATAGATAATAGAAGATAGATCAATAGATGTAGATAGATAATAGGTAACAGATGTCAAATATAGATAGATGATAGATAGATAGATAGATAGATAGATAGATAGATAGACAGACAGATGAAAGATGATAGAGTTCAAGCTCATCCACAATGTAAGATAAACAAACAGAAAACCAGAAACCACCCAAGTGTTTATAACTATAAAAAAAATCAGCATTTTAGACCATTGTCAGCACAGTTGACAGGCAAGTTCTTCTAGATGCAAGTACAGAAATTTCTTCTGTGTCCCCAGATCCTAGCACAGGGAGCCCCTGACACATTGCCCTTACCAGTATCTCTACTATGAGACGCTTCTATTGATCCCATTCATATGTTTGTTTGAAATTGGGTAAGGCCAACCGTTTTCTAAAATTGCCTTAGAATCTTCCTGATGGCTTGACAAACCTTCAACTGGACGATGAGTCAGGGGGTCCTTCTGTTCTAATAATCCCCTAATGGTACTGAGCTGGGAGGTGCAGGCACTTTGCACATTGTGGAAAACTGTACAACCTACACAGCAGATCTTGCAAGCAGGGAAGCCGAGACATTATCAGGGTTAGGGTTAAATCCCACTTTGACTGCTTCCAACTGTGTCACTTACATCCGCATGGCCTGGCCTTGCTCAGATGGGCAGGTGGACAGATGGACAGATGGGAAGATGGGCAGGTGGACAGATGGACAGATGAAGAGGTGGAGAGATGGAGAGATGGAGAGATGGGGAGATGGAGAGATGGATGAGTGTCCTTAGAGCATTCTTCTAGGCTTCAGCAAATTGACAGTAAAAATACAATTTCCATATATGAGAAGTGGAGGGCACAGTCTTTTACGGACTTGGTTAGTGCTTAAGCAATATCTCCCCATTTGTCCATATGCACCCAAGTGCCATTTGAACCTTGGCTCTGAAGGGACACGTTCCCTTCTTATCAGCTTGGCCAGCCTCTCCCCAATTCTTACCAGGCATTGTCCTTCTTCAGAGGTACAGACTTCCTCTCAGTGGCTTCCTTACCATTTTCTAACTCACTAATTTACTAACTTAGCATCGTCCTCATGTAAGTCTTTTTTTTTTTCCTACAAACTCCTTTCTCCGACTTATCTCTGAAATCCCTTATTTCTAACAAATTGAAATTATTTTTCCTTCTATGCCGGATAATTCAAAAGTTACATTTAAGAGAATAATCTTCAAAGAGGGACTTCCGGTTTAATAATATGTGTAGGAAAGTGGGGGAAGGGGTGTAAAAAAGAGTGAAGGGGGGGATGAAAAAAATTGAGAAATGTCAGTTGCTTTGGGATTCCCAGACTTTGTCAATATTCTTGTTCCAAATTCTTTAATGTAGCATGATGGTGGTCACTATTGAATAAAGGTAACTGGACACCGTGTTTGTCAGTTTTCAAGATCTGTGACCAAGTCTTTGATAGGAAACAACTTAAAGGAAGGACAGATTGCATTCCATCATGGGAGGGTGTGGGGTGCAGCAGCTCTCAGCATTCCATGCCTGTGAGACTGCAGCGGGACCCCTCACTTTCTCACATCTCTGCAGAAGAGGAGCAGAGAGACCAGGCTGGGAGTGATGCCAAGCCATGACAATGAGGCCTGCCTCCCAGTCATCCTTTCTCCAGCTAAGCCCCGCCTCCTAAAAGTTCCGCAACCTTCCCAAAACAATGGCAGCCAATGGGGACCAAGCGCTTGAACTTATTAGCGTCTGGGGGGACATTTTATAGATGAACCAGGGTGAAGCAGTGGGTAAGTCAACCTGTAAGGAGTGTTTCTGTTTAGCGCTTCTGACAGATAGTCTGAGGTAGATAATTGTGCCATCATCATGTATAGGAGTGGAGTAGACGATGCCAGGTAACTCTTGCGTGGGTTGGCTTTCTACGGAGAGGAAGGGTATGTTTTGGTTCATGGTTTCAGAGATGTGGATCCACGATGCTCGGCCCCACTTCCTTTGGGACTGTGATGAAGAAATGCATTGTAGGAAGGAGGATGCTCACCTCAGGACAGCCAAGAAGCAAATAGAGGAAGGAACCAGAGTCTGCATATCTTCAATGGGGCACTCCTACCAAAGACTCAACTCCTTTCCACTGGGCCCCACCTCTTAATGGTGGCTCCCAGTGGTGCCCCAGGTCAGTTCTTTAGCAAATGGGCCCCCCCGGGCTTCCTTATCCCAACTGTAGCTCTCATAGATCTAATCTGGGGGCATCAAGCTCCAAGAGTTGAGGTTCCCTCCCTCTGTGGTCTTCTCTGCAAAAATCAAACTGCACTTCATTCATGGACAGAATCCATACCGGGGTTGCTTCTTTATTCTTTGGGGCTTATTTCAGAGTAGAATTCTAGAAAGTATGGGCTTGGCCAGCTCTGCACACAAACAGCTCCTCCATTTACAGATAGTTTACACGTAAGGAGGATTAACCTGTGCAAAAGGGGGAAAGAGTGTTCAGAAGTCAGTCATACTGTCTCCATTTAGGACTGGGTTCTATCTCTGTGGATAAAACACCGAGCAGGATCCTAGACGTCCACGCCTCAGCCTCTGCATCGGGGTGGTGGGAGGATAATTATCCAAACTCAACAGATGTGGAAGATTCCAACGTGGAAACCAGGGGTAGTAGAGGACAGTGCCTGGAATACTAAATGTTCCACACATGTGCCTATGTCCTTGTTATCGATTTTTGTAAATATTGACTATTTTATGGTTGGTACCCACCCTGCCCAAATGCTCTCTATCAATACCTGCATTGTGCCTTTCCACCTGCCATTCCCATGTGACATAATATCAGCGGTGCTCATGGGTGAGGGGGCTGATGAGGCCTTTCTCTGGAAAATCTTTCTCTGAGAATTTACATTCTGACTGTCCCTGAGGCTGTGGCTGTAAAAGAACAATCCGGATTAGCCACAGCAACCGAATGTATCCAGCGATTTCGTGGGAAGCATCTACACACGAGAAAGAAAACAGTGTTTCGCTAAAATATGTGCACGGGCTACTGTAATCTTTGTGGTTGCAAAATGATTCTTTCCTTTTGCTGCTCCCTGCACTGTTTGCTCAGGTGTCGTTCTGCTTCCACAGGAGCTCACCCGGAAAACCTACCCGTGAGGTACAGATAAGTTGTCTGAAGATACAATTTACAAACCACTTGAAGCTCAAGAAAAAGGAAGACCAAAATGTGGGTGCTTCAGGCCTTCTTAAAAGGGGAACAAAATACTCACAGGAGAGAATATGGAGATAAAGTGTGGAGCAGAAACTGAACGAAGAGCCATCCAGAGACCGGAGATCCATCCCATTCAGTCACCAAACCCAGATAATATGGCGGATGCAAAGAAGTGCTTGCTGACAGGAGCCTGATATAGCTGTCTCCTAAGAGGCTCTGCCAGAGCCTGACAAATACAGAGGCAGATGCTTGCAGCCAACCTTTGGACTGAGAATGGGGTCCTCAACGGAGTTAGGGGAAGGACTGAAGGAGCTGAAGGGGTTTGTAACCCATAGGAAGAACAACAATATCAACCAACCAGACCCACCCCCCAGAGCTCCCAGGGACTAAACTACCAACAAAAGACTACATGGAGCGACCCATGGGTCCAGCCACATATGTAGGAGAGGATGGCCTTGTTGGGCATCAATGGGAGGAGAGGCCTTTAGTTCTGTGAAGGCTCAATGCCCCAGTGTAGGGGAATGCCAGGTCGGGAGGCAGGAGAGGGTGAGTGGGTGGGGGGAGCACCCTTATAGAATAAGGGGGAGGGAGAATGGGATAGGGGGGATACCGGGAAAGGGAATAACATTTGAAATGTAAATGAAGAAAATATCCAAGAAAAGAAAAGGAAAGGGAATAAAAAAGAACATCTCAAACTAAATCGTATTCCCCAAAAGCTATGTCAAAAATCCCTCCATCAGATCTCTCTGCGTATTGTGCCTTATTGTGACTCTGCCTTTAAGCACGAGAACATTCTTAGTCAAGCAATAAAATCTGTGAAGTCTAGAGCTCCTTAGAGCTGGGACTGTGGGAACTGCTTCGTCCCCCTATGGAAGGGCTTTACCTGGACAATTTACTCTAGTTTCCCAAGTCCTCCTCTCTGTGTGCCTGCCTGCATCTCCTGAGGGGCAGAGAAGAGCAAACTTCGAGGAAATGATGTTGACTAACTGACACGAAGGCTCTGAATTCCAGATGGATGGCTCCCCACCACCACCCCCTTAATGAAAGAAGTGTTTCCAAGGTCCACTCACCGGAGACATCTTTATTCAAGAACCATATGAGACACAAAGCAAGGAGGCAAAGTTCAGTTCACTCCACAAGTAGACTTCAGATTTGAAGAATAGAAGAGGAAAATTCATCGCCTGGGACATAGAGCCCATGCTGTCTCTGCTTAGGGCCACACCCGTCAGGCTGGGCAGTGCCGGAGCATGGATCTCTGGTACAATGTCATCAGAACCTGAAGCAGCCCACTGAGAAGTCTGTATCCATTTACATCAATAGTCCTCAACCTTCCGAATGCTGTGACCCTTTTCATACAGTTCCTAAGGTTGTGGTGACCCCAACTGTAGAATCATTTCATTGCTTCTTCATAAGTATAGTTTCACTGCTGTCATGGATCATAAGGGGTCGAGACCCACTGGTTGAGAACCACCCACTTTGTTTGTTAATTAAATCACGAGTGTTCCTTCAAGTTGTAGCTGGAGATGATTCCCCAACTTTTTACTAGCCTGTTGGCTGTAATAACACCAAGAGGGATAAGGTCATTAAAATTAGCCTTCGACTTGCCCAAAATACAATTCTAAAGAAGCCATCTTTTGAGTGCACGTTATTTTATTTTTAAAACTATCTACACTCTCTACACACTTACAATTCTGGGTGCACTTCCACCCATGACTGTGATGTTTATCTATACTGTGACTTAAAAATAAACGTTTAGGTGGCATTTACTGTTCACAGGCCAACGGGGCATCCCAAGCAATCCATGAGTTCAACAGCGATCCGTGACATCCCAAATCCAGCTAGCGTTCCAAATACGACCATCAGCCATTTAGAACTGATGTGATGTTGCTTGCAGGGAGCGCGCAAAGGACGAACCTTGGGAGGCTAATTAAAGAGAGAAGAGCTAGGAACGTCTAGAGCAAAGCTTCTTAAACCATGAGCTGAGACCCCAATATAGGTCTGATAACTGAATGTGGGTAACTGAATGTGAGAGTGGTGGAAAACCTGGCAATGGTATAAGGTTTCTGAACACAGAATAACGTAAGTAATTGGATACATAAGAGATAAATAAGTAAGAGAAGGGGTGGGGGAAATGACTCAGAATCAGAGGTGTAGTCACTCCCGGTGTTTCTGACAGCACTCATGTAGCGACCGTGACGTCACAGTAGCCTTGGCTCTGACACATATTGCACACATTTTGCACCACACCACAGCAGTGAGCACTGCCTGTAGCAGCACAGATTGGAAATTACTGTATGTTGTACCTTGGGGTAATTTTTACCTCACATGCAAATTTTTACCTCACATTCCTTTTTCTCAGGAAATAAGTTCTCTTTGGTTTTGTTTTAATATAGAGCTCGATATTATCATTACCTTTTACCAGGGACCTGCTTAATGAAGGAAAGTTTCATACACATTTTAAATGAAGATTGTTTTCTCAGTAACAAACGTTTAAATAAAACGGCTGCAGACACTTGCGTTTTTACGGCTGGAAGGGATCTCTGCCGTTATTTAGCCCCACGGCTTTATTTAATGAGAGAAGCATGTGGATCTACAAAAGTCCAGTGTCTTATCTCTGTAGCACCACAGCTTAGAGCCAAGTCCCTGTGCTCCCACCCAGGTTTTCCCAGCACTCTATTCCTATTGTGTTATGTCTGAATAAAAATGTTCCCTATAGGTTTATGTGTTTTAACACTCGGCCGCCAGGTGGTGGCGCTGTTTTGAAACGTTGCGGTGTCTTTAGGAAGTGAAGCCTTTCTGGATTGGGTCACTGGGGGATGGACCTTGAAAGGTAATAACGCTGCCCCATTTCCTGTTCATTCCCTGCGCACAGCTGTGGATATGATGTGACCAGCAGCTTCATAGTTTTGCCACCATGTCTTCCCCACTGTGATAGATGCTATCCCCTCAAACTGAAGCCAAAATAACCCCTGTTCCCTTCAATGGTTTCATGCCTGGTATTTGAGGCTAGCACCCTAAAAAGGAACTAAGGTGCACGGGGCGAGCATTTTGGTGCTGAGTCACATGGGAGAATAGAATTCAGAAGCAGCCTGCATTATCTGTTTTTAATCATTAAACGGCAGAAACTTTGGATAAGCCACTGGAAAATCTGTCTCGCCGTTTCCACCCCTCTAAATGCATAATTCATACGTAAAGAAATATAAGTGCGCGTACATGTGTGCGAGCACCGTTGTGCACAATACCGATGTCGAGGCCCTTTCAAAGAGAGTAGCACTTTTGGAGTTACTTAGAAACGGAGTTTCTCTCAGCAGCGTGATCAAGAAAGGAAATAAATTGCCTTCAATCTTGAAAGCATCAAGAAGACTCTATCTCTTAACCTCCAAGAGCCTCATTTAATTACCTACAGTGATACCAACTCAATGGACCACCTATCCCAATTAAGCAGCAGTGCGTGCTAATTATCATTAGACTTAATTGGTTTCCCAATTCAGCAACTTTCCCCGATCAAACCTGCCCCAGTTAAGTGGCATTTATTGAACTACCTGAATCTTGCTTAAACGAAACAAAAGAAGATTTCCCCATCTCCAGTTCAGCAAATATAACCTCCTTTCGCCAAGTCACAGTAGCCAGTTTCTAATTAATTTTGCAAAGTACACAACCAGGGTTGGCAGCAGGAATCAGAGTGTCTTCCAATTAGACTGAATATTTTAGTAAAATCAAATAATAAGTAAAACACAGTTCAAGCAACAATCAGCAAATGTGTGAAAATGAACAAATATTTGCTAACATGCTTGCTTTTTCTCCTCATCCGCAGTTTTTGACCAAGGCTACATGACTAGTTCTTCCTTCCGTACTTTCTGTTCTGGAGAGCGGGAGCGCCTATCTTTGGCAACAATACCTATTCTGCAGAATGGATATGCACGCTCGAGGAAAGGGGGAAAAGTGTTCCTGGGCTCAGCATTCCCAGAGAAATGTAGGTGCATGGCAGCTCACTCTCTTATGCAGCTGGGTTTGGAGGCACGGGCCTGGAATTCCAGGATTCGGGTGGCTGAGGCAGGAGGGTCGTGACTTGGCAAACAGTCTGGGCTAAATAATAAAATCCTGCCTCCAAAAGTAATTGCAAGTATCCTAGCTGAAATTACAACAGTACAACAAACCGCAGTAAAACTGAGCCCTTGAGGAAGAGTCAAAAAGAAACCTTGGTTAAATGGGTTCTCTAGTGTACGCGGGTGTTCAAAGATCAGGACAGAGTTGGGGATTTAGCTCAGTGGTAAAGCGCTTGCCTAGCAAGTGCAAGGCCCTGGGTTCGGTCCTCAGATCAAAAAAAAAAAAATCAGGACAGAATGGCCACCTGACAGGCTAGCTGACCTTTTGGAACGTTCTGTTCGTCTGGGGTTGCAAATGATAAGGACACCACACTCTGGTGTTGAAGGTTGTGTCTATGGGGTAGCTGGTCCAGGTCTCTGCAAGCTATCACCTCTGTCTCCCAATCTGAGTGTGTTCAGAGGAGCGTGGTGAACATTTCTAAACTGTCCCTTGAACGGTGCTCAAATTCTGGGCTCAAACTCTTCTTGCCAGTCATGAGAGGAAAGGTGGTGTCGAAGAGGGAACTGGTCCTGATGCACACACATTTTCTCAGTTCAAGCCACCCACCACCACCAAGCCCCTACGATGAGATTAAAAAGCAAATGTAGCAAGATCTGGTGAAATTGGGGTGCATGCTGCAGCCAGTCTTCACATTGTTTTCCAGGAACACCGAGACCTATTCCTCCATATCTAAGAAAGAGCCTCGTGGTCACAGCAGCCTTGGTGAAGGAGGCAAGGATCATGAGGGTGGAGATCCACCCTAGAGCAGAGTCGCCTCCGGTGGTGGTGTCTCCTGGCTACACTGGGTGGCGTGCTACCCACTGGCTCAAGCAGAGCTCACTCTTGCTAAGCACACAGATGATTAGGAATTTGAGAACCATTATGAGAATGGGGAATTGGGGATGAAGGACAGAGAGAGGAAGAAGACTAAGCAGGTAGGAGCACAGGATGGATGTGCACAGAGAAAGGCTTGGGGTGAGCTATCTGAGAACGCTCCAGCATTCTTAGTTGACGAGGGTTGTCTCAATCTGAGATGGCCGGGACGCCATGCATCATGAAACCCAAAGCTAGAGTCTGGAGAGGTTGCTCGGTGGTTAAGAGAATTTGCTGCATTTCCAGAGGACCCAGATTTGGTTTCAGGATCCCTCCAATGGCTTACAACTAAAGAACCGTCCTGCCTGCATCTTAGGCTTAAGAGTCGTCTTATTGTAAAAACAAACTAGGCTCATTCTTGTTTATGATTAGACCTCTCTGTCTCTGTCTGGGCTATGCCCCACCTGTAACCTCAACTACGAATGGTTCTATACTGCATGTTCCAGGAATGGCAACCCTGTCTTTGTTTCAAAAAGTTGTTATAGGCATCTCATAACCCTCCCTTTCATTTACAGTGTCACATGACCACCTATGACTGACTACCTTGTGGTGCTCAAATGCCCCACTGGGAAATCCTCTACTCCTGAACTTTATAGCCTTGTCTTCCTCACAGTCTGTGCTGACCTCTTGAAACCCACCTTAGGGGGAGGCAGCATGTGTCCAGGGATAAAACAAATAAACAAAAAGCTTGCTTGCTTTTTTAATTGATTTGGCCATGATGATTTGGGTTAGTGGGTTCTCTAGTCCCATCTTTGGGATTAACGCAACCTTCTGTAACTTTACTTCCTGGGGATCTGATACCCTCGCCTGGCCTCCTTGGACACCTACACTCAAGTGCATAAAGACACACAAATAAATATTAATCAAAAGAAACGCAAAGCTAATCAACAAGAAGATTCCTCATCTTACAAATCTGGCAGCTGGCAGGAAGGTCTATTCTCAGAAACATAAATGAATGAATGAGTGAATGAATGAATGAATGAATGAATGATAAATAAATAAATGCAGGTGTTCCTCAGCACTGTCTTTAGTTGTCTAGCCATTTCTGTGATATTGTATTAAGAAAACATTCTTATTTCACAAATGGAGAATAATAGCAACAATAATAAATGATGATGCAAACATAATTATTCTCAATTTTATTTATATGAGCTGAATATTCTTCTGATTCTTCAAACTCTTGGGATTGCTAAAAGACACTGGCCTAATATAAAGGGCTCTCTCTCTTCAAATGACAAGTGCATGGTGCCTGGGCTGATGACACTATTACTTCAGTAGAGAGCATTGAAGGCACCCAAGACACAGGAAGTAACTTAAGTCTCTCGAAGGCTATTTAGTTAATTAAAATCAATGTTCCCTGTAATGGATGAAATCACCTCAAATACAATTTCTATATGTCTCCTTATAATTGAATTAAACTGCTCCTGGCTAAAGTAAATCTAAGAGTAGAATTGTTAAAGGTGGGGCCTGAAGGAGTCCTGAGTATCCTAAGTTCCAAGCCACTCCGTTTATGTTTAATTATTTTTAATGATTTATTTATTTTTGTGCTTGAGCATTCATGTGTGTGTGTGAGAGTGTGCATGTGTGTGAGTCTGTGCATGTGTGTGAGTGTGCATGTGTGTGAGTCTGTGCATGTGTGTGACAGTGTGCATGTGTGTGAGTCTGTGCATATGTGTGAGTGTGCATGTGTGTGACAGTGTGCATGTGTACGAGAATGTGCATGTGTGTGAGAGTGTGCATCTGTGTGAGTCTGTGCATGTGTGTGAGTGTGCATGTGTGTGAGAGTGTGCATGTGTGTGAGTGTGCATGTGTGTGAGTGTGCATGTGTGTGAGTGTGCATGTGTGTGAGAGTGTGCATGTGTGTGAGTCTGTGCATATGTGTGAGTGTGCATGTGTGTGAGAGTATGCATGTGTGTGTGCATGTGTACGAGAATGTGCATGTGTGTGAGAGTGTGCATGTGTGTGAGAGTGTGCATGTGTGTGAGAGTGTGCATGTGTGTGTATACTCCTGGTCTATGCAGGTGCCCGTAGAAATAAGAAGGCTTCAGATGCCATGGAGATGGAGTTACAGGCAGTTGTGAGCCTCTCAAGATGGCTGCTGAGAACTGAACTTGAGGCTTCTAGAAGAAGAACAAGGTTATTTAACTTCTGAGCCATCTCTCTAGCCCCTCGTCTTATATTTAAGAAAGGTGATCTTTAACCAGTAGAAAGTTTTGTCAGAAAATGAATTCTCAGCATGAATCCTTCATATTACCCACAATGCAAGCCTCTTACCCCAGGTGCCTGTCTTTTGGGCCCTTTCTTCTTTTCGGCATAGGAAAATGGGGTTACCTGCCACTGTTGCTTCTGATTCCTGCCTTACAAATCTTAGAGTCATGTTCATGCCCTGTTCTCTTCTGAGGACACAAAGGGAGGTTCCTTTCTAGTCAGAGAGCAGGGAAGACCATGGGAATCACAAGCCAGTGCAAGTCTTGGGCAATCCTCTGGTGCTTCTCAGGGAGACTCTATGAGAACCTTCGTTTAGGATTCACCTGTTTGAGAGGTTGGAGGAGAAGAGCATGTGCATATTGCTGTTCATTCATAAACTGATGAGCAACAAAAGATTGAAAACTACTATAAACATCTGTCAAAACTAGTACTAATTACGTGTGTGGACTACTAAGCTATTGGCCCAAACTACCACGGTGCAACACATATCATTAGATACGTGTCAGATTAATGTTGTTGCAAACACTCTTTCATTCATCTTCGTCTGCAATTATCAAACGCCTGTTCTACACAGGATCGCTTGCTTTTCTTTCTCTATGCAAGGATTTCCCACACTGCCCTCACCAGCTCTCTACCTTCCTCCTTATAACCATTGATAGGAGACTGTTCCCTTACAACCAGCTCTCTTGGCTACCTACCAATGGTTATTCCCCATATTTGCTTGAACAAACCACCAGAATTTTGCCCGAATGCCCTCATCCTCCCGTCCTCTCTTCTCTCCTTCCCCCCTCCTTTCCCTCCTCCTCCTTCTCCCCTTCCTCCTCCTTCTCCCCTCTTCCTCCTCCTCTCTTCTTCTTCTTCTTCTTCTTCTTCTTCTTCTTCTTCTTCTTCTTCTTCTTCTTCTCATTCTCCCTCTCCCTCTCCCCCTCCCCTTCCCCCTCCTCCTCTTCCTCCTCCCCCTCTTCCTCCTCTTCCTCTTCCTCCTCCTCTCTTCTTCTTTCTTCTTCTTCTTCTTCTTCTTCTTCTTCTTCTTCTTCTTCTTCTTCTTCTTCTTCTTCTTCTTCTTCTTCTCATTCTCCCTCTCCCTCTCCCCCTCCCCTTCCCCCTCCTCCTCTTCCTCCTCCCCCTCTTCCTCCTCTTCCTCTTCCTCCTCCTCTCTTCTTCTTTCTTCTTCTTCTTCTTCTTCTTCTTCTTCTTCTTCTTCTTCTTCTTCTTCTTCTTCTTCTTCTTCTTCTTCTTCTTCTCATTCTCCCTCTCCCTCTCCCCCTCCCCTTCCCCCTCCTCCTCTTCCTCCTCCCCCTCTTCCTCCTCTTCCTCTTCCTCCTCCTCTCTTCTTCTTTCTTCTTCTTCTTCTTCTTCTTCTTCTTCTCATTCTCCCTCTCCCTCTCCCCCCTCCCCTTCCCCCTCCTCCTCTTCCTCCTCCCCCTCTTCCTCCTCTTCCTCTTCCTCCTCCTCTCTTCTTCTTTCTTCTTCTTCTTCTTCTTCTTCTTCTTCTTCTTCTTCTTCTTCTTCTTCTCATTCTCCCTCTCCCTCTCCCCCTCCCCTTCCCCCTCCTCCTCTTCCTCCTCCCCCTCTTCTCTCCTCTTCCTCTTCCTCCTCCTCTCTTCTTCTTTCTTCTTCTTCTTCTTCTTCTTCTTCTTCTTCTTCTTCTTCTTCTTCTTCTTCTTCTCATTCTCCCTCTCCCTCTCCCCCTCCCCTTCCCCCTCCTCCTCTTCCTCCTCCCCCTCCTCCCCCTCTTCCCCCTCTTCCTCCTCCTCCTCCTCCTCCTCCTCCTCCTCCTCCTCCTCCTTCTTCTTCTTCTTCTTCTTCTTCTTCTTCTTCTTCTTCTTCTTCTTCTTCTTCTCCTTTCCTCTCTGCAATCAAGTAATATACTTGAAGAAAAGAGAGTCCGAGCCCCAATGGGTTTTGATTTTTCCTAAACAACTTGTGATTCATCTCATTTTCTTATCAGAGATCTATTTTGAGAAGACTTAGCTCTTTCCAGTGAGACACGAGTGTGATGGTAATGCTCTGGCAATCGCTTCAGACAAAGCTCTCTGTGCTGTTGATAAGTGCCCAATGGAAAATATGTTTTCTGTGTGCTATTGGTAGTCTTCTTTAAACCATACTTTTCCCTTTAAATTAAAATGTCATTCACAGTAAGCCTGTGGTTGCTCTGTGCTGCCTTTCATCTAAGAACAGGATGAAAACAAGCATAAACTTTCAGAATCATCCAGGATACTTCTCAACGACCACACAGCCTAACAGTGTAGGCTCCAACTTGGGATCATCTGTTATGTAAGAGATGATAAACAACTCTTATGATTTGTCTGCTCTTTGGTTAAGTTTCTATCACTTGCATGTCCCGTGCATTCAATGATGCTGTAACACACTGATAAATAAAAAAGAATTGAACAGAGCAGATTTTGAAAGATTGCTCTATGCATCTCCAGGGTTTATATTTATTAAACAGAAAATCCATATATATATATATATATGGAATATATATACACATATATATGGAATATATATACATATATATGGAATATATATACATATATATGGAATATATATACATATATATGGAATATATATACATATATATGGAATATATATACACATATATATGGAATATATATATATACATATATATATGGAATATATATATATATATATATTCCTTTGTCCCAAAGGAAATTTGTTCATGGTTACATCAAGGTGCTGAGCAATAACAAAATTGAACAAATATTGGGGAAAATGTAAGGAACAATGTCACAATAGATAGAACGTGCCACGTGTACGCAGATTTATAGTCACAAAGGGCAGAATTCATCTTTTTTGACCACGGAACTAGAACTGAAAGGCATCTCAGAGCTCGGAGTCTGGACGATCCTAAATCTGCAGCCCGGAACAATGTAAATTGAAAGGATATTTTCTACGACATCTCTCAGCACAGAGATGTGTCCTTTGGGTTATGCAGAAATGAAGGCTGCATCAAAAGAACCGAGGGCCCGGGAACAAAGCCAGCCTAACACTTTCTTTGGCACATTAGCCATTTGTCTCAGCCGTGACAAAAAAGTGCCCAAGCAAATCAAAGGAGAAAATAAAGGTGAGAGGTTTATTTTGGTATAAGGTTTCAAGGACTCCGTTCTATGGTTCCCCTGGTTACTGTAGTGTCTTTCTGCTGAAGCTGAGCTGTGCTGACTCAATTTTGGCAGAAGTGTGTGGGAAAGCAGAGGTGTTTGGCTTATGGTAGCTAGGAGATGGAGGCTGGCAGCGGGGTAGTATCAAAAAGGGTAGGGGAGGAGACTCATCAAGAGAACACACCCCCAGCGACTTAAATCATCCAATCAGACGTTACTTCCTAGATTTTTTTTTTTCTTTTTTTTGGAGCTGGGGACCGAACCCAGGGCCTTGCACTTGCTAGGCAAGCGCTCTACCACTGAGCTAAATCCCCAACCCCCTAGATTTTTACCACCTCAGAGTAATGTCAGCCAAGTATGACTCTATACCTTCCTTGATCCATCAATGTATCCATTGAGTTCGAGCAGCTCCTGATTCAATCGCTTTCCTAAAAGTTCACCTCTGAACATTCTCAGAGGGGGCCAAGTCTTTAACACATATTTGCTGGGGCCATTAAATCTCCAAATTACAGCCTAAATCCACAGCAATCATGCTTTATTAACCCTGCGGTAACGCCAGGGTTAAAAAACATTTCAAAGATCTTACGTAAGGATTCATGGTGAGTTGAGGCCAAATCCATGTCTCAGGACTAGTAGAAGGAGAAGAAACCCAAGAGTAAATGAGAGGGTGGGTATTTCGAGAGAGAAGTTCATGAATCACACAGCTCATCCAAGAGACGGAAGAGCAATGCTGGATAGTTCTAGCGATCTATCAACAAACGTTGAAAAGCCACCGTGTGCCAGGCCGTCTGATAGGTGTTGGGAACATGTAGGCTTTCTCAGAGTTTCCATTCCTTTCACCCTGTTCACCAACTCTTCCGCACCACACACATAGCTGGCTGATATTAAATTCCGAGGTAAGATATTAAAAATGAAAATAATGCTTTGGCTTCAAATATTTGTGTTGGCCGCCTCCCAAGTTTTAGAGTCTGATGCCGTTTACTTTTAAGGGAGGAAAAAAATGTATTGTTAGGGAAGTGATCTCTATAGCAGTTGCTGATGGAGAGCCGTGGTTCTGGTGAGCAAGTCCAAAGAGTTGTGTGTCTAAGTGGCAATCAGATGTCTTCCCCACACCTGGACAGGCTCAGCAAACAGAACCTGCAGATGTCACTCAAGTCTGGCTGCTGGCTGGCTCCAGAGAGTCTAGCCAGGCTTTGCTTAGCTAGTCTCAGCCCAGGAGGGGCTTGCCTACCTCCTTGGAGCTTGGGCATGACTGGGTGGGTGGCTGAGGGGGTGGCCATGGCCTCTCCATCTATTTCAACCTCTAAATGGTAGTCAAACACTTAAAATAACACCAAGACGTGTTCCAGCTTGCCTTGCCAGTCAAAAAGGAGAGTGGGGGAAATTCGTTTTGAAACCCAGCATTTCAGAACCCCCAGGGCTTTCTGATCTGTTAGCCTTAGCGGTTTAGAGGATTAAAAAGGCAGGAATATTAGGGAGCAAAAAGAAAAGCAAGCAGCCAGCACAGCCAACGGAGCAGATCTAATGGAGCACAGGGCCGGAGAAGAAAGGATTCTGCCACCTGAGCGATCGTATTTATTATTCTTGTTTCACAATTAAACTTTTAAGAAGCGAATAATAATTTCCCAGACATTTTCCCTTTCTTTGCTATGCCAGTCACATCGCCCTGTCCTTTATCAACACTGCTCTGCATATGAATGGGCTGTAATTGAACTGTCGCTTTCATGAAGGTCAGTAACCTTTCATTAGGAAGAATGTGTCTTTCCTGATAAATTATAAAGTCTCTGAGGATTCGAAAGCATATTTTAAAAAATTCTCCTCACTATACCTTGAAAACCAAAACACCGATTTTTATTTTCCTGCTATTTCTTGGTGGGAGAGGGCAGTGGGAAGCAAAGGCGTCTGTGTCTCTAATTTCCTTTGGTGGGCACTTATTTATTTGGGGGAAATTTCTAATTTATTTTTGTTGGGATACACACACACACACACACACACACACACACACAGGTCAGAGGACAACCTTATGGTTTGTTTCTCAGGTACTTTTCTTCTTTCTTTTTTTATTCTGTCTGTCTGTCCATCTGCATTTTTCTTTTTCTTTTGAGACACTCTTTCCCAGACTGGCTGCCCAGGAAGCCCCAACGGTCTTCCTGTCTCCATTTTCCAAGATTTGAAGTGCACACCAACACACTCAGCTTCTTGGGATGGAAATCAGAGCCTCGAGCTTGCAAGGAAGGCGTTGCAGCAGCTGAGGACCTCGCTGGTGCAGAGTCCATTCCCTCAGATGCTGCTCTGTGCGGCTTTTAAAAAGTGAAATAACCAACATTATTTTCCCCTTTATAGTAGCTTTCATTGTTCATTACATGCGGAGTCATTACACGCAAATAAAACCCTACCTGAGTTCCATCTATTCTACCAATACCACCCCATGACTTAAACCGTAATGAGCAGAAGCAATATTCACGATGACATGAATGATTCTGACTCTGCCAGTCATGTCTGCTGAAGATTTCCTGTAATTTGAAATTCTACTGGTTGTGTGTGTGTGTGTGTGTGTGTGTCTGTGTGTCTGTGTGTCTGTGTGTGTGTATCTGCGTCTATGTCTGTATGTGAATCTGTGTCTATCTGTGTGTCTATCTGTCTGTGTCTGCCTGTGTGTGTGTGTGTGTGCTATCTCTTTGTGTGTATCTGTGTCTATATCTATGTGAATCTGTATCTGTGTGTCTCTGTGTGTCTATCTGTCTCTCTGTGTGCATCTGTCTGTCTGTCTCTCTGTGTGTCTGTCTGTCTGTATGTGTGTCTGTGTGTGCTATCTGTGTGTACATGTCTGTATGTGAATCTGTGTCTCTCTGTGTGTCTGTGTGTCTGTCTGTCTCTCTCTCTTTCTCTCTCTGTGGGTGTATGTGTGTGTGTGTGTGTGTGTGTGTGAGAGAGAGAGAGAGAGAGAGAGAGAGAGAGAGAGAGAGAGAGAGAGAGAGGCTGTGTTAGTGCAGGTAAGCATACCACAGTGCTGATGTGAGGTAAGAGAGCAGTCTAGTCTTGGCTTTGCATCTGGGTAATTCAGGCTAGCTGACCCATGACCTTCTGAGCCCATCTAGAATCCCACTGTAGAAATAAGCACTGCCATTTCAGATGTGGACTACTTTGCCAGGCTTTATTTGGGTTCTGAGAGTTTGAACTCAGGTTCCTCTGCTTAGTCAGAAGTACTTATATTCACTGAGCCATCTCCCCAGGCCTCCTCTGGGGAGTTTTCAACAAAGCTTCCCAACTCATCCAGTTACCACCAGCTCTGCACAAGCTCCCCATGGATTTGATTGACCTTTGGTTAAAAAGTCAAAGTAGGAACTAGAGAAATGGCTCCAAGAGAGAAGATTACTCACTGCTCTTGCAATGCCAGTGGTTCAGTTCCCACAATCCACATGTTGGCTCACAACTGCCTAACTCCAGTTCCACGGGAGCTGACACCCTCTTCTAGCCTCTGCAGTGCTAGATAGGCACATGGATCTCCCCTGAGCTACAGCAGCTTAAAGCAAAAAAGAATAATTTTGACTCATGGTTTCAGGGACTTCAGTCATGATTGGCTGGTTTCCTAACATAATATATAATGTATATGTTATGTTTCAGATATGAATGTATAATATATAATATATAAATATTATTATATATTATATCATATATAAGCCTGGGCAGGACTGATACAGGCTCAGCACCCAAAGCAGGGGTAATTCATAAAGACACAGAAGTACATTAGAGATTGAATTTGTCCTACTGGTCAACCAAAACAGTCCCTGAGCAATTTCTCTGGAAGTAAAAGAAAAATGGTGTTTTTAAAGCTATTTTGTCAGTAAAATGGCCACCACTAGTTTCTTTCCTTCCATTCCATTGCTTTTACCAGATAAAACTAGCAAAGAGCACATCTCATGTGTGACCCGCTGACACTCAATCACTCTATCCTGACTGGACCTAATGACTCTTCTTGGTTTAATGGTTTTGATTGTAACTACTAACTCTGTCCTTAGTGACTTCATGCTGAGAAGCATGACTACACTTACAAAACAGAATTTCAAATAAATAGAACCCCTTTCGAAAGAAAGAAAGAAAGAAAGAAAGAAAGAAAGGAAGAAAGAAAGAAAGGAAGGAAGGAAGAAAGAGGAGGGAGGGAGGGGAAGGAGGGAGGGAGGGAGGGAGAGAGAGAGAGAGAGAGAGAGAATGAGAATGAACCAAAGAGTGACAGGACATAAATGTTAATTTGCTTACTTCTGTAATTTCTTTGAGAGTTGTTGTTGGTTTTTTTGTTTTTGCTTTTGTTTTTGTTTTCACAAAACTCTTAAAATTAGGAGTCAGCAAGAATAGAGGCACTTGTGGCTACACCTGATGACCCATGCTCAATCTCCCCAAAAGCACATGACAGAAGGAAGGAATTGGCTACCCCAAGTTGCCTTTAGAGTACACACACACACACACACACACACACACACACACACACACACACCAATCACAAATAAATGAGTACAGATTTAAAATATTGAAGGAACACAAATCTAAAGTACATTTCCTATGTTGTAGGTAAAGGACACACTCTCAAGCATATACAACATTCTAGTTGAGTTTCTTATGTGTAATTTTCCCTCGAGAAATCCTCTGTCAGGTAATTCTGTGGTCTGCTTTGTCTTGTCATCCACTTGTAAAGTCATTTCTCTGGGTCACTTTCCATGAGCAGATGACGAAGCGTTTCCATGACACTGTGAAAGTGAACCACCATTGGCAAATGGACCTTGGGCATAAGTTCAGCACGTCTCAACCTTCGGAGAGGACAGTCCCCGGCTTTATGTAACCATGTGTTAGTTGAGTTTTAATTCTTGCTATCCCATGTCTAATGGTTGTTTTCAAACTAGAATCTTCCATGACTGGAGAAAAGACATAGTGATGGCTGGTGAGTCAAAGAGAAGAGAAAGTCTGGCATGAGTAGGGTGAAGGAGTTCTCCATGCCTCTGATCCTGACTCTTGTCATTATAGCTTTACTGAGAATATGACATCACAGTTAACGTCCTAAACCAAGCCATCTTATGTTATGAGAATCCTTCACAGTGCACCACAAGGAGCTCATTGAAGTTGCTAGTAAGTCCCTAGACCCAACTCATCTCTGTCCCTTATACCACTTGGTTCACACTTAGAGCCTGAATCAAACTGTGAGTACCACTCCTCTGTAGGCTCTAGGACCTTGCTGACCACATAGACCAAAGAGAATGAAGCTAATTCCACCTTAAGTGAGAAATTCTTTCACCCCACAGGTGCAAACAAGGAAGAACTATAGCCATCCGGTGGTTGGTGGTATCTTGGGATCAAATGATACTAACATTGCAGTTATACTGAGATGGAACCAAGGGTCTGACAACCACACTGCCCGTATCTGCTCCTCTTGTTTTACCGCTGAAGCCTGAGCTGTATAGTGCTGAGAGGAAGGCAAGGAGAAGGGCCTCTGGAGGTTCTTAGCCCATGGTTCAGGTAGCCCTGAAATCGACCTTATACTTCACAGGAAGCTAGCAATCCCTCTATCAAATAGGCTTGTTTGAGCTGGAATTTCATCTCCTGCAGCAGGAGCTATTCAGTCAGGGTATCCTCCTTCTAAGAGACTAAGGACCACTCTCCGGTTCAGATATGAGAGATAGAGAGATAGAAGGAGAGGGGCTGTCATGTTACATAAAACCCAGTGGCCCTCCTGGGTCAGCTTCTTAAATGCTGGGGTTATAGGTATCAAGCACCACACCCAGCGTCGAAATGGAAGACAGTACATTCTGTGTTTAGACGTCCTTCTTTTGCTTTAAAGGGCTTTCCTGCCCATCAAAAACTGGGCAGCATAAAATGATCTCTAAAACAAACCTGGTAAGCTGAACAAAACATCTTCCGGTGGTTATTTCCTGCTTTTGTTCTTGGTTCGGTGTTCCTTTCCTCCTAACACATGACAGAGTAAGAGAAAGCATTCAAATTTATATAAAGAATACTTACAACTGATCGATTGAGAAATACCAGATTTATAATTAGAGCTTTCCAAATGGACCCACATTAGAATTTCAGATGCTATAAATGAACCTGAATTTTTTTTTCTTTGAAAAGAAGTATGTTTCTTGGGGCTATTCGAGTCAACAGAATTCATCTGACCGTGTATGTCATACAAGCAAACCCCAGTGCTATCAGCACTCATAATGAAAGGGCCTGATGGAAGACAGGTATTAGGAAGCCCACTCCTAATGCTGGTGCGAACACCCGCTCGACATTCAAAGAGCTGCGCACGAGTCTCCGCTGGGTCCTGGCAGCCAGCCCTTCCCACCCCCTTCCCATTCTGCACTGCCTCGTGTTTACACAGAGAGGGTGAAACTGTTGCCAGCGTTAATACAGCATAATTTATAAGCTGAGAAGAGAACTCAGCATGCATTCCCTTTAACAGGCAAACAGACGCACTTTCAGAAGCAACTGGAGGGTGGAGACGTTTCTCGGAAACCAAGGTAACTGCTGAGTGGCCACATCCTCTCTGCCCCCACAGGATCTGCTTCTCAGAGGTTGGCAGGACCCTCCTGGGAAAGATGGCTCTGACAACCCTTCTCCCTGAATAATAGAAGGAAGACTCAAGCTGCTGAGGCTGTTATTTCTAAAGCTCTTAACACATTCATTGCTTCTCTAGCCTGGGAACGAGGGCGCCGTGGGCTCTGAAATCAGACGGTTCCCTTAAAGGGAAGGTGTACAGCATAGAATCAGTTAAGTGTGGGTCCAGAGACACTGCAGTATCAGAGGCAGACTCCAGAAATTCACTCCTTTGGAGTTGGTAAAAGATTACTGTATACTGATTATTTCTATCTCCCTGCCTAGTACAGCCACTGGAAATATTTACCTGAGCCTGATGGGACCTGGAAGGTCAAGGCACGTTTAACACTCGAGATGCAAATGCTCGAGAGATCTCAGGAAACCCCAACGGGTTCTCAACGCAAGTAACATTCATATCGCTAGGAACCCCAACCGTCCCATCATAAAGGTGGTAAGTAGTCAGGCCTCCCCAAAATTGAAGATCCTGATCATGCCGGTTCGGGTTGCACACACGTGTAATTCATTCTCCTAATCACGACACCAGTGATACTTCTTTTAAAGTCCGTTCCCTCCAATCTTCCCCGAAGGCCTGATTACTGGCTTGTTTCAATGCTGTGCTTCAGTCAGACTTCAAACAAAGGCATCAGCCTCTCTGCTGTATGTGGATGTCTTAGACACACATACCTGGGAGCCTCCATCCCTACTCGCCTGTCCCTGGAATCCTTTTCTGCCATCTTCCAGCCCTGCCCGAGGTTTTGTCTAGCCGCCTGCTCACCGTTTGAGTGACAAGTAAACACAGGCTCTAATAGACTATAGAGCCCTAGATTCCCCCTAGAGACACCATGCTCAGGATGGGGACCAGGTCAATTATGCTGATTACCCTGCTAATCCCCAGCATTAGGATAAAGCGCTCTGGTCTCCTGGCATGTAAAGGTAAGATACTCTAGGGCAAACCTGGAAGGCTGCTGATGCCTGCAAGGGATATGATAATGGCTCTCCTGTCACATTCCAAACAGACTCCAATCTCCACAGCTAGACATACAGCACTCGGTCTCATAAGCTTGATCTTGGCCTTTGAGTCTATCCAAATAGACTCCAGAATGGCACACCTTAGGAGCCTCATGGCAGCTGGCTCAGCGCTGTTCAGGGACTTCTCTATACAATGCTTCATTGCTCAACCAAGCCTTCTTCCTTGGATGCTGTCTCTCCCAGAGGCCTACAACAAGTTGACAGCACAAAGACAGAAACTATCGATCGTTTTCAGGCCACCAGTGCTTTATTGGAAATTTTTCATCTGATAATTGTATACTGTTATTATTTTTTGCAGTGCAAGAGCTGAATGAAGAAGTACATTTTTTTTTCTCTTTGGGCTTTCTAATGGTGGGGATGTAAGACAGGTCCTCATACAGACTGAAGGGCGAGGGGTGCACCTATGGGGTTCACCAAGCATAGCATTGCCATGGATAAAATGATCCAAAACTTGTCAAGATAAGTAAGGAAGTCCGAGCTTGGGGTGGCATTTTCCTTTAATTCCATTATCCGAATTTAATACTTGCTAAATATCCACCCCACCTTAGCCTTCCTTTTACCAGGAAGTCTGTTAATTAAACCAAGATAACCATGAAGTCATTTTACTACATCCTTCTGACATTTACCTCAGATGTCTATAAAGTGTCGAGTCAAAATAGTGTGTGTATGGTGTGTGAGTGTGTGTGTTTATGTGTGTGTGTCTGTGTGGGTCTCTGTTGTGTGTGTGTCTGTGTGTACAAAAGTGTCCATGTGTGAGTTGTGTGTGTTTGTGTATATGTGTGTGTATGTGTGTGGTTTGTGTGTGTGTCCATGTCTGTCTCTCTCCTTCCCTCTCCCTCTTTCTTGCCCTCTCTCTTTCTGTGAGTGTCTGTGTGTGTGCAAATGTGCCCGTCTGTCTGTTTTTTTGTCTGCCCGTCTCTGTATGTCTCTGTCTGTTTCTCTCTCTTTTCTGTGTGTGGGCATTTATGTGTCTGTGTATGTCTGTCTGTCTGCCTGCCCCCCACCCCCCGTGTACGTGCTATGTCTCAGGATACATCAAGTGGAATTATGACAGCCACTCTCTTTCCTCTCTTTTCTCCCTCAGAAGAAATGGAAGGAGCAAGGAGATAAATGCAAACAATGTATAAAATCGAACCGCTCTGGACCATCTGAGGTTGAGCCAAGCAGATCTTACTAAACATTGAACAAAACAAGCATATGAACACGGACCAGCCATGACCTGGTCCCCAACCCCTACCCTCCTGGGCACCTTTCTGATTTTGCCCTTCGGTGGACAAGGATGTGTTAATAGCACACGGGGAGGAATGTTTCCATTGCTTGCTCACGGTCACTTAGGCTCACCTTGTTTGTTCTATTCTGCTCTCCGTGACCGCGGTGTCTTACAAAGTCACCATACTTGGTGAGTTTTCAAAGCCACCAGGTGGCGAGTCCACGGGCTTTCATCTAAAATACTGACAACCTCAGGCAAAAACCCTGTAAGGTAGCACTTCAGGTACATAGAAATGTAACAATATCGGAACTGAAGAAAAACAAATGTTCCAGCTGACTAGGTCCGGCACATCCTCCCCTCCGGAGAGATAAACTGACTTTGAACAAAAAACTTTTTTTTAATGGTTCTCAAAAAGGACAAAACTTTGAAATGTCAGGCTTTATGTAAGAGTATTCGAAGTCTACTTAGCATTAGTGACTAAGCCATGAAAATGAAGGAGTCAGCAAAATAATGTCCCAGTTCCACACACCTTTCCTATTGAAAATTCCCATCCTCCTATCATGTAACTTTAAGAACAATCTTTGGTTGACCTCTGCTTGGGGCCAAGTGGCTCTTTCAACAAAATGGCGATTCTGGCTTTTAAAATATATAAATGCACAGAGCACAGGGCGATTGTAGGGCGGTGGAGATGCTCTGTAGGGAACGATAATGTGACAATGGATATCTGTCAGAACCTCTGTGAGTACAACACCAATAACGTGAGTTCAAAACTTGTCTGACGAGACTATGCCAAAGTGAATTCGTCAGCTATCATGAGAGTAGCCATGGGGCGGGGGTTGGGGAAATGGCTCAGCAGTTAGGAGCATTGGTACCCATCTAGTAGCTCACAGATATCTCTCACTCCAGTTTTGGGGATCTGACATCTCTAGCCACCATGAGCACCAGGCATGAGCATGATACATAGACATAGATATATACAGGGAAAACACTTAAAAGAAGATAAGTTAAAAAAAAAAAACAAGAAACAAAAACAAAGAGTTCCCTTGGGGTGGATGCTGTGGACAACAATAGGATCTCTATGGATGGAAGAAGACGGTAGAGAAAATCTCCCCATGCCCCTTTTCATCTCGCTGTGCACATGAAACTTCTTTATGAAAGGCCTATGAAAATGTGTATCAGGCATTATGTATAAATCTACTACAGCCTCCCACGGTGACAGAATTCTGCTGATCCAGGTTCTTCAACAGCCTTGAACTGTTCTGACTGGTTGTGAAGTCAGGAACACTTATTGAATAATGACGCTGGTTGTGTGTCCTTGGGTTGCTTGCATGGTTCGAGAAAATGAGGACAACAGTGACTCTTCACTGTCTGGGTCAGAGACCCTAGACACCCAGCATTCATTTCCCTCATATATAAACTTGGTGCCGTACAGCGTTTCACTAGTGGGCATTCGAAATGACATTTAGATTTTACATTAAAATGAGTTAATCATATACTAAAACCAAAAACACGGTCCTCTCTTCTTTCAGAAGTAATTCAAGAGCAGAAGTAGAATGCTTCAGCCAACATGTGACTGAGTTATGGAAGTAATGTCTGGCCCTCCTCCCTCTCTCCAAATATCTCCGGAGATATTTAGGCATGAAAGTTTCAAAAATTTCAGGCATTCTAAATTTCCTAACTCTTTATCCCTGCTAGTGACAACGTCAATATGTTTGAGGTCGTGGTAACAATGAGAACGAAAGGAGTCAAATTCTTTCTATACATCAGCAACTGGAATAGCATTTGCAAGAACTTTTCCACATCACTCCCAGATGTGGAACCTAAGGGAGGCTCACCAGAAATTACAACCACATGCTTAGCTTAATCCTGGTCAGATCTCTAATAGGATTACACATTTCTATGATTATATTTAGATATATGTGTATCTGTGTATATGTTTACATACAAGCAAACACATGCACACTTATTTGGGGATTGTGGGGAAGACTAAATATAAGTCACTAATTAAGAAGCCACGTGGTGTAAATTTTCAATGACTTGGGCACGGTAAGTGCACTGTGGCTGTGAAGGGAAATGTCTTTGTTCCTGAGGAGATACTAAGGAATCAACAAAGGAAGGACTGGTCGATATGCAAACAGCTTGCAGATGGTTCAAAACATGTGACAGGAGATAGATGACAAAGATACTACTGATGCTACCTGTGAAATACGAAATTCAAAGGAAGGTGACAAGGCGCTAGTAATGGGTGGTTTCAGGTGACAGTATAATGTTGGGTTCTTCTCATCTTTCGTGGAAAGGTTTATACTTTGTGTGTGTTTGTTTTTGTGTGTGTGTGTGTGTGTGTGTGTGTGTGTGTGTGTGTCTAACTCAGACAACCCATTACTATGGAGATAGCATGTTGATAATCTTATACATAGTACAATATGCAATATTAAGACCTGCGATGTCTTCTTTTAAAGTTAAACAAAATGACTCCAGACATGGGATACATGGGACATCTTATTCTTTCTCTGTGTTCTGTTGGGATCCAGGCCCCCTTTCTACATCCAGGCGTCAGAAAACCTGGCTCAGATAGATCCAGCCTCAAGCTCCTGACCAGAGAGTGCAATCTAGAGGGATGAGACTTGTGCTCACAGACTTGTATTAGCTAGCTTTTAACCCTGTTTTCTCTCCCGTTATTAACCTCTATAAAACATCCAGTACTTATTAGCCAGTGGTGAGGACAAGAGAAGGTAAAGAAAGGAAAGTATGCTGTCCATAACCATCTCAATCCTCATGGATGCGTCTTCAAACAAAAGGCAGGCTAACCAGACAGGAGCCCATAGTAAGTTTATGTGATACCCATTGTACTTGGCATGGGAGTCTTCAAAATGAAGTCCCAAAGAAACGGATGAACTGGAGCATTTCATGCTAGGTTCCGTGGAGAAGTAGAAAGTTATGGGGTAGGGTGTCAGGACAAAGAGGGGATGGGATGCTGCCATGATGTAAGGTCAAATTCTTGTCAGGATCTTTAGAGAGAAGGTATTTGCTCCTGTGAATGGAAGGTAGCTTGTGAGTCTTAGGCTCTGCCTCGGCTAGAGAAGGGGCAGAGGAAGCCGAGTGAAGTCTTCTCATTGCTTTTGTTTTCTCCCATGTGAAGGTGCTGGGTCATATCCTAAGCTCTACATAGGGATATGTGAAAGCAGCACACAGTCTTCTACAGATGCAGTGCTAAAGGACTAGACACACGTGTTTGTAATACATGCAGTGGGACATTCTGGACAGATACCTTTGTGGGTGCAATGCTTGCCAAGCAGGTGTGTAGACTTGTCTTTGTATGTCCAGCATCCATACAAAAGACACATATGGATACAGTGCGCCTGGAACTCCCGTTGCTCGGGGGCGGAGACAAGTAAGTTACTGGTCCTTGTGGGTCAGCCAATCAGGCTGGATGGGTGTGGCCTAGTTTCAGTGAGAGACCTCGTTTCATTACATAGACGGAAGAAAACACCCAGCGTTTACCTCATGCCCACATCTGCTTAGCTACGAATACAGCACATACCACGATGCTCTTCCCTCTCCTCATATAAAGAAAAACAAAAAGAAGGGAATTCTGACCTGATGCAAATTGAAGGCATTTTACTGCCTCAATCACAAGCCAACCATAAATGACTTTTTACGTGTGTGAGTTCATGAGGGCTCCGGAAGTGGTTGGTTGCCAGGGCGGGGGGCGGCGGGAGGGGGAGCAGAATGAACAGTTACTATTGGGCAGGCTCTGGGAGTCAGTGTGAGGTGATGGGGTGATTCTGAAAACTAAGGGTGCTGTTGGTGCTGGGCAATAGGGACGTGCTCGAGGCCTCTTTACGCTATGAAATGACCAAAACAGAACATTCTATGCGACACTCTACTAAAGACAGGATAGGAGACAAGCAAGGAGGAAGAAAAGGAAAGACAGGAAACGAGGGAGGGAGAGAAGGGGGTGGGGAGGGAGGAGGGAGGAAAGAAAGAGGGAAGGGAGGAAAGGGAGAGGAAGTGGGGAAGAGGGAAGGAAGGAAGAGAAAGAGGAAAGGCAGAAGGAAAAGGAGGAAGGGAGGAAGGGGAGGAGGAAGGGAGAGAGGAAGAGGAGGAAGGGAGAGAGGCCTGGAGGGAAAGGGATGTGGTAGGCAGAGGAAGTATGCATACTTCCCTTGTTGAAGCACCCTTGCCCAGATGCTGTCTGCAATACAGAGAGGTGGCAGGGCTTCCCCAGAGCTGTGTAAACTGCCATTCCTTGGAGGATTTCTCACAACCCAGGTTGGTGTGAGTGAGAACTAGGAAGGACCATTCAAGGTTTTGGGAACTCTGCCTTGTGACCCCCAAGTCATCCTAGTTAACCAGCAGTTTCAGCCTTGCCTGAGAATGAAGAGGGAAAAACAGCCCCCCACCACCACCTCCTTTCCTGATAGCTTGAGCTTCTGATAATATCTTGTTAGAGCTTGTGATCAACATGGCAGGGGTGAAAGAATTCTGACTTCAGATCAGAAACGTCAGGCTTTAAATGAAATCAGCGCCCTGCTGCGAGCCGTTTACTCCCTTTCTTCCCTCTCGGCCGGCCGCGGAAACAATTCGGAGATTTCTCTGCCTGGTTAGCAGCAGGAATGACCTTCAGTCTCCCCCACTTAAAATCGATTCAAGATGATCACACTGGCTTAAAGAAAAGTCTCCATCCAATCCCCCATGTCTCTCCTCTTTCCAGTGTCGGGACTCTGGCCGGCTTCCTCTTTTTATGACTGCCCTTGGCACACAGGCATCCTTGCTCAGTTCGTTCGTTCTTAGCTACGCTCACAGGAGATGCTGTGTGCACCTCCAGGCGCCTGGCCTCTCCACCTGCCTCTGCTACCCGCCCAGCGTTCCCACCTCCTAGCTCTCCCTTCTCCCCTCAGCCGAACAGCTAGCCAGATGGCCACTCCCCAGTCTCCCAGCATGAGTTTGACTGACAGGAGCCTTTGATAAACCTCGGAAGGACGAAGTCATCTCCGGGTCACCGTGGCTGCCTGGCCTTTAACACCCCACACAGACCACCATTATCTGCAGAATAGGAGACAAAGGAAATTAGCCCTGCTTCTCCATCATCCCCAACGATTTCCAGGCTGACTTAAACCACAAGGCAAGGAGATGCCCTTCACTTTCCTCCAAGAGGTACAAATGGCAGCTGTTAAAAAAAAAAGGCAAGCAGGAGGTTTCTCGGTGTTAATGGCTGGCGGTCTTTGTTCTGGAGAAAGTGCATTTTATTCCTCTGCAGACCAGGAAAGACCTAGCAGGCTCCTAAAATAATTTCCTTACCTCCACATCCCTGGGAGCCACTGATGAGAGTTCCTGAGCCTTAGGGACAAAAGGCTTCCTTTCCAGTTTTTAACAGCAGCTAGCCAAGGTATAGGCAGAGAAAACTGACTTGAGACCTTCCTGCAAATTTAACCCTAACAGTGAGAAAGAAGGTGAGAAGATCGTGTGTCCTGTTTATTTCCAAAATATATATGTTTGTATTCCAGAAACTAAGTCTTTACGTGAGTATAGCTTCCTTTGGCCACCCTAGATGGAACCCTACACGAGACTTGCATGAGCTAGACATGTTCACCTATGTGTGCATCCGTGCATGCTCCTGTGACCTGTGTTTGGAATGAATTTGTTTTCAAACAATGCCCCGCTGTTTGACCATTAGGAGGCGAAACAACTCCTCTGTGAACGACACTCCAAACTTCCAAGGAAGGCAAAGTTCTTCTCATTCACCCAGCACTTTCACAAGACACTTTCAGCCTCTAGGCGCGAATGTTGAGAGCAATAAAGCAGCACATATTGGAGAGATTTTGACAATTCAGTAAGACTGAGTCAACCCAGGCACCAGGATCTGACACCACGCAGAGACTTCTGGGGGATTCTAAGAGACGCATGCCTCTTGGTGGCATCCAGTCCAGAAAAGGAAACCGATTAGAATTAGCCCTCACTGTGTACAACCTACACATAGGGGGAAAGGTACAAGAAAGCCCTCCCTCTGGGGATGGAGAAAAAAAAACAAGCAAAAACTCAGTGCTGAGCGTCATGGCAATGGGGGATCCTGTGAGTGAGATTGAAAGAAAGAATGAATCAAATTGTTCTGTGGGAAATTCACATTTTCCCTATATTAGATGCAGTGGTTGGAGTGAGAATGCCCCCCCCCCCCCACAGGCTCGTATATTTAAATACTTGGTACTCAGTTGATGGGACTGTTTGGGGAGGGTTTGGAGGTGTGTCTCTGAAATCAGGCTTTAAGGTTTCAAAAGCTCAGGTCATTCCCAGTTAGCTCTCTCTCTCTCTCTCTCTCTCTCTCTCTCTCTCTCTCTCTCTCTCCTCTCTGCCTCTTGTTTGTAGATCATGAAGTTCTCAATTGCTGTTCCAGTGCCTGCCTGCACTGCCTGCACTGCCTGCCTGCACTGCCTGCACTGCCTGCACTGCCTGCACTGCCTGCACTACCTGCCTGCCTGCACTGCCTGTCTGCCTGCCTGCACTGCCTGCACTGCCTGCCTGCACTGCCTGTACTGCCTGCACTGCCTGTACTGCCTGCACTGCCTGCACTGCCTGCCTACACTGCCTGCACTGCCTGCACTGCCTGCACTACCTGCCTGCCTGCACTGCCTGCACTGCCTGCCTGCACTGCCTGCACTGCCTGCACTGCCTGCACTGCCTGCACTACCTGCCTGCCTGCACTGCCTGTCTGCCTGCCTGCACTGCCTGCACTGCCTGCACTGCCTGCACTGCCTGCACTGCCTGCACTGCCTGCCTGTACTGCCTGCCTGCACTGCCTGTACTGCCTGCACTGCCTGCCTGTACTGCCTGCACTGCCTGCACTGCCTGCACTGCCTGCACTGCCTGCACTGCCTGCAATGCCTGCACTGCCTGCACTGCCTGCCCGCCTGCCTGCCTGTCTCCATAGCCAAGTAGTGATGGTCATGGTTTGCACTCTCAAACTGTAACCCCCCAGTAAACTGTTTCTTCTAAAGTTTACTTGGGTCATATATCTTCATAGAGCAATATTAAAGTTACTGAGACATTAAACTACTCTAGTTTCATACACACCTGAAAACCGGGTGGCTTATGCAATAGAAATGCTATACTTATGATGTCCTAGGTCCAGGTATGAGCAGGTTTATTCCTCTTAAGGCCTCTTAGTTTACAATGATACCATCTCCATCTGTCCATCTTCACGTGGCCTCTTCTCTAGACACAAGTATCTCTGGTGTCTATCTTAGGAGGACAGCTGTCCTACTGAACAGGCCTCCAACTTCATGACCTCTTTGGCACTGACCACGGTGTTAGAGTAGCATTGCAGGCATATTAAGGGAAGCATATCTCCCCGGGACAAAAGAGTGGAATTAAGCTCTGAGTGGAAACATGCCATTGCCTTTTCTTTAAGAGATGATCCACAGAGATGGGCCATTAGCCTGGCTAAAGGAATGCTCGGGAAAGCAGATTCACCTTAGCCATGCTTAAGAGCTGGGGAGAATAGTTACCTTTTAATGAGGTAATATACGTTTCCTTTCCAGAATCTCAGCCGTCAGCGCAGTTGCTTGCAGAGTGGTAGGTTTCAGCATTGGAAGGCTTTCCCGAATCACTCAGAAACAACTCAACTCTCCTCTCCTTCATTCTAGTTCTTTCCCTAAAGCAGCTCTGCTTCCCATGTTTCTGACCTCCGTACCAACTCAATCCAAAGGACTTGGCTTTTTCCTCCTTCTAGGCTCCCACAGCTCACATATTTAAATGTTTGGTTCCCAATTGGTGGAATTGCTTGGGGAGGATTAAGAAGTGTGGCCTTGCTGCAGAATGTGTGTCACAGGGGATGGGCTTCAAGGTTTCCTGCTGCATTGACACTTTGCTCTCTCTCTCTCTCTCTCTCTCTCTCTCTCTCTCTCTCTCTCTCTTGTGAATCAAGACATAACCTCTCAGCTGATGCCCCAGCACCATGCTAACCTGCTTGCTGTCATGTTTGCCACCACGGTGATCCTGTACTCTGGAGCTACAGCCTCCAAATGCCTCCTTTTCTAAGTCACCTTGGTCACGGTGCTCTGTCCCAATAATGTAAAATTAACTAAGATGCTTGGAAAGGGATGAGTAAAAGGGAATGGGCTCGGATTGGTCTTGGCTATAAAAGGCACAGGGTGCAGAGGAATGATAAGGGACGCCAGGAGGATCTGATCCCTGATCAACTCTGCTGACCAAGAGATAAAAGTGAAAAGTTTAAAACTGGGCTCACAGCAAAGTAGAAAACCTCGTGCCATGGGCGGAACTGTATCTCCCTAAAGTTCCAGTTCCCAGTCCCTGAAAATGTGACTATATTTGGAGAGAGAGTCTCCAAAGAAGCAATTAAGCGAAAATGAGCTCATTATGCTGGGCCTTAATCCAATGTGACTGATATTCTCACAAGAAGAGATTAGGAAACAAACACACACAGCAAAACCACAGAAGATGCAGGGAGAAGGCTGCTGAGGACAGAAGCTGTCTAAACGTAACCCTACCCACATTTTGATCTTGGATTTCTACTTGGCAAAACTATAAGAAAATAAATTTCTGCTGGAGAAGTCATGGAATCTAGAGGACTTTGCTGTGGGAAGAGTCACCATAGTATACAAGTAAAGACTTTTAAAACATTGATTGATTATTGATTGATTGATTGATTGTGTATGTGTGTGCCTTAGGGTGCTTATGCGCACCATATGCATATAGAGGCCTGTGGAAGCCAGAAGAGGGTGTCAGATCCTCTTGGTCTGGAATTACAGATGGTAATGAGCTTCCTTACATGGGTACTGGGGACCTCTCAGGTCCTCTGGAAGAACAGTATATGAGCCATCTTTCTAACCCCCATGATCTTTAAGAAGAGGCTAGAGAAAATTCAGGGAGAGATCTTATCAACTCTTCAGTTAGCGTCTTTTACTTCCTGATTACAGCCTCCTCCTAGGCTGGCCCCCCAAAGCTTGCTGTGCTAAGAGATGCTCTCTGGGACTTGAGTGATTTGATTAATGCTGTAGAAACAAGGAGTCCGCTTTGGCCATGACTGGCTTATGGAATCACAGAACTCCAGAACACAGCATGGTTCTAAATGTGCACCCTGTGTAAATGTGTGATTGGCCTTATTGGGTCAGTTTAAGCACTTTTATAGCAATCCTGTAGCCAAATGGTTTGCCCAGACTGACCTCCAATTCACGGTGATCCTCCTGTCTCAGTTTTCCCAGTGCTTGGATTGTAGGCATTAGCCACATGCTCAGCCAAAGCAAAGTCATTTTTTTAAATGGTGACCAGGCCAATGATATGGCTCAAAAGGTAGAGACTCTTGATGGTCAATGTGGCAACCTGAATTTGATCTTACAGACTTAAATGGTGGAAGGAGAGAATAGACCCCCCCCCCTCCACATTATCTTCTGACTTCCACACATGCGCAATGCCATGCACGTGCACAAATAAATGATGGATGGATGGATAGATAGATAGATAGATAGATAGATAGATAGATAGATAGATGATTGATAGAAACGGAATACAATATAGATACATAGATTTTAAAAGGTGATTGTTTCATTTCTAATATATAAAGTTAGATCTTTTGAAATTCATCATACAAAGCAATAAAGGTGGTTTTTTTTGGGTTTTTTTTTTTTTTTGGTTTATTACGATTTCTTTTTTGGTGTGTGTCTATCTGTTTTTTGAAACAGGTCTTCTCTGTAACAGAACCCCGACTATTCTGGACTAGCTTTGTAGACCAGGCTGGCCTCAAATTCACAGAGATCTGCCTGCATCTGCCTCCTAAGTATTGGGATTAAAGGAGTGTGCCACCATGCCCAGCACAATAAAGAAATTTTAAGGAAGTATTATATCATAGTTCAACACAGAAACTCATAGCCTTTCTGGAGCAGTTGTTAACCCCAATCATAAATCCTTCTGTACAACATGTCACCCACCTACTAATTAAATCCCTTCACTGATCAGACATGCAACTTCATGAGGCTGCCTCATATGTGCCTGTCAGTGGCTGATAGCAGTTTATACCGGTTGGTAATTTACTGCTCCCTGGGTGCTTCTCACCTTATTTCTCTCCTTCTTCCCAACCTGAACTTGGACAGGCAATGTCCTTTCCAAGAGTGTCTTTGCGTCCTCTCCTCACTGTCGGGCTTGAGAGTTGATATTCCAGTGAAATATGTCACATAAAAGCAGATAGAATATGAAACTTAATCCAGTGTGGGAGGGGAGATAGAGAGGGAGGAGGGGAGGGGAAGGGGGAGGAGCAAAAGGATAGACAAAGACAGAGACCCCATTTTAGTTTTCTTTGTGGTTAGTCCCTAATCCTTCCATTGCCTTTCTCATGCTTTGACTTCTTGAGCCCAGAGTCCTTCTTGTGTGTGGTAAGCTATGGGAATCATACTAAAGTGATATGCAAATACAAGATTTGCTGCAGGAACAAATATAGTTTAACCTCCTCCTTGACAGTTGTTAAAATGACACAGAAAGTCACTGGTAGAGTCCAAGTGGGGACATCCAGAAGGTGAGCAAGAAGGGGACATCACAGTAGTCCACGCACAGCCACAAACAGAATGTTCCAGTAAAGCCATCGCTTGCCTTCCGCCCCTCTCATTCCCATACACGTGTCCCCATTCCTCTGTGCTTTCTTACACATGAGAATTTCAGGCCCCTCAGTGCCCTGAGGGAGATACTTGTGTCAGTTGGCCATTTGCCAACGTCTCTCACTCAGTTTGGAGTTAGAATTAGATGTCGTGCTCAAAACATGGCCGATTAGGAGAATGGATCACCTGCTTTTGTGCCCACTGGTACCACTAAGCAGACTCTCATTGAATCTCCTCTTCTGCGCACTCTTCTACTACAGAGCACTTCGTGGAGTGCTTGGCACCTGGTTGGTGTTGAAGGACTAGAGAATAAGTGTCCTGTTTTGAGGAGAAGGTTAAATACAATCCTGTTCACTCTACAGGGTTAAAGCTTCACCTGTTTCCACCTTAAATACCATCCTGTTGGCATCAATTCACTCTATTAGTTAAATAGTGTCCTTTCAGGGATTCTCTGCCCTTCAGGTAAATTTTATAAGCATGTCATCTAGTATAGCATTACTAACCTTTGGCTATTGCTCTGAGTGTCTCAGATGGCAGTCCCTCTCCCAAGAACTGCCAGCATTTTCAACTTACTTAATGTTCATGGTAACATCACGGGGTGAATGCTGTCCTCATTATACAATGAGGAAATTCATGCACCAAAAGATCAATCCATTTTGGTCACAGAGATAATAGGAAACAGAATCAGGATTTGAAGCCAAACTATTTGATTCTCGTGTCTGTGTTTTTGACCACATTACTATTCTTATCAAGCTCGCTTCATTTAAAGACTTGGCCCAAGTTGGGTTTGAGGTTAGACAGAAACCATGGCATCCCACCACACATATGCACACCCGCACATGCATGCGCGCGCGCACACACACACACACGCACACACACACACACACACACACACACACACACACACACACACATCAATAAATATGCTCTGCCCCTCCAGTCACTACTGAGGCTAAGTGCAGGATGGGATAGAAAGCACCAGGATGTGTGTCTTACTAGAACACAGGTGACATAGCTGTGCACAGATCATCATTTTGTTAATCCAATCTAAAATTCTCTTGAAGGCCAACATCAAATTGTAAATGGATGGAATTTGAGAATATCATCTTGAGTGATGTAACCCAGACTGCAAAGGACATGCATGGTACATACACATAAGTGGATATAACCATAAAATGCAGGATATCCTTTGGACCCAAAGGAGCTAAACAAGAAGAAAGGCCCACGTGAGGATGTTTGAATATCACCTAGAAGGGGGAATAAAATAGTCAGGCAGATGGAAGGAGGGAACTGGGTAGGAGAGGGAATGGGGATGGGAATGGGGGAGGGTTTGGGGGATTGGGTATGGGGAGAAACAGGACAAAGGGCCAGAGGGCCAGGAGAATGAATGGAAATCTGCAGCGTAGGGGTTGTGAGCACCTTGAGGACATGCCAGAGACCTGGGGTAGGGGAGACTCCCAGGAATCAAGGAGCGTGAGCTTAGCTGAGACTCACAGAAGTGGAGTTATATAAGCTGAAGTGGCCACCTTGTTCCCAACCTGAGCTTGGACAGGCAATGTCCTTTCCAAGAGTTTCTTTGCTTCCTCTCCTCACTATCTGTCCAGCTTGAGTGTTGATATTCCAATGAAATCTGTAGCCAGGCAAGAACCCCATTGGAGTTATAGGGATACCAACATACTCACAAAACTTTCAATCCAAAATTTGTCCTGTCTAAAGAAATGCAGGAATAGGGGGATGGAGCAAAAACTGAAGGAATGGCCAACCAATGACTGGTCCAAATTGAGACCCATTCCATGGGCAAGAAAAATGCCTAACACTATTAATGATACTCTGTCATGCTTGCAGACAGGAGTATGTTGTCCTCTGAGAGGCTCTACCCACAGCTGACTCAGACAGATGCTGAAAACCTCAGCAAACATGGGAAGGAGCTTGGGGTTTTGTATGCAAGAATAGGAGGAAGGAGTGCAGGCCCCGAAGGGGATAGGAACTCCACAGCAAAACCAACGGAGTCAACTATCATAGACCCTTGAGTGCTTCAGAGACTGAACCACTAACCAAAGAGCATAGGCTGGCTGGACCTAGGCCCCCACACATAAGTATCAGATATGCAGCTCATGCTTCATGTGGGTCCCCAACAACTGGACTGGGGCTATTCCTGATGCTGTTGCCTGTCAATGGAATACCTTCCCCTAACTGGGCTGCCGTCTTTGGCCTCAATGGGGAAGGATGTGCCTAGCCCTGCAGAGACATGATGTGCCAGGGTTGGGGAATACCCAGGGGGCTTCTACCCTCTCAGAGGAGAAGGGGAGTAGGGATGGGGGAAGGGACTGTGTGGGGAGAAGTTATAGGGATGTAAAGTAATTAAGTCTATTTTTTAAAATGTAGCTTTGGTCCTGTGTCTCCCCCCCCTTCCTCCCTCCCTCCCTCTTTCCCTCTGTCTCTCCCTTTCCTCCCTCCCTCCATCTCTCCTCTTCCTCTCTCCTCCTTTATGTTCTTCCCGATTACTCTCACTTTTTCACTTTCTCAAAGTCAGCCCATCTCCCTAATTCTTAAAGAAAGATCATAAGTAACACTTCTCTCTTAGACACCCACTCCATATCTAAGCGTCCATTTTTTGAGTAGATATATGAATTTATAGATACAGATCTATAATGTATTCACCTAGAAAACTATAATGCATGGCAAAATCTTCAAACTTTTACATTTAGTTGCACAAAGGCTTGTCAGACAAACCATGACTTCGACTAACTCAGATTGTTTTTCTTCATCCTATAAGATAGATTTAAATTTTCCTCTTGACCCAGACAAGTGTATATACTCTTAACCACCATGCCTGGCACCCAGAGAATGAACAGAGGTTGCAAGGCCAGTAGTTCCAAAACGAGCAAGGATATTTTTGAAGAATTCCAACTTTAAGTCTTAGTGGTGATAAATATGGTGAGGGAAAGATCTGGGGACTATTCAGCGTCCCAATCATACTCCATAAACATCTCTTTGAGGGGGAAAAACCATGAAGCTGTATATAGGGGTAGCCATGGAAATTAGTTTGATTAAACATATAGGACCTAAAATTAATTCCAACCATCTTGAACTAAAATCCAGATATAGGTAAACATAAAGGAGAAGCAAGCAGCAGCTACTACTACTACTACTACTACTACTACTACTACTACTAATAATAATAATAATATTACTACTACTACAAGTACTACTATCACTACTACACTACTATTACTACTACTACTAAAACTACTACTACTAATAATAATAATATTACTACTACTACAAGTACTACTATAACTACTACTACTACTATTACTGCTACTACTACAAGTACTACTATTACTGCTGCTACAACTACTACTATTACTACTACTACAACAACTACTACTAAAACTACTACTATTACTACTACTACAACTACTACTACTGTTATTACTACTACTAAAACTACTACTATTACTACTACTATTACTATTACTACTACTACTACAAGTGCTACTATTACTACTACTATTACTACTACTACAACTACTACTATTACTACTACTACTAAAACTACTACTACTACTACTACTAAAACTACTACTACTACTACTACTACTACTACTACTACTACTACTACCATTACTACTACTATTACTCTTGCTGCCTGAACTTGTCTGGCTCTTGGGTGTCCATCAACCTAGTTCTGGGAAGAGCAGAGCCAATGGCAAATACATGTATTGAAAAGTATTTTTCTCGCCTCTGAGAAAGGTCAGCTAGAAGGAATTTAATTTGCTAGCCTGGCTCTTGTACAGTGTCAGGTGACCTTAGAATAGAGAGGGCTTTGAAAGAGAAAAAGCAGACTTTCTGATTGCATGGCTGTGATCATAGCCTTGTGTTGTAAGATGCCTGCAGACATAGCCAGCAGCAGACATGACCCCTGAGTGCTCATTGCTCTCCTCCCTTGTTTCCAAGGTTCCACCTCCCACAGAGAAGGATGGGAGATAGAAAGGCTCCCACTGCTCCCTCTATCAGAGCTTACAGTGGAATTCCATCAGCCAGAAGCCAGTTCTCTGCTGGGTGAACTGAGCTCTTTATCACTCAGATTTGTATACATGGTAGGGGGAACCAAAGAAGGGAGTTACTGTGTACCTCGTATATTTTCGTATATTTTCAATTCTTTAGCATTAGTTGACATTGGACCCAAAGTATGGAGAATAGGAAGAAGAAATAATAATCTACTTCAGACCTCTGTGTAGAGTGGTAGCTTTTGAGGCACCCAGGGTCTGTGAGATTCCTTTGTGTGCTGTTCAACAGCATATATTTCATATTTCAAAGGCAAGCCCCATTTTATTTGTTTCTCCCATGAGTTCCATGCAAGAGTTATGCGTCTTAATATGTGAGACAGTACAAGCCTGTAATGTAAGCTCTCACTAACATGAGTTTGTCTTTGAGAGCATCACAAGTAGCACAGTAGGTCTATTTCAACAGGCAGAATTGGCTGCCAAACCTCTGTAGACCTTTCACTTTCTTCCCTGAATTTAGTTATTGCAGAAGGAATTCCCTGGGGCAAAATAAAAACCCAGAAGAGCAAGAAAGTAAGATGTGTGTATGTGCAGACAGTATGAGTATCACAAGATTTACAAGGAAAGAACGTGATGGTAGTCACTTGTCCTTTTACAGTTTTATGAATAGAAGCATTACATTTACTCTTATTGACTGCCATAAATTTTTGTTGTTGTTATTTTTACTACTTTTCTTCCATCTTCCTTTCTATCCTTAAATGCTTTAATCATTCAAATATTTATTGGGAACCTATTATGATGGGTATGGTACCAGGTAAGTGACAATGAACAAAACAGGCATTGTCTCTAATCTGCAAATCTAGAGGATTTCCCATTAAAAAGATGACTCAAGGACCATTATCATAAAATCTTGACAGGTTAAGTTCTAGACACTACGGGGATGAATGCAGGGATGAAGATGAGAGGAACTGTAAGGAGATGAGGGTTGATAAAAGAAAACAGTGTGCTCAATAAGGCATCTGGACACAATCCTTATGTGACTCTCAAAGTCTAGATGTATAGAGGAGAATCTTTGCTATTTCTTTCTATAACAATTGAGTCTGATTGCAAAGTCAAGTTGGTCTACATTTCATCCTAAGTGCTCAGTCTCCCTCTCTGTGTCTTTGTCTCTCTGTGTCTCTGTCTCTCTCTTTCTGTGGTGGGGGGATAGTTTTTAATTTGTGTGGATGTTGATGAATTCAGTGTTCATCCAGTTCTGTGTCTCTGGGGCATGTGTTGAGTATGTCTTATGAAACATCCGTCTTTGCAAAGTGGGCTATCTCTCCGGATGCCTAATCTGTTCACATGCATAGGGTCTACCACAAATGCAGGCTCCAGATTTGGCTTAAAGCTATGTGGGTGCTGGTTTGGTACTCTTAATATTGTTTTAGACAAAGGACTCTGCTAAGCCTTGTGAATTGTTTATCCAGCCTTGTCCTTGGAATTCATGGGCAAGAGATGGAAAGGACTGGACATAAGAAGGAGTAAGACTCCATTTAGGAACTAATCCTGAGTGCATACTATGTACTCAGAGTTAATTAATTGTCCAGTTTTGGAGATTATGGTAATGGATAAAGCGCTGTTTTTTTTAACATTTATTCAAGAAAATTTTACCGAGTGCCTTAAGGTTCCATTACTGTGAACAAACACCTTGAGCAAGGCAACTCTTATAAGGACAAGATTTAACTGGGACTGGCTTACAGATTCAGAGGTTCAGTCCATCATCATCAAGGTGGGAACATGACAGCATCCAGGCATGCATGGTGCAGGATGAGTTAAGAGTTCTACATCTTCATTTGAAGGCTGCTAGCAGAAGACTGGCTTCCAGATAGCTAGGATAAGGATCTTAAAGCCAGTGCCCACAGTGACACACTTCCTTCAACAAGGCCACGCCTACTCCAAAAGGGCCACACCTCCTAATAGTGCCACTCTCTGGGTCAAGCATATTCAAACCACCACACTCAGCAACAGTTCTTAAAGATAGAACAAACACTTACTAACACATTGATCTCTTTGGCAGCCACTGTATTAAAGGGTGACTGGAGAGAGTTCCCTGGATGTTAAACTATGTCTGTACATTCTTATTAAAGAAAGCATATTGACTAGGAAACCCGTACTTAGAAGGTGTTGATTCACAAGAAGGTTTTTCATCTTCTTATACAATATAGTCTGAATTAGTTAATTATTTACAGGCCTTCTGAACTTTTTTCTCCTATCTACAAAACAGGGGCAAGCATGCTATATCCTTGGATGGTTGAGAATATTACATTAAATAGCATGGGTTAAAGTGCTAAGCATTGAATAAACTGTTATGGTTTGGTATAATTATCAGCTTGAGAGATGAAAATAGAATTTTTCCACATGATACACTGAGAATAAAGTATTATTAATTATTAGAACTTAAAAGGTCAGATTTCTGAAAAAAAATACCATTGTGGTCACTCTTAAGTTTTGTTTTGTTTTGTTTTTTAATCTTCTTAATGCTAGTCGAAAAATATTCCCAACAAGGAGAATCACCTCATTAAATTATATTTTTACCCACATGCATGCAGGGGCAGGAACCCTTAGACACATTTTACCTCAATTCCCATTTCTCCACATTTCTGGAGAACATATATGGGCCATGCATAGAAGTTATTCAGAGTTTTTTAATTAGATTAAATTACTGACCCCCTCTAGCTCATCCACCTCAGAAACGGTGACTCTTTCTCTTTCTAGGATTCAACTAGACAAGAATTATCTCACCTCTGGGTCAACCTACACAAATCAATCCTTCATCAGGCATCGGGAAATCATTCTTTTTTGGCTTTACCCTTTTAGTTAACTCAGATGCTAGCTTTGTATTTGTGCAACATGAAGAGTGGACTTCTCATCACTTAGAGGGCAGTGGATAATTCTAAGTGGGTGTACTACTGCTGTATTCATACCCATTTCTCCCTTCCTCCTGCTTCCAAAAAGTGGGATTCACCAATGTTTGGGTGATAAACAGAACAAGGTCCCTGTCAGTTGTCACACATAGTGCCAGATTCATGGAAGACATTAACGATAGTCTCTCAGAAAGGAGGCAGATCATCATGGTCATTGCTGAAAGCATTCTAGATGAGCAAGGCAGTACATACCTACAATTCTAGCACTTAAAGAGTAGAGGCAAGAGGATTGTAAGTCCAAGGCTATCCTATAAAGAGTGAGTTTGGGCCAATTCAAGCTACATAAGACCTAATATCAATCAATTGATCAATCAATCAACCAACCAATTGAAATTGGATTTAAGAAGAACAGCTTGTATTCAGTGCTACTCAGAGCACACGGTCTGAACTGTAAAATCCATGCTGTTTGTTCCAGAGAAATCCTCATACATCTAGAATATTCTTTAGTGTTGGTCAGAATCTATGTGAAGGATTTTCTGAGAAGACAGGGTGAGTATTAGCTGCTTGGCTAAACACCAAACACATAACCCTCAGATAACCAAGCATGTTAGCACCATTTTCCAGAAAGTTAAACTGAAGTTGTGAGAATTGGAGAACTGCTGACAAAAGCTTAGGCCTAGAAAATCTAGGATTAAAATCTAACCATCCCAGATATCAAAGATGAGCCCCTTATCCGGATGTCAACTGCCCGGACTTTCCAGCTCTATGTCTCCTCCACTTTCGTTATCTTAGAGCTGAGAGTGCAGTTGAAGGGACTGTCTGTAGGCTTACAACAGGAGAGAAGGTGGGGACAGAAAATGGTCGTCACATGGATCAACTTGGCACAGTCTAGAGCCATGAGGGAAGACAAGGTCTGTAGGGGCTTGTCTGGATTATGAATTCATACAAAAGGGATCAGCCCGCTGGGGTCAGCACCATCCTTAGGCAGGTGATCCCAGGCTGTGGAAGAAAACTGGCCAAGCAGCAGTCAGTGAGAGAGCAAGCTAGAATGAGCCAGTGAGCCATGTCCCTCCATGATTTCTAGTTCAGGCTTCCACTCTGAGGCCCTCCGTGATGGACTCTAGAAGAATAAGACGAAATAGATGCTTTCCTCCCCAAGCTGCTTTTTATTGGAATGTTTTCCCACAGCAACAGAAGGGAAAGCAGAGCACTGGCCAACAGCACGTTATGACGGATGCGTGCACACACTTGCATAGTAACACAAATCACGCTCCCTACCGAGTCTCTTCGTGCAAATGGAATGATTTCTCGGTTCGCTGGTGTATGTGTATACATCAGCAGCGTGAGGCTGAGACAGGAGAGTCACAAGTTCCAGGCCAGCCTGGGCTAACTTGTGAGGGTCGATATCCAAAAGAAAAGAAAAGAGGGGGGAAAGGAAGAAAAGGAGAACAAGAGAATCGTTAGCAGACACAGAGCAACACTCTACAGTGCGAATGAGGCTGGAGGATCCGAGGTTCAAGGTGAGCTGAGCTGCATAGCAAGATCTCATCAAAAGAAAAGAAACGAGAACATTTCTATTGTTTTTAGGTAACTAATACTTTCAGGATTAAGAAATCACTTAAAAGTGTAGCACGGCCTTGCTATTTAGCTAGAAATTTGGGAGTAAGAGTCAGTGGTTATTGTGGTACTGGTTGTTTAAAAGTTGCAGTTTCCACACCATGAAGAGCAGTGTGTCTTTGGGGCGATGAGCACTCTTAGGCTTAATTTCATTCTGTGTGAATGCTGTACATATGAAATTCACACTGTGCGTGTTGATGTTGGCCAAGCTAACCACCACTGCTGCATGCACGTAAAGATGTTTCCCAACCTGCTGGTGTGGAGTTTGCACACACAGAAGGCAAAAACGTTTTAACAAGCCCTGTTGCATCTGCTGAAAGAAAATGGGAGGGAGCTTGAGGGATCATTCACTTTCAACAGAGCTGGCAAGAAAGCCATGGAATGCTCTCCCTCTCAGGGTGGGCAGAGGAATGCCTGGGGTTCACTGGCCTCCAGGCTAGCAAAATGGCTGGCTTAGAGGTTCAGTGAGAAACTCTGTCTCAGTAAATAGGTTGGAGAGCAACTAAGGAGGGCACAACAAGTTCAATTCTCCTCTCCAAAATAAAGCATGCATGTGAGCACATACTCATCCCCCGATGTACCTACACATACCACATACACCTACACATCTCATACACAAGCACACCTCCTACTCCCCACACAAAACACACACACACACACCACAAACACACACAGCACAAACATACAGACACACAGACACACACAGCACACATACAGACACACACACAGCACACACCACAAACATACAGACACACAGACACACACATCACACATACAGACACACACACAGCACACACACATACAGACAGACAGACAGACACACACACACACACACACACACACACACACACACACACACAACTGTGCCTTGCTAATTTGATCTCTTTTTATCCTGACTCCTGTTTTTTCTCTGAAATTTTGTACCCCAGACTGAAAGGTACAAGATCCCTGGGATTTCATATGTCCATCCTGCTGCTGCAGCTTCTTGCCAGAAAATAAAAAGAGGTCAACCCAGAGATTACAGAACACCCGCGGGTTGTGCATCTCACCACCAGAAAACCCCTGACAAGCAAGCATTCAGAGCTCTGTTCACATATCCACAAACAGTGCCAAGCTGGGACAAAAGAAGGGACCACGTCTTGTGATTTTTTTTTTTAAAAACTAGACTTTTAAAGATCAAGACACTTCCCAGCCCAAATCTATCTATATCTATATCTATATCTATATCTATATCTATATCTATATCTATATCTATATCTATATCTATATCTATATCTCTATCTCTATCTCTATCTCTATCTCTATCTCTATCTCTATCTCTATCTCTATCTCTATCTCTATCTCTATCTCTATCTCTATCTCTATCTCTATCTCTATATCTCTATATCTATATCTATATCTATACCTATACCTATATCTATATCTTTATCTACATATCTATATATCTATATCTATATGTCTATATCTATATTATCTATAGCTATATATCTATATTTGTATTATATATTGTTATTTTGGACTCAACATACAGACTATTTCAGTCAGTCTCCTGTTCAAATGCGACCCCTCAGAGATTTCCCTCAACACACTATCGAAAGTGTCTCACACCATCTACCCACTTCTTTTTTGTTTTCTTCTGCTTTGTTTCTCTCAACAGCCGCAATTACCTCACGGCCATTTTCAATGTGTCTTCTGTGTACTGGCTCTATTTTTATCTCCTTCTAGTGTGTACGGACCAAGACAGTCGATTTAGCTAATTGACCACTACGCCCCGCCTCCTCCAGCAGTCCTCCACGCCTGATAGGGACTCAATAAATATTTGTTGAATTAAATACCTGTGAAAACAAGACGGAACATATGGAGCTGGCAGCAGTACACAGACACGCTGTTTTCTGATGTCATTTCTCACCTAATCCCGCCTGAAGGGAACCCTTTCAGGGAGGTGATATTTAGTCCAAGTTCCCTCCATTTCGCCTGCGCCCCGTGTAATCGGCACAAAGGGGATTTGAGTTCCATTTGCAGAGATGTCATAGATAGAAATGATAATGTCCCCTTAACTTAAAAGGGCGAAGCCTGTTTTGAAAATGTTTTATGAGCTGGAAACCTTTCTATGAGCTATTCCCTACTGCAGCCCCGTAAAACCTTACGCCCTGCTGGAATTTCATCCTGTGAAATTTGGCAGCGTTCCTCTCCTCGTGTAATGAGTTCAGTCCATGTTTTCATTACAGTTCAAGCCCAGATACAAATCAGTGTCACCGTCATAGGCAACCTCACAGAATTCCCAGGCACTCCTGGCTGAGGGCAGGTTTAGAAGAATGGATGCCAAATCCCCCCTTTCACAAGGGGGCTCTGGGGTACTTAGTGTCTTATGCCCTCCTCCGTGCCAGGTCCCAGAGAGCTGCTGGCTCAGTGGGTTTCCGACTTCTCTCTGGCTCAAGCTCATCTTCAGTGGATTTCCTGTGTAATCCCTCTCTCTGTCCCTCTGAGAAACAAACAGTAATTGCTAACTTTTTTTCCCACAAGAGGAGAGATCCAGGAGCGCAAGTGGTGTTAGCTAGAGATTCAATAAACACTTTGGCAGAGAGGAGAGAAACGGTGAGGCAAAACCCAGTGGTCCTTCCGGGTCTAGTAAGTGGGTGTCTTCCTTGAAGAAAATAGTGCATTGTTGGTAGCAAGAGGCACTGTATCTGCCCCCCTGCTAATATATCAGGTTTACTAAAATCTAATTCCATTTTTTAATATCTCTATTTTGTTCTCCTCTGTGTCTCTGTGTCTCTGTCTGTGTATGTGTGTGTGTGCACACGTGTGCATGTGTGTGTGTGCGCGCGCACACGTGTGCATGTGTGTGTGTGTGTGTGTGTGTGTGTGTGTGTGTGTGTGTGTTCGCGAGCGCACATGCGCTCGCGCACATGAGTATGTGGCCTAAGGGACCATAGATTCTAAATAAATGAGCTACATCAACACCCTTCACTGACTACATTTTCATTCCAATTGGTTTTTTGTTTGCTTGCTTGTAAAGACAGGGCAATGCTGTATAACCCAGGTTAGCCTAACACCCAAATCCTCCAGTCTCAGCTTCTTGAGTATTGGGATCAGAGTCACACACAACGGCCTCCAGACTTACTGGCTGTTTTTTAAAAGCTGTTAAACACGGACGAATGTTATTGTGACAGTGACGGCCAGAGCATGCAGTGTGTGGAAGCCCTTCTGTCTCCATGCCCCTGCAGCAGTTCTACCCCGATTTCCTTTGGCTCTGTGACTTCCTTCAAGCAGAGACCTAGGGACTCAGGGCGGGTTCCCATGAGTTTCGGGACGCTGCCCTTGGGTTAGGGCTCCATAAAGAGTATTGCAGCCTCACTTTGCCTTGCTTTGCCATGTCAGAGAGATCGTCCAAGTGTGGTGAGAAAATAGAGGCCGTCCAGGGGCACAAAGGCCCGAAATATAATGAAGAAGGTCGTGTGGTGAGAATGTAAAGACTAAGAAAGAAACAGAGGGTTGGAGAGGCACACGTCTTCTTCACATCAAAGAGAACAGGCAAATTTTCACACACACACACGCACGCACGCACGCACGCACGCACGCACCCACGCACGCACTGCTGACCCTTTGTCTAAGCACAGATGTGCAGCTCCAGCCTCATTCAACCAGAAGGTTGAAACCGCACATTCCAGAACCGTTAGTGCCACCCACTGCTACTCTTGACCCCAGGAACGAGAGTCACCAGGACCTGCTAGAATGACTGGCAACCCCTCTGAGGGATCGGTCCGTGGATTCCGTCAGTAGGAAGAGTCTATGCCATGAGCCATACTTTCTTTGTGTACAAATTCAGACAGCATTTGGATCTGCAGTGGTGACTTACAAGACTTGCTTACTACCAAGAATTATGTTTCTATTCTCCCTTTAGGGAATTATTTTACATCCTCATTTGACCCCACTACACAGGGATTAATTACTATGTCACAATTTGGCCTAAATATGTGCATTTTCCAAATCATCACATAACAGGCTAACATATGTGTCTGTGTCTGTGTGTGTGTGTGTGTGTGTGTGTGTGTGTGTGTGTGTGTGTGTGTGGTGTGTGTAGTCCTTTAATGTGATAGTTCGAATGCAAAGGCAATTCATTCTTCTGATTCATGTGTTTGTTTATTAGGTGTTAAACATCTTTGGAGTTCCGGCTTTGGGTTGAAAATATAAGCCAGGCATGGTGCATATATTTGTAATCTGGGCTCCAGGAGGCCTGAAGCAGAAGGGCTGAGGTAAACTTGGGACCAGCCTGGTCTAGGTAGCAAGTTTCATGGCAGCAGGGTTACACAGGGAGATCCTGTCTCAGACAAAGAGATGAATGAAAGCCCTTGGGGCTCCTATGAGAAATAATTCATCATTAATATGAAGGAGATATCATGCCAGAGAAATTGTATGTAAAAGCTATTTTAGGTCCCAACCCATTCAATTTCAAGCAGATCCTATTTTGCTTATGTGTATAACTCTTGACACTTTGAATGGCTTCGTTTTAAGCTGTCATATCTCAGCCAGCATCCAGGAAGTGGCCTTGCTTTTAGGGATGATGTTTGATCTATTATGACATCGGGGGGTACCTGTTGCAAGAACTTGTTTTAAGTGCAAGAATGGGAGCCTTTGTCTCCATTATCTCTGCCACACCTACAGAGGAACTGGGTGTCACTTCATAGCAAGGGACAAGTTCACAGCCTAGGGCTTCAGTTCTTAGTGATGGGTCTAGACAGTTGCCAAAAATGAAATGATAGCCAGCCCCTAAATAACTCTCCGGGAACTACAGACCTTTTTGTGCAACCAACAGGAATCGAGGCCCACCAGCTTGTTAGGATGTGCAGTCCATGATTTCAAGGAGAAAGAAGGCAGAGAGAAGGCAATGACAGACCTCAGTGGGGGAGGACCACAGGGAGGAGAGAAATGGCCACGGATGCTGCCTGCTGATGTGTCAGCAAAAGGAGGGTGAAGCTTCTGCCGAGCTGGAAGAGGTCAATAAATCACCACTCTTATCTTGCAAACAGAGCCCGTGACTTCAAAAATTAGCTCATTTATTCTGCACAATTAAATTTATTGAAGTGTGACAGGAAAAGTTTAGTAGGCAGTGGAGCAGAAAGCCAGCAACAGCCGAGCCCGGCATCTGAGTGAATGACACAATTAGTTGATTTTCATTTTATTTATCAATATAATTATTGAATTGTATTTATCCCCTTTTCACAGATTTCTACAACTATTATTCCAGGGGCCTCTAGGGAAAGAATTAGTTTGAATTTTCCATCCAAGTTAATGTGATTATGGAGGGGCTAATAAAAGGAAAGTTCTTTAAAGTGCCACACAATCTTGTGTTCGATGTCACTCTCATCCTGGGGCTTAGAAAGCCAGTCTCCCTTCATACCAAGGTGGCAAATTGAATTTACATTCGAGAAGGTCTCAGATTCTGTAGGTAGGGACTAAACTGGGGATGGACAGTGGCCGGAGACCCCTGTGTGGACATTTGGAGAAACTTTTTCATGTATTTAAAACTAGAGATTTTAAATTGTTGTTGTTGTTGTTTGTTTGTTTGTTTGTTTGTTTGTTTTGTTTTGATGCTAATGAAAATGATCCCTCCAATCCCTGCTGGTCTTGATGAAGTTTGAAAAACAAAGTCGAGTTATGCTGAGGAGGCCCCTTGATTTTCTGTGAGATCGGACTTTGTTCGGTGCCTAGAGCTTCACCATGTGTCTGTAAAAGTACATCCAAAAGAGAACGTAGGAGGAGGCTGGTTAGCTGTGACAGTGTCAGAGAGGACGCGGAGAACGGGCTGCCATATGCTTGCTTCATTTTTCTAGCCATGTGTGCCCACACCAGCCCTCTGGGTCTGCAACACCCTCTTCCCTTCACTCCCACAAGGGATTTCGAGCTCCTCCTTGCCCTTGTTCAGGACTTGAAGTTAAATCTTCGATTCCTTGGGCATCTGAGAAATATTCAATGTGTCAGTTATGATGAAGTGAAGGCAACTCAAATTCACCTTTAAAAACTTTTACTGTAACATATTTTGACCAGTTTCTTTCCTCAGGCAATGAATACCACCCCCAGATATAACATATTCTCAGATCTCAGCCTCCTAAACATGCCTCTTCATGTTCTTCACATTCAACTTTTAATATGTTTGACAAAGTATGTCAGTTCCAAAGTAGGGGTTTTTTTCCTCCCTCTTTCCCTCCTTCCCTCCCTTCTTCCTTCTACCCCCCTCTCTAGTGTCTCTGTGTGTGTGTCTCTGTGAGTATCTGTGTCTGTGTGTGTCTGTGAGTGTGTCTATGTATGTGTCTGTGTGTGTGTGTCTGTGAGTGTGTCTATGTATGTGTCTGTGTGAGTGTCTGTGAGTGTGTCTGTGTGTGTGTCTGTGTGTGTGTCTGTGTGTGTGTTTGTGAGTGTGTCTGGTGTGTGTCTGTGAGTGTGTCTGTGTATGTGTCTATGTGTGTGTGTCTGTGAGTGTGTTTGGTGTGTGTCTGTGAGTGTGTCTGTGTGAGTGTCTGTGTGTGTGTCTGTGTATATGTCTGTGTGTGTGTGTCTGTGTATGTGTTTATGTATGTGTCTGTGTATGTGTTTATGTATGTGTCTGTGTCTGTGTGGGTATCTGTGTGTGTGTGTGTGTCTGTGAGTGTGTCTGTGTGTGTATCTGTGAGCGTGTCTGTGTGTGGTGTGTGTCTGTGTGTGCCTGTGTGTGTGTCTGTGTGTGTGTGTCTATGTGTGTGTCTGTGTGTGTTTGCAGGTTGAAGTGCAGAATAGTTGTGCACATCTATGCGTATACAAAAGTCAGAAGTCTTCATTGAGTGCCTTTCTCAATTGGTGTCTACATTTTCATTTGAGGAAGAGCCTTTCACTGAACCTGAGGAGTCCTTCCACCTCTCTCTCTCAGTACTGGGTTTCCAGACACGTGCCGCTGGGATTGGCTTTTTTTCTAATGTAGGTTTTAAGGTCTCTAACTCAGGTCTCCATGCTGGTACACAAACATTTTATGGATTTAGCCATCCTCACATCCATTTCTCAAGGTGAGAATCTCTAGAGCATGAGGTCATGTTTAAATGAAGCTCTTCAGATTCTATCCCCAGGCTAGACACTGGCTTGCATTTTCAAAACGAACTCCTAACTGCTCATGGCCTTGAAACTGAGTTGAAGAATTACTGGAAGTGCTAGAGTAACTGTGACTTTCCACAATGGCCTCTCTTCCGATTTTAAGTTGTATGCTGTCCACAAAACTTGGAGAGCTGTACTCAGAGGCAAAGATGTTCCTATAGCACTAAGTTCTGACCCCAGTAGGGGTATCCAACATGCACAGTAAAGCAGGGCTTATCCCTCCATGTGTTCCTGTGTGATACTTTACCCAGTCATCTGTTTCATTGTACTGAGACTAGCTCTCCATCACGATCTAAAACAAATCCTTATCTCCCTGCTCTGCCCTTTCAACTCTTCTGTTTACCACCAAGGCCTGTTGTTTCTTCAACTAACTTGTATCTCAAATCCACTTAATTTTTTTTATAATCATATAATCATTATTTTCCACCTCAGAGGCTGTGAAGAAGAATAGTGCACTCATACCCACATAGAGTCTTGTTGGCCTTGGACTTTGGATTCTATCCCAGGGTATCCATCACAACAGGTTCTGATTCATCTTTCTAGAAAGTTCTTGTGGACACCAAAACAGGTTGCATACTGCAAAAAGTACAGATGGTCCTCAGTCTGTGAAGGAATAACATGCTAGCCCATCCAAAGTGGAGCTACGAAGTCAGACATGCATTCCATATGCCTAACCTACTGTACATTGTAGTCCAGCCACACAGCTGCCCCTTCATAACTGAGTGGTACAGCAGGGCCTGCAGCTCACTGCAGCTCCCCAGCACCATCACCAGTATGGAATCCCAGGAAAAGTTAAAATTCCAAAGTCAATGTATGATTTCTACTGAATGCATATCACTCTTTGCCATTAGAAGATGGCAAGATTCTAGGTTGGACATTACAAATTGTGAGTCCTGTGTGCATGGAGAAGTCCAAAGGAGATCAAATCCTAAAGCCATGGGGCCAGATTGCAAAAAAAAAAAAAAAGTTCTCACTCATTAAATGCCAACTAAACAGATCACCAATGGGTCAGGGAAGGTCTGTTCTTTTGAGCCTTCCTTTTTGTTACCTTGGGCAAAATTGTACCTAATCTTCATGCCACTATAACAAGATTGTTCAGTTACATGCTCTTACTCACATTTCAAACAGTCATGGTGATTTCCTGATTCTTCCCCTTGTACTTCAGACAATCTAGACATGAATTGCATAGTTAGATAAGACCCAGAAAACATGACCCAAGAAAGGACATTGAGTCCTCTCCAACAAGCATGCAAAAATCCTCCATACAATACTTCCCCCCTTCCCGGACTACCATGGGAGAATTTCTTGTTAGTGGGAGACTGTATGTTTTCCAAGCTCCCCACCAAGATAGGGAGAAGTTTAGAATGTCTGAGAGTCCTTGGAGAACGTCCTGACTGGTCTTTGAGATTATTGGCTGAATCTCATCATAAAAACACAGGGGTTGGGGGTTGGAGGGATGGCTCAGTGGTTAAGAGCACTGACTGCTCTTCCCGAGGTCCTGAGTTCAAATCCCAGCAACCACATGGTGGCTCACAACCATCTGTAATTGGAGCTGATTCTCTCTTCTGGTGTGTCTGAAGACAGCCACAGTGTACTCATATACATAAAATAAATAAATCTAAAAAAAAAAAAAACACGGGGGTTAGAAAAAATAGAGTTTCACTCAGCATACCTCACCTAAACTGAAACGAAGAAGGCCAAATATTGTATGTTGAGTTAGTTAAAGGGGTGAGTTTATGGATAAGATGTGGAGTTTATGACTCATTCTCTAGCATTCCAGTTGCTAACATGGCTACCTATCGGTCTATCTGTGAGCACAAATTTCAAATGTAGCTTCCAGCTGTACAGAACAAGCTAAATGAATCTATAGAGCTTCATCTGAATGGAACATTTCTCTGACATCTTTGTTTCTATACCTGACACTGAGTCTCATAATCGTGGGTGGTTTTGTCAGTTCAACCCTCACACCCCATATGTTAACCGCCCCATACACTCCATCCCAATCTCCCCCCAACCTTAGGTCACAATGCTAACCTGGTCTATCATTCTCTAAAAGCCTTTCTCCAGCTATACTAAAAATTGTGCTCTAGACTTTCCAGGTACTTGTCCTTCAGTCCAAATCACAGGTGCATGTCTTTTGACCTAATTTGGTAATGTAAAGTGACCTGCTTCCTCATGGGGTCATGCCTCCCTGCTCCCTCCCTCCTATCTAAGGGTATTAAAAAGAAGCTATAGGGCTGGTGTCGCTCATCAGTAGAGCACTTGCCTACCATGCACAGGATCTCGGGTTCAACCTCTAGTGCTGCCCCTCAAAACTGAGAAGTAGTGAGACCCTAAGAAGCGGCGTGACTGAACACGGTGAACAGAAAGGATATCATACTTACGGCTGTGTATGTTTGATCTATTATGACATCGGGGGGTACCTGTTGCAAGAACTTGTTTTAAGTGCAAGAATGGGAGCCTTTGTCTCCATTATCTCTGCCACACCTACAGAGGACCCAAGTTTGGTCCAGACCAATGTCAGGCAGCTCAGAATCCTTGTAACTCTTGCTTTCAAAGATTAGGCTTCTTCTCCCATTGGACATCTGCACACACAGTGGGATATACACAGAGAGCAATGCAAGTAAACTTTTAAAATGTCTTCCTGATAGTATATAAGGTAATGTAAAGTTAACGTGTTTAGTAAACACAAAGTCAAACACGGTAACTCTAATTCAACTGGTACATCCCTTAGAAAAAGTAAAGTGCATCCTTACTCAAAGATCAGAATGTTAATACATGGAGTTAGCACTATTCACAACAGAAAAAATGCACAAACAATAGATATGTGACAAATCTTGAACGCACGAGCCACATGTTATTCTGCCTTACATTTTCCTGAAAAGTAGACATGAATAGTATTCAGTAGTCAAAAAGAATGGAGCTCTCTGACATTTAACAGAATTCAACAATCTCCAGAACACTACAGTAAGCAAAAGCAGGTAAGTACGAAAGACTGTATTTGTAGCCATTCATTCGTACGGAGCTTTCCAGAAAAAGCACCACTCAAAATGGGGTTTAGATGTTGAAGCTCATGGTGCTGCACACATACCCAGAGAGTATGAAAAGATATGCTGCATAATAAGGTAAAGCTTCTGTCCTGTACTCAAAAGAGCTCTCATGGGAAGAGAGGACATGGGCTTGGGCTTCTTTTTCACAATCATGGTTAGGTAGAGGGATGGTCTGAGTGAGAATTACCATTTATGGAAATGGTTTGAAATGTTGGTGGTAACCAAGAAGCTACTGAGTGGTGCCTGTAAGAAACCTTGGTATGTGGCGACATTCAAGTGTAAGAAATGGGCCAGTGAAATGGAAAGTACTTCTATCAAAATAGAACAGGTTGGACAGACAGAGAAGATATTCACATGACAAGGTTTGGAAGTCATCCCTCAGAAACATCACCTCTTTTGGGTCCTTGATAAAAATAGCAAGGCTTAGTAGGTAACAAGGAGTATTTTTATTAGAAGACTCAAATGGAGACCTACACCCCTCTGTCCTCCACACCCTTGGTACCACACCTTAACAAGCACCACCCAATCTATAGCCGCTGCCTTAATTATTTAATTCTAAAAGAGCAGTGACCCATTCAGACATTTCAGACCTCAAAATGTAGACACCATATCTATTGCATAAAATAAAAATCGAGAGTCCTGGGTCAGTTTGAAATCATTCATTCTTGATGAGGATTACATGTGTGTATAGACTTATTTCTGGACATAGACTTAGTTAGAATGCAAAAGGATCCTGTGGGGGTAAGCTTTACCTGAAGCAGAGTTACCTAGATTAGCATACTAAGGTAGGCACACAGAACTTACCCTTTATAAACCTTTCCAAGTAGATGACCTTTTGTGAGCTAGGAAATTCTTCTTAGGATTAAATTGTTTCTTGCAGGAATCAAATCTAATGTTTCTACTCTGTATTCTACGATGATGGATGGTGTGTAGGAATTACAGGAAGGAAGGTTATGGGAGGAACCATTTGTATATACGTGTGTGTGCCTGCATAGATGTGTGTGTGTGTGTGTGTGTGTGTGTGTGTGTGTGTGTGTGTGCGTGTGTGTGAAGAGAAAAACCAAGTCTGTTGATCAGAAAAGGACTCTTTCCTGAACTTTGAGTCACCTCTCAGAGTGTCTGTTTCCTTTCACGAGAAATGACTAAGTTGGATTTGATCTCCATTTGTTCCTGGCTCTAAAACCAATAATGCTATAAATATAGGTACAATTTGTACTGTGGCCAGTTGTCTGTGCTCATTTTACTCCCTTCTACAAAAGAATCTCAAGATATAGTATCTTCCAGATCTGATGATTCCATTAGAGACCCATTCATCTTGGTGAAGACATATCACCAGCATGATTTATACACACCCAGGAATTGTGTGTCAATAAAATGCAATCAAAGGCTAAAGGAGGGTTTCCAACATTTTGGCAGCATGTTAAGATATTAACCTATCCATATCCTGACTCTCTCCCAGTGGTTAGCTTCACAGATAAACTATTCCGAGGACCACTGACAGCTCAGGTGTGGTACCATAGTAGCTTGACATCATCGGAAAGAACAGCAAACCTCTTTGGCCCTCGACTCTGTGATCTCTCTTTTGGAATCCATGTGATCTTTATGTGTGTCTTACATCTTAATCATCTATGTTGTTATTTCCCTATTTTAAAGACCCTTCAAAATCTATATCCATTCCTTTGTATACCTGACTTTCAGTATTCAGAATTAGTGACAGGAACAAGCTTGGGAATTAGGAGCACCAAAGGGGCTTTGGGAAGTCACCAAGGCTGACAGTAATACAAGATGGGAATGCGTGTTAGTAATTTACATGTACATAATCATATTTATATACATGAGTATCATTCAAGCGAAGACTACTTTGTTATTTTAGTAACAACATAACATAACAGCAGTAAAAACCTAAAGACACAGTATTTCAAGCACTCTCCTGCTGGGCTGGTGACTTAATTTATTTCTTTAATTTGTTCTAATACAACAAAAGAAATCGCATTCATTGGAGAGACCTCCGTAGCTTGAGTTCTCCATGTATTATTTTCTGTAAGATATTAACGAAGGAGCCAAAGCGATTTCTAATGGAATCCCTTGGCTCCCTCACCCTCACCCAACTGCGAGGTTGGACGGCAGCTCGGCATCATGAATCTACTAAGTGTTCCTGGCATACTTCATGGGGAGACAGCGAGACGTCTAAACTGCAGCCTAAAAGCATGCAGGCTCCTTCTTTCCATACCCAGCATTGTTTCCACTTGAAGACAATGATTGACTCTTGTCTTCTATATAACATATGCATCCCCATTTGGTGTGAAACCCTCCATGTTCCCAGAGTGTTTTCAAGTATGATATGTGTCCAGTGCTCTAATACACAATCTTGAATATTTCTAGTGTCTAATCTGTGTCCCATTTAGCTACAGAATTTACAAAGCTCAGTGTATAAGAAGGTGTCACTGTTTGATCTTTGTGACACTACGTTTAGTTTACCCCAGCACTGGGTGTGTGAGGACACACTTTTGAACTGACGCCTGAAAGGAAAGGTAGAGATATTTACAAGCACAGATAAACAGGGATAGAAGTTTTATGGGTTAAATTTAAAGGGAGTCTAACCACTCATGACAATAATCTCTAGCAGTCTAGAGGTGCTCCAGGGGGCCCCTGAGTTGTAATGAGCAATGAGCGGCTGGATTCCCTTCTCTCTGATGGTGTTGCTGTAGAGTAAGAGAGGGTCAGGTGACAGTAGCCAATGGTGCTTTGATGAAAGTGGTGCTTTGCAAAACATCAGCCACAGCAGGTGAAGGGGACTCTACAAGCTGTCTATGCCTCTCCTTTACTTCCAAAGGACTCCAGTGGCATAGTGCTCACAATGTAAATTGGCCCTAAAAATACTCTTGGAGGGAAAATGTTTGGTGCATGATTATCTGGTGGGAAAAGTTGCAAGAATGCTGGGAACTCCAACCTGAGTGAAAGCAGAGAGGAGAGCTTGAAATGAGAAGGGAAGTAATAGGCCACTGCACTAACAACTCATGATAAGATTGATGCCCTATTGTTATTGTCCATATTCCTAAAAGACAAAGTAGATATTTAAACATGTTTTAAAGATACACAAGCCTTTAAGGGACTGAATTGGGTTTGTTCCTAAGCAGTGACTCAATGCCCATATTTGTACCAACCTGCCACAAATTATTCCCATACCCCTACCCCAACGTTTCCACATTGGCTCTGAGAGGCTGGAAAATGGGAGCACCAGGGATTCACTTGGTCTTTTAATTACCATCTCAGGCTAACAGAGTCATGCCAGATGAAATAGCATGGACATTCTTTATGGGCAAGGTATCGAGCCTGGAAATTGTTTTTCGGAAGAACTGGGACTGGATAGGATACTAGGCAGACTCAAGTTGAATAAGGGTATGGGGTGGTAAAAATGTCTGACAGAAGCGAATGTTGCAGAAAGGTACAGTGGTGCATATCTGTAATCTCAGCATGTGGGAGACAGAAACAGGAGGATTCTGGGTTCAAGGCTAGCCAGAGACACACAGTAATATCCCACTCCAAAGCTGAGATGTTTGAACAATATCTTTCTGTTACTCTGGTGTGTGTGTATGTGTGTGTGTGTGTATCTGTTTGTGTGTCTGTGTGTTTGTGTGTGTGTGTTTGTGTTTGTGTGTGTCTGTGTGTCTGTGTGAGTGTGCTGTGTGTGTGTGTGTGTGTGTGTACTCATCAGGAGCAAGTATTAACTTGTTTATTTATTTGCTGGTTAACATGATCCATACACATCCAGGAGACCTGTAGGTTATACATGTATTTCTTTTTCTCTAATCATTTTATTCGTTTACATTTCAAATGATATCCTCCTTCCTGGTTACCCCTCCACAAACCCCCCATCCCTTCCCTTTCTCCCCCTTCTTCCCCTAAAAACAATGACTTCATGAAACTCCCAGGCAAATAAATGGAACTAGAAAATACCATCCTGAGTGAGGTAGCCCAGACACAAAAGAATGTTAGTACTTCTAATACTCAGAAAATACCCTGTTTTATGATAATCAAATTATGAATGAGAAGTCCAGCCACTCTTCCAGGGATGCACACCTAAAAAATGAGTAATATAGGCCTAACACACAGGCCAACCACACATCTAGGCTTTTTCCTAATATTCTCTATTACAATACAAAGTAACAAGGAAAATAAAATGTTTTGTTTTGTCTTTAAATCTGGCTGAGCTAATGTAAAACTAGTATTCGTTTGAAGGATAAAACTGTATTTTGGTTGGAAAACCACTTCAGTTTGTATGTTTTCTTAGGACGTTTGAATTGTGATAAAATTATTGTAAACTAATATTTTTTTTTTTTACTTTCATGATAAGCTACTGGCGGGCATTGATATGGTGACTTGACATTGTCATCTACAAAATTCAGACTTGAGAACTATATGATAGTTACCACAAAAACACCATACATGTGTGCACACATGTGAACACACATACACACACACACACACACACACACACACACACACACACACATCCCTCATAATGTTTTTGTGTTAGGTTTGTTCATATCGGCATGGTGGCTGCAGATTGGAAATGGCCTAGTCCAGGGCACGGCTATTCACTAAGTCAGAGGACATCTGCCATCTTTAGGACATGGCTTCCAAAACCATGCAGTCATCCTATCCCTGGAGTAGGAGGATGGGGCTCACTAAACACTTCAGCTTCTATGGGCCAACCATGAAAGAAGCAGCTGTCAGTCACACTCATATTCTACAGTTTGGAGCTCACTGACCGTCACCAGAAGGTAGACTTGAGTCGGACACGCATCATGCAAGCAGAGATTCAGAAGGCAGTAACAATGGGAACTGCAGCTACAGCCTTAAGACAGAGCCTGCGTCCATTTGGGAGATGGATAATTGGGCAGTTTGCATTTACCTGGAAATGGGGTATCTGCTGTGTTATTAAAATAGTCATTCAAGTGACCCTGAAAAGCTGGTGCCTTTCAAGTGACAGCTGATAGAAATAACCTGCTAGATAGAAGACAGAACGTAGGACGAAACCCAAGGGTTGTAATCCAGACCTTGCTACCTGTTAATTATTTTATTTATAACTAGTCTTTCCATTACATTAACTTCATCTTGCTATGAAATTAAATAAAGACAATACGCAGGGATGTTCCCTAGCAAAACAGTATAAGGTTGTTGAAGTGTGTAGACAGAAGGAGAGTCTGTTCTTCAGACCTGGAAGGGGTATTGGATGCCATTGTTCCACTCTTGTTTAGAAGACATTAAATGTGGGTGCAGAGAAGGGGGCCCAGAAAGGTCTAAAAAATACCAGGAGCTATGAATGGGATGTTTTGATTAAAAACTTAGCAGTCACATATTTTCCCTGAGATTCAAAAGAATTTTCCCAAAACTTTGGTAGTTGATCAATTTCCTCTATAGTGTTTTGAGTTTTTTGGTTTTGGTTTTGTTTTGTTTGTTTCTCAATAAAAAGGCAGAGATATTTAGAGCTCAGTACACAAGAGGGAATCTGAGCTCCTTTTAGATTTAAAATCAAATCAGCTACTAGTTTTGCTTCTGTGTGGCGAACACGTGAACATACACGCACACATACACACACACATACACATACATGCACACACACATACACACACATACACACATACACACACATACACACATACACACACACATACACACACATACACACATACCCACATACACCCACATACACACACACGTATACACACATACACACACATACACACACATACACACACATACACACACATACACATACATACACACACACATACACCCACACACACACACACAGAGGAAGCAAGAAAGAGAGAAACACATGCATTTAAACAAAGCTTTTTAATAGCTACCGTAACTGTTTTTTCCTTCAGACACGATTGTGATTAGTCTCGTGTTCCGTGGAGTTAATTACGTACCAGAGAAATACATTTACTGCCTCAAGTCCTGCATATTTTTGAGGATTTTGTCATTGACTTTGGTCCAAACAGGTCACCTTCAGAACCCTGGCAACACTTAGCTGCTCTTGGGAAAAGCAAATGAACCATTACAGCGTTGATATTGTTATTTTCTGCCTTAATGTCCCTCCCTTGCCCGATCATCATGTGTATCCCCGAAATCCCCAGTGGCAGGAAATTAATTTGTAGGAATTTTTTAAATCGGAATTTCTAGCAAAGGGTATGAAGAATGTCCTTGCACATTTCTTTGCAACTTCCTGTGAATGGGTAATTACTTTAAAAAACAGATACCTTTCCGTAAATATAAATACACAGAGAAGCACGAGCAATTCCATTAAGACATCTGGTCTAATCATCTCCACCACCTTCCAAATACAGTGGTAGACAGTCCCTGCTAAACTTAAGGTAAGAGATAACCTTGCGTCAGATGCTGTTCAGGTTACAGGGCAAACGGATTTCTGAAAATGGAGGTTCCTTCACAGAATACATCCTTTGGTTTAGAAGCCACCAGGAGGGAGAAAAAAATCCTGCAGGCATCAGAGCATGGCTTTTATTGGGAATAGAACCCTTTTGAGAAAGGATAGTCTGTGTGCTCATTGCCAGCTATTGGAAGGGACACCCCAAAATACTACTAGCCAACCACGCGACCTTAGCTGGCATGTGTTCTAACACTTCTAGAAATGTTTCCTGATATATTTGTTTAATATAAGTCACTTTATCAGCCCTTATAGAAAGGCAACTATTAAGATGGCATCCTTCGTACCAAACTCCTTCCCTCAAAGTTTGGGGTAGAAAGACTGTAAGAGCCAAAGGGGGCAGAGGGAAACAGCATCTTCCGGTCTCAACAGGGCTCTTACACAGGTGAACTCACAGAGACTGTGACAGCCACACACACGACTTTCATGGGTTCGAACTAGATGAAATCGTAGCACGGAGGAGAGGAAGTACACATGAAATCCTGTCCCTAACCAAGAAGCTATTTGCAACTGATTCCGGCTAAGAAAGGAAAAAATCAATGTTCTCTTATGAGGTGTCACTGGACATATCAACCACACTCAGGGCAAGCCTTATGATCAGGAGCAGTTAGTCAACGTAAAGTGGACTCCATGAGTTTTTGTGGGGGCTTTTTGTTTCATTTTCATTTTAGTATGTTTTGTCTTATTGGGTTTTTGTTTGTTTTTTGTTCTTTTGGGGTGTGTGTGTGTGTGTGTGTGTGTGTGTGAGAGAGAGAGAGAGAGAGAGAGAGAGAGAGAGAGAGAGAGAGAGAGAGAGAATGTAAAGTTGGAAGTTGTGTTGACAGAGAGGCAGAAAGGATCTGGAAGGAACAGGGGAAGAAGAAAGAAAATTATCAAAATTTATCATATGAAAAAATTAAATACAAATAAAAATTAATGAAGGAGTCCCTCACAGACATCTTCTGAAGTCACCATTCCCAGTCTCTTCTTCGTTCTGCGGGTCCAAACAACTCTCAGATGACGTGGATTCTCCTCCTCAACACTTTCTGTTCTTTGCAACCTGTTCCCATGATTAGGGTCTAAAGTCATAAAAGCCAATCTTCCCCAAGTATGGTTTATCTTAGGTTTGTCCAGCCATGCTTCTTTTCAATATCACCACCTGCATATTTTGCTGTGCATATTTAGTTGTATAGCTGAGGATGGCTTTGAACCTCTGATCCCCCTGTTTCCACCTCTGCAGTGCTGAGATTACAGGTTAATTACAACATGAGCAGTTTATTCTGGGCTCAGAATCAAATCCGGGACCTCCTGCATTCTGAGCAAACACTCTCTCAACAGACTTAAATCCCTTAAATTAAAATACCTTTGCCCTCCATACCAGTTACTGACTCACTATTATCAATACTAACCATTTTCAAGTCCTATGGGAAGTGGGATTAGTTTTTTAAGCAAGGGAATCTCAATATGATAAGCAGTAGAAACAAAACATTGTAATTTCATGAACACTGGCTTTAAGAAATCTCAAACCAGTTTGAGAACAGTCTATGAGAACAATGAGATATTAAGACTGTTGCCACAATTTAAAATCAAATTTGAGTTTGAAATTTTAACGTCAAACTAACCTCAACACTCACCTCTATTTGAATTCAGTTCAGGATTAAGAGTACCTATTAAATATGAAACAAATCTCAGAGTTGTTTTGATTCTTATTTCCCTGATAGCAAAGGATGCGGAACACTTCTTTAAGTGTTTCTTGGCCATTTGGGATTCCTCTATTGAGAATTCTCTGTTTAGCTCTGTACCCCATTTTTTAAATTGGGTTATTTGGTTTGTTGATGTTTAATTCTTGAGTTCTTTAAACATTTTGTATATTAGCCATCCGTCAGATGTAGGTCTGATGAAGATCTTTTCCCAATCTTAGGCTGCTGTTTTGTCCTATTGATGGTGTACTTAGCCTAGCAAAAGCTTTTCAGTTTCATGAGGTCCCATTGATTAATTGTTGATCTTGGTACCTGAGGTATTGGTAGTCTGTTCAGGAAGTTTTCTTCTGTATCAATGAATTCAAGGCTATTCCCCACTTTCTCTTCTTTTATGTTCAATGTATTCAGTTTTATGTTGAGGTCTTTGATCTACTTTGGACTTAAGTTTCGTGCAGGGTGACAGATATGGATCTATTTTCATTCTTCTACATGGAGACATCCAGTTAAACCAGCACCATTCACTGAAGATGCTTTCTCCTTTCTGTTGTATGGTTTTGGCTTCTCTGTTAAAAATCAAGTGTCAAAAACCCTATAGGTACGTGGGTTTATATCCGAGTCTTCAATTCTATTCCATTGATCAACCTGTCCATTTTTATGCCAATAGGTGCAGGTTTTATTATTATTGATTTGTAGTATATCTTGAAATCAGGGACGGTGATACCTCCAAAAGTTCTTTTATTGTACAGGATTATTTTAACTATCCTGGGTTTTTGTTTTTTTCATATGAAGTTGAGAATTGCTCTTTCAAGGTCTGTAGAGAATTATGTTGGAATTTTGATGAGGATTGCATTGATTCTGTAGATTGCCTTTTGTAAGATGGCCATTTTTATTATGATAGTCCTACTGATCCATGAGCAGGCAAGATCCTTGAGGAGTCTTCTGGAAGAGTGAGGGATAGAATTGATTGAGCCACAGCAGTCAAGGACACCACAGGAAGAGCTACAGTGTCAACTGACCTAGGTCCATGGGGTCTCACAGAAAATGAGCCACCAACCAAAGAACTTGCAGGGGCTGGACCTAGGCCTCACACACATTTGTAGCGGAGTTGCAGCTTGTCCTTTATGTAGGTTCTCTATCAATTGAAGGAGGAGCTGACTTTGACTCTGTTGCCTGCCAATGGTTCCCCTTCCCCTGCCTGGACTGCCTAGTTGGGCTTTAGAAGAAGCATTTAGTCTTGCTGGAACAAGATGTCCCAGGGTGAGGTGGTACCCAAGTGGGTCTTTCTCTTCTCTTCAGAGAAGGGGCAGGGTTAATGGGGAAGGGATTTGCAAGGGCAAGACTGGGAGGCGAGGAGGGAGGGACTTTGATTGAAACGTAATATGAATAAAAAATAAATTATGAGGAAAAAATGAAACAAATCTGATTTACATTGATAAATACTTAAAATTTGAAAACAGGGTTTTAGTAGATATTTTTGCAAACTCATGACTTTTTTTTTTCCATTAAATCGAAATGGCAGGAGCTTTCCTCCGAGAGCCCTATAAAATGATGTGAACTCAGCAACACAAGTCAATCGTGCTGGTCATTTCTCGTTCATTTGCATAAGATTTTCTTCTGTATTTGAAAGAGGACCTTCGTCAACTACAATTGTTAAAATAGGTTAAAGTTTAGCTTAATATAAACTTAAATTTTAAAATATCCTAAATCTGTACTAAGATGAAGATTTTGAGCATATGGGTGTGGACTAAAATAACCCTTTCCACGGGCGTCTTCTCCAGCTTTGCCTTCGCATCTTTCTCTCCCAGTCTAGCCCCAAATAGCATTCTTGACTCTTAGAAAATACTATAATAGGGGTTGGGTATGGAGTTCAGTTGGTAACTTGTTCGCTTGGTATGCAGGGAGCACTTCATCGTGAAGCCTGGTGGCTCAGGGCGCGAATGCCCACACTCAGAAGATTGAGACAGGAGGACCAAAAGTTCAAGGTTATGCTCAACTCTATGATAAGTTCAAGACCAGCCTGGGCTATTTGAAACCCTGTCTCAAAAATCAAGCCCTCAATGTGGAGTCCTTGTTTTCCTGCTTCTCAGCGTCCCTCTATTACAGTATTCTTGGTGTTTTCTCCTTTAGGAAATCCCCAGTTCTTCCCAGAGCTTCATCTATTCGAATGAAGGCATCTAGGACAACAAAAATTAACATTTTTCATTCTCTTTTCTCATAAAAAGGAAGTGAAAGGAACTCAAGGAGGTAGAGCTGAGAAGAAACTGAGGGAGGGGAATGGAGAGAAGCTCTTGATAGATTGTTTAGAAGCTGGTATGTCTCTTCAGCACCCTCCTGCACAGAGGTAAAACAAGTTAGACCTTTGTCCTCTGAGGTGGAAGGGATCCAGAATCAACTGACGTGACGCTAAACTGACTGGTCCCAGGGTGTGGTGCAGAGCACTGGTGGTCTAGTGCTGGTGGTTGACTATCTAGTCGCACAGATAGTGAAGTCTGTCTTGTTGAAAATGTGTGTTGCATTCAGTCAATCAGAGGCAATTTATATGGCTCCTTGGTACCCACTACAAGTAAACAGATGGAGATGGTAACATAGGTGATGTCAAGTCAATAGTTTTAGGTCTGAAAGGTGGTCCTTTTCTCCACCATTTGACTTGGAGGAGGATCATTCGCAAAATATTCCACTTGGCCATCTTTAGAATAGCTTCGACTTGCAGCTCAGAGAGCCAGAGTGCAGATCTCCAAACTATATCTCTTGTGCAGTCCAGTCACATACACAAGGACTGGAAAAATGATTGATAGCTGGGTCCATGAACGGCATAGAGCCTAGGGATAAAGTTGATGCCCAGCCCACATATATAGCTCTAAAGATAGCCTAGGACAGCCACATCCCAGAGAATCAGCAAGAACTTGGTTCTGAATGTGTGTATTTTCATCTTTTGTCAGTGTACTCTTAGCCCTGTGACTGTGTGTCCCGTCAGAGGGATCCTATTGTGATCGTTCTGCACATAGATGTTGCAGAGTTACAATATTCTTCTTCCTAGGAACCTAGACTTGGTTTGTCAATGGCTTCAACATCTAAAACCTAACTAGATTCTGGAAAGCCATCAAGTGATTCCTTAAGGATCCCCAAGCTCCCGATAACCTGCCAATTATTTCTTTCCACAGACTAAACAGGACACTTGTTGAATGTCACTTACCTTGTCTGAAGGATGCTGTGTTATGTTACTAATACCCACAGCATTCTGTGGTTTAGGCTTCTGCATACCCAAACTTGAAGTCCCCTAAGATGACTAAAGCCACATTTTCTGGAGATGGCTAATCGCCAATCTGGCTTTATTATTTTGGTATTGCCTCTGCCCCATTCTTCCCAGGGAGTCCTGCTCTGGAGCAATGTCCCTTCTCATCCACCCTGATCTGCAGACACCACTTAAGGATTCAGTAGTGCCCCTTTCTCAAACACAGTCCCCATCACGTTGGCGAACCGTGTCCCCAACGAGCCCTTCTGCAGAGCACAGTTGGCTAATGGATTTGCTGGCCGTGTGTAACCATTCGCTTTCGCATGCCTGCTGTTTTGAATCTTTGAATTTCTTATTTTGCCATCTGCCACTGTATCTCTGGAATTTCACTTCATTAAATGTGAGGGCATTGCCATTTCTAAGTTCAACCAACCATCCCAGTGACAAGTTAGCACCATTTATTGCAAGTGTCCCACAGTGTTAAGGCCTGTATCACAGTAGAGTGTTTCCATGTTAATGACCTCTCCTTCTTTAATGTTGTGTTCCAGCCCTGTGATCTAGCACCCATGGGTTACAGTTCCATTAGACTCAGAGAGTGGCATATTACCAAGAGCTATGTTTCATGCACATCTTCTTGGGCAATAGTTCTTTCCTTCCTTACCAGGTACAGAACTCGCCAGCATATTATTGAATAAACCAGTCCTAATCTCTTGACTGACAACCAGGAGACGATTAGATTACACATCACAACATGGCCGGCATTAGTCTGAATGGAATAGATATCTTCATTGGCTGCAAAAAAGATGGAGGCACTTGTCTTTGATGGGAAAAAATGGCCACTCCACCTGGCAACAAGGGTTCCATGGGTATTTGAAATATTTAATATTATTGAATGGTGTGGTGTAAATATATCAGAATCTACTTTCCCAATAAAGGTTGTGTTAGAAGCACCCAGGTCAAAAGTTTAACCCCAGAGATTTGTGACCCTTCTAATGAAGTCTCCAGGCCTTTGACTTGCTTTTCCCTCTGACTCTAGGAGATAAGAGTTGCTGTGATGGAGAGATGTGCTAATTTTCACTCTTCACCTGTAACGTGCAATTAATCACTTGTAAAAATCCCCCATTGTGTTTCTTCAACGCAAACCTTGTGCCCCTACAGAGCCATTTGATTCCATGGTTCTCAGAGCACCATCGGTTTATCTTTAAAGGCCTGAGATAGTGTACCTGACAGCGTGTTCCTTCCTATTGTTGCTCTGTCTTGTCATACTGATGCTCTGACAGGACCTGTGATCACCTATGATGCCATCATAGCTACTGGTTGGCCAATAGATGACCCAGTTTCAGAGTCCCATTTTAGAACGTTGCTTCTTGAGAACACATTACCTGGCTTGGGTCAAATTTATTGGAAGGGGGACTCTAAGATGGAGATCTCTATTGCAGAATGATATCAAGGAACACACAAACGTACCACTAGGTAACCTCACACATCAATCATGTGAGAGCATTCAGCTACCATAACTTTAGGCTTTTCACAGCTTTCACAGTGTCTTGAGTCCTCCTGGCATTCCCTGGGATTCTCTGGGTCAGTAACTAACCAGAGCAAGGCTGCTAAAGCTGGAATACTTCTGCCTGGCTGAGGACTCCTCTCATTGCAAGCCTTTGTCCTGGGTCCACCTATCATTCTGGCCAAGACTTTCTCAAAGGAACATTCAAGTGAGACATTTACTTATCAAACCATCTGTCTCCTTCCCCTTCTTTCACAGAAGTCAGACCACAGTTCAGTTTGAAGGAGGTCTTGCTTCCTCCTCTTTTATCAGAAATTCACTTCTCAGCTATCCCAGTGTCTCTTCAGGCCACTGTGAGGGACACAAGAGATAACTAGGATCGTGTGAGAAGGGCACAGGTGTTCAATGCAGGGGTGGCAGATTTCATCTGAAGTCCAGGAAGCTATTCTGTAAACGTGTGCTCTCTGCCAGTGTGCATTCACTGAGCTGTTTTGTCCCCATTAGAGGTTAATGAGTGACCATTCCAGGGGAGAAGGAAAGCTGTAGCACTAGCAATGAAGGGAGTATCTGGTCTCATGAGAAGCTCTGGGCCTGAGACGGTCCTTAAGAATGACAGCCAATGGAAGCAAGAAGGACAATCCTTTTTACTCTGCATCTATGACTCACTGACTCAATACTGCCACCAGGAAAGGATACAGCATTGGGTGGGTGAGTCAGCTCCTGTTAGCTCAGGTAATACCCAGAGAAAGACCCAGCTGTGAGCAGTTAGCAGCAAACATTCCCAGCAGCAGAGGGAATAAATGCCCAGGTTCCCACTGGGGACTTCAGCAACCTACAGTTTCTACTTCAAGAGAAAACTGAAAACTATTGTTCTGATTAAAGAAATACAGCTGGAAATTCCTGGCCCCTTCATAGGCCGAAGATGTCACCTTTAACAAAGCCATGTGGGTTCTTAGAGCACATTTCCTTGGGTTAGGAAAGATCTTATCAATTGCTCAGCTATAAGAAAGTCGGGAGCAATGTCAAATGAAAGGAATCCTCTATTTTCAGGGCACACGGTGTGCTCTCTCCACAAGCACAAACAATAGCAATTCCAGCCACAGCTTGTTGACTACCAACAGATATGTTCCTTGCAACATGCATGATGCTTCTACATCCAGTTCCCAGGGAACCTGGACACTGGGTATCTTTTCTACTGAATGGCAAGACCAACCGCTAGCTGGAAGGGGAAGGTGGATAGTTTTTCTGACAGTACCCGGCCAAGAAACAACGGTACCTGGAATGAACCCCAGCTCTTCTTGGCTGCAAGAGCAGTTTGTCTTTACCATATCCCCTGCTTCCAAACCCACACAGAAACCGGGATCCTCATTACAAATGCTTTCAGGAGCCATCGCGTTTTTCGTTCTAAAGGAGAGGCGAAAGTGGAAGCCTCAGAGAGCCCTTCCTTGTAATGATCAAACACATTGATAACTAGGATCGTGTGATAATGGCACAGGTGCTCAGTGCAGGGAGATTTCATCTGAAGCCTGGGAAGATATTCTGTAAAATGTGTGCTCTCTGCCAGCGTGCATTCACTGGGCTGTTTTGTCCCCACAGTATCTAGTCTCCCAGCTGATTATATTCTCCTCGCTTGGCAGTCAGCATATGAACTGCTGTGGAAACACACACACACACACACACACACACACACACACACACACACACAACTTTGTCCCAGCCTTCAATGATCAGAATACAGCAGCCTATTGATGTCTTTCATTCTTTTTCCATCCTGGACCTTTTGATGGCTTACTTACACATTCTTTACCCTGTGAGCTAACAAGGCTGGCTATGAGGAGAGGTTCTTGGGCAGCCAATTAGAGGCTGTGAGAGTACTCAGAACAGAGCAGCCTGCTGGGAGGGCTTCCTTTACAGAATGAAATGCAATGCACCCATTGCTAAGAGTTGTTTACACAGGACTTGGGACCTCACATCTACATCGTTGGTCAGCTAAACCTGGTCAGCTAAACCTGGCGAGCTATTTTTGAGTTCTGTAGCTTCTCTGTCACTATCTCCTTCTCCCTCTCCCTCTCCCTCTCCCTCCCCCTCTCCCTCTCCCTCTCCCTCTCCTTCTCCCTCTCCCTCTCCTTCTCCCTGTCTTTTTCCCCTCTCTGTCTCTCTGTCTCTGTCTGTGTCTCTCTCTTTGGTTTATAAGTAAACATTGCTCACATTTTAAAATAAATAACGATAAGGGTTAGCTTTTTGAAACAAAAGATGGACGGAGGTAGCTGCTTGTAAAATTCAATGCTCTGAATAGAATCTATGGCTGCAAATAACTGATAACTGCAGCTAGAACTGCAACGTGCAACTGGAGAAGACAGAAGGAAACCGTTACACCGTCTGAGTGTGAAAGCCAGAGGGGATCTTACCTGACACTTTGACGCTTGCAAATGCGGGTCCCTCCCAACCAGAATGTGGAAAATTCACCCACTGGAGTCTCTACCAAGCACACTGTGTCCGACCCTCAATCTAGCCTAATCTCGCTGATCCTCCTCTTCCAACCAACTGGTTCTTTGTTTCAATGGCCGGGAGAGTTTAACTAGGGATGCCTTTAAGAGCACGGGTAGGGGTTATTTACCAGGTCATGGAAAACCAAGCAGTGGCTGCATCCATGATGAAAACACTTCTTTTTCCCCAGACACCATTGACTGTCTATAGGTCCCCAGGGAAGAGCAGGGCCCCATGAGTCTCTCCTCTCCTTGCATGCTCCAAAACTGACCTAATTCTTCAATAGAACAAAAAGGGGATGGGGCTTAAAGAAGCAGAGGAGGGACATGAGAAGGAACGACTCTGTCAGTGTACCTCTCAATGTCCCAAGAAACAGTTGCTCCATGCAGCACATCCAGCAGGTCACTCCCCAGTCACTCCCAGCTGAGTCCTGTATGACCTGGCTAACTGATTCCATAATGTGTCTCTCCATTATTAAGGAACATACAGACAGGCTTTGACACATTCGAGTGTGTGTGTGGGTTTTTTTTTTTTTGACCATGTTGAGGCATAAACAGAAGAGTTATGTGTTTAATCAACACAAGCAGATGTCAAGGAGTGCAAAAATATGCCTCTTTTAAAGTCAGTATGTCTGCGTGTCTGCTCCGGCATATGCCCGGAACATGTGTATTTTGAGTGGTAAGCAAGGAAGGATGACTAAAGGAGCAAAAAGCTCATCCCTAAAAATATTCTCTTTTTTTAAATGTCTGTTGTATTGTAACGTGTCGCATCCATTCAGCGGGGCTGGTGAGCAGGCTGCTGTGATCTGAGACAGCATGTGATGTGGGCTGAGCTGGGGACCCTGACACCCGCAGTTGCTTTTTCATGGAAATACATTGCAAGCTCTCCCTCACATCAAAATGAGTTGCTATCTAGAGATACACCCCAGGGAAGAGCATACACGTAGAACTGGGTTAAAGTAAGAAAATGACCTTTTGGGTTTTGTTTTTATTTTTTTTAAACTGGGTCACACTGTTTTAGCCTCGGCTGTCCCCGAACATGCTCGTAGATGAGCAAAGTCTGATGCCTCTGTCTCCCGAGTGCTGAGAATAAAAGCACGCCTGGATAAACTGGTAAAATAATGTTTGAATAGGGATAGAATTGAGCTGGGATCTCCTGAGGGAAGCAGAAGTGAGACAATCACTTTGATAAGAGATAAGGACGCTGAACTTGCCCACAGGACAAAAAGGGGGTGGGGTGGGATGCAGATTTAATGGTAGTTTCAGGGAAATGTCCTTCTGTCAGTCTGAAGCAAAGAGAACTAACACTTGAATGAGTAAGTGACCCATGTCAGGCACTGCACTCGGGTCTCCATAAACGCTGACACTGACATTGTTCTATCCTTATAGCAACTGCATGAGGTGATGTCATTGCTTCATATTTACCAAGGGGGAAAGTCTCAGGTGACAGGTTAAGTGTTCTTCCGAGAGTCATATCACACAACTGGTATCAAGCCACGCTATCTGATTTCTGGCAAGTGGGACCCATGAGAACATCGGAAGCAGAAAACACACCTGAGCTAAGTTAGCGGCAGGCGACCTGCAGGGGTCTTCAGGGGGTTGGTGATAAAATGTCTTAATCATTACAAGAGGAGAGGAAACAAGCTCTTAAAAACAAATAGGAATTCTCTAGGACATTCAGTGGTGCCAGATTGAACGTGACCTGATCCGAGGAGTTATGGCTTCATCCAGTGGGGACAGGATAGGGAGATGGGAGAAGCTTCTAGAATTCCATACGTTTTAAACCATTATGGTGGTCTTCAGTTCAGAGTTCCCTTCTGGGAGGCAAAAAGTTGGCTGATGACCTCTAGGGTCACACTCTCAAGTCCAGCATACATGAAGGCCACCATCGAGAGCCGGGTTCTTCTGCCAGCACAGAGCATCTCTGATGATCACTGTGAAGGGATTCCCTAGCAGCAGAGCCAGAACCTTCTCAGAGATGCACTGAATCCTTCTTCTTTGCTCATTTCCCATTCTCCTGCACCTGTAAAAGGTGTCTGCCAACATTCCACATCATAGTTTAAGGCTCTTTCAATCCAATCAGGTAGAAATTGAAGATGCCATCTTTTCAATACCCCGAAAATCCCTAGTATAACCTAACAGGACTGTTTCACAGAGGGTCTAAAATGATACATTGTCATTATGAATGTTTCAGAAAAGCAATAATAAAATCAGGATAACATATGTCTGTGGGTCAGGACAGTGGTTCAAGTGGTCACAGATCCTGTCTCAGTAATGTCTAGATCATAGATCCTAGCTCAATAACAAGATCACAGATTCTGGTTCAGTAATAGCAAAAAGAAAAACAAGAGTCATCCCCTCCCTCAAAAAGCAGCCAGGGACAGTCCCTCATTACAGGATCCAGAGGCTGTAATTACCATAATAATCAACCAGATCAGAAGAACAGCACATTTAAATGATAGAAATGGTTAATAGAACAAAGTACCACTGAGAGGGAAATAGACAAGAAATCAAAGGTACTCTTGTTTGTGATCTGTAATCAGAAGTACCAAAGGACCAGGAGGCAGGGATCTCAGGGAAACATCATGAGCCCTTAACATTGATTTAGCAAATGCATTGTTTTCAGGAAAGAAGAAATGTCTTGCATCTTTGCAAAACCAACAATGAGTTTCTTGTACAGTTTTATACCCAACCCTATGTTCACTTTCCTACATACTATTAGAATACAGTCTGAAGACATCTAGGCTATCAGGATATCTATCAGACTATCACACGGATCCAGTGCATCAACCAAGTCAAGCTTATAGGGCAGCCTCAGCCACTGTTGGCTAGTACACCAGCTGTACTGGGAAAATTCATACACTTCACTATCTGATATAAGCCCTACAAAGATGAAAGGATTCGTCTCAACAAAGTAGTTAGGGATCCACTAGTCAGGGTATGTTGGGATACACATCAGAGCATTTGAGCAGAAATCCCATTAGGATCAGGAGGATTAGGAGGACACCTTCCTCCTTTAAGATGGATGAACAGCAGCTAAGACCTCTTACTGCTCTTGCACAGATACCAAGTTTGTTTCCCGTCATCCATGTCAACTAGCTTAAAGTAGCTGATAATTCTAGCTCCAGATGTGTCATTCACCTGCAAAGAGTCCTACAGAGCATACGTGAGGTTCTGTATCTCTGTGAAAAAGCCTTGGCAGGGGCCTAGAATCATGAGTTTCTCATGGCCATCTTACATACCTCAAAGTGTACACGCACCAACTTGACAGGTCGCTGGAATTGCTCCTTTAAGGTCTAGTTGACATGACAGCCCACAGCCAATACCCTATAGTGACAAAGTGCTCATTTCCAGACTAACCACGCACACTGAGTCAAATGTCTCAGAAAAGTACTGTTGCTATAACAAAAAGAATCCATGGGCTTGTTCTCCAGCGCGGATGCTCCTCAATTCTCCATGAATCTCAGAGGCATTTTGTGCTACACATCCCTGCTATCCCTCCAAGTGTTAAATGTCCTCACACAGACCCTACCAAGGAGCAGGCATTCGTACCAGGAGACACAGTAAGTTTCTTTTTTCTTATTTTTTTCCTAAAATTTTTGAATCTCCTTTTTTAGACTTTCGTATGTAAGTACTGTATTTACATCATTTCCAGACCTCCCTCCTCCTTCTCCAGCTTTTCCCATGGACCCTACACCCTTTTGAGTTCATGGCCTATTTTTCTTTTATTAAAATCTTTCTACATGGCATATGCGTATGTATATGTGTATATAGACATACATATGTGTGTTTATATATGTATTTATGTATGTTTTTGTTCCAGTCCCATGCTGTTTTTATTACTATTGATCTGTAATACATCCATATATATACATACATATATACATATGTATGTTTATATGTGCATATGTGTGTGCATAGCCATATATATATAAGTATGTAAGTATATATCCTAATAAGATCTTTTCATGTTGTTCAGGGATATGTGTGTGTGTGTGTGTGTGTGTGTGTGTGTGTGTGTGTGTTCTTGAGGATAACCACTTGAGATTAGATAACTGATCAAAAGCTTTGGAATCCCTGAATTCCAATAAATCCCTGGAAAAGATTGATTCTCTCTCTCTCAGCAGCCATGAATTACCTGTAGCTCTTCATCTAGGGATGTAGTCCTATGGTATTTGCCCTGTCCACACTGGCACATCCACTGGTATGCAGGTCAAATTGTTGAGAATGCAATGGCGCTGGATCCCTGCTGTTTCTAGAAGACACTATGTAGCCTCTAGCTGCCTTCTCTGTCTTACAGTCTTTTCTTCCCCTCTTCTGTTATGTTCCAGAATCTTGGGTATTGAGGTGCTGTGAGGATGTATAACTTAAGTAAGTAAGCTTATAAAATAATGTTTACCTATAGCTTTTCCAAGATTGGTTTTACTCATCTCTCCTTCTTTCTTCTCCCTCTGTATTGCCCTCCCCTCCTCTCCCCAGGTTGAGTCCTTATCCCCCCCACACCCCTTCATTCCCACTTCATAGCACCTACTCTCCTCTCTAGAGCTCCTCCTCCCAATCTTCCCTACAGACCTTTCTACTGTTCGGGCCTTTGCAGCTACTTCAGGCTGGGAATTCAAATTTGGATTCACCAATAAGACAGAATGTGCAATGTTTGTCTTTCTGGGTTTGGGTTGACTCAATACTACATTTTCTAATTCCATCCATAAACTGGTGTATTACCTGGTTCCATTTTTCTTTACAGCTGAATAGAATTTCATCATGTTCGGGTGCCATGGTTTCACTGTAGGTTTATCAGTCGAAGGACATCTAGGTTGTTGACAATTTCTGGCTAGTGCGAAGAGTGGCCATGAACGTGTCTGAATTCGAAGTAGGATATCAAGTCCTCTGTTCGTATGCCCAAGGGTGGTCGAGCTGGGTCAAAAAGTCAGTGAGATTTCCCCCTTCCCAGCATCGTTGCCAGCAGTTGTCTATTGGATTAAAGGGGGTCTAACTTTCCTGCTGTACATGTGAGCACCATGTTGTCTCATCACTGTTTACTGGAGAGGCCATGTTGCCTCCACTGTTTGGTTTTGGTATCTTTGTCAAGTATCAGATGACTGTAATCATATGCACTCATGCTTGGATATTTTTCGTTCCATGTTCCATGTCTGTTTTGCGTGCCAGGTCCATGCTGTGTTGATTACTACTGCTCTGTAATATAGCTTGGAGCCCGTTCATCTCGTCCCCATTGTTCCTCCTCAGAATGGATTCTTTGGGGGTCTTTTGTGCTTCCATACGAATATTTTGTAATGTGTTTTTTAATTTCTGTGAAGAATATCACGGGAATTTTTGTAGGGGTTGCAGCGGATCTGCACGCTGCTTTTGGTGGGATGGTCATTTTCATAACAGTAATTCTACTAATCCGCGAACATGAGAGGTCTGTCTTCTGCTGGGTTTCTCGGTTTCTTTCCTCACGCATCTATGGTTTTTACTGTAGAGTTCGTTCACCTCCTTGGCAAGACTTATTCCTAATATTCTCTGGGTTATTCTGAATAGCAATGTTTCCAGGGTCTGTTTCTGAGGATGCTTGCATGTGATATGTAGAAAAAGTGTTGAATGTTTCCGAGTTGATTCTGTATCCTACTACCACTTTGCTGAAAGTGTCGATCGCTTCTAAAAGCTTTTTAAATGGAATTTTGGAATCTCTTCTGTATTATATTATGCACATTATATTGTGTATAATATCTACAAATAGGGACCACTAGACTTGCTGATTTCTCCCTTTTTCCCCTGTATTTTCCTTCTCTTGTCGTTGCTCCAGCCAGTACTATAAGCACTATATTGAAAAGAAGTGGGGATAGTGGGTAACCCTGTCTTAGCTCCCATTTTAGTGGGATCGCTTCAAACTTTCTCCATTTAGGATGATATTGGAGGTGCATTAGTCACACATAGCCTTTATTGTATTAAAGGATAGTCCCTTTATTCTCGGTCTCTTTAAGACTTTCGTCGTGAAGGCATGCCACATTTTGTCAAAGGTCTTGTCTGCATTTTTTGAAACGACCATGTGATTTGTTTTTTTTTCACCAGGGACATGGCTGTACAGCTCTCTTTTCCTGTTGTTCCCTTATATGGTCTTGGTAACACGACACTGAACTAATAGAGACAGTTTGGACGTGTGCCTTCTTTTTCTTAAAAGACAATAATTTAAGAATTATTGGTTGTAGTTCTTGGAATGTCTGGTAGAATTCTGCTGTGAATCCATTTAGACTTATTGTTAGAAGTCACTGGATCATTCGTTCAATCCCCGAATTTGGTGAGCATTGGCTGAAAGCATTGGTTTGGTGACTTGTTACTGGCTTCTTCACTTTAGTCTGGTAGTTTGGGTAAATGTAGAGATTCATCCATTTCTCCCAGCTTGCTTTAACTTAATGGAGTATAGTCTTTTTAAGTATTCCCTTATACTGTTCTGAATTTCTAGATGTCTGTGTCAGGGAACTTTATTCATGTGAGTCTTATCTAGGTCTCCTCTTTTCTTTTGGTTAATTGTTTTCAGTTTTCAATGACCAGCTCTTACACTTATTGATCCTGTACTGTTTTCTTCATTTCCACTTGGTCAAGTGAAATTTCTATTTCACCTCCTGCCAGGTGTGCCCAGCAGCTTCCGACCAATGGTTACGCATGGTGGAAGGAATGGGTGGGACCAGGGCAGAGCACTTTCAGCTCAGAGGCCTGTGTGTTTTGCTTCAGGGAATCTCATCAGCCTGCTCGAGGCTTTTTGTTAGTTTGTTTTATTGTCATTGTTGTTTTGTTTGTTTTTTTAATCAAATCTTTGATCAAGAATTTCATACATGCATACAATATGGCTTGATCCAATTCACCTCCACTCTCTCCCCTCAACTCCTCCTCATCCCCCATCACCACTTTTCCTTCCCAACTTCACGTGCTCTTAAATCCACTGAGTTTATTCAGTGCTGCCTGTGTGTGCATGGCATGGGGTCACCTGAATTGTGGTAGCTTCCCTGCAACTGTTTGGGCATTTCTATGTCTGCCATGGCTCCCAAACAATGACACAGAGCCTTTTGGGTTATTTATAATGCTATGGCCTTAAGCTAGGCTTGCTCCCCAATAGCTCTTCACTTATGTTAACCAGTTTATGCTGTTCTCTGTCTGCCACATGGTTAGGATTCTCTCCTCAGTTTCATTCCTCCAACTTCCTCTGAGTCAGGGTGGCGATTCAACCTGCACCTGACTCTTTCCTAGAGAGCGCTCCCCCCCCCTCTTTCTCTCTCTCTCTCTCTCCCTCTCTCTCTCTCTCTCTCTCTCTCTCTCTCTCTCTCTCTGTCTCTCTCTCTCTTCTCTCCCCTCTCTCCGTCTCTCTGTCTTTCCCTCTCCCTGTCCCCCTTCTCTTCCCTTCTCCCCTCCTCCTCCCCTTTCCCTTCTCCTTCCCCCTCCTCTTTCCCTTCCCCTCCCCCCTCTCTTTCCCTCTCTCTGGAACTGCCACCTTCAACTTCCTTCCTTCGCTATTGGCCATTCAGCTCTTTATTAACAGATGATGCTTTTATACAGTGCACAAGAGATTACCCTTACATTTCTCAGTGAGCACACCCCTTAGACTACGACCAGCAGCCACCAATTGGCAGTAGCTCTTTAAATCTAAATGTTTACGTTTTTTGTTTGTTTCGTTTTTTTAATCAACAGCCTGAACCTTTCTACCCAAACCCCCTTAAAACTTTCTCCTTTACAGAGAGGACAAACCTCCAACACAGTCCCAACCCCACTGTCACACTCACAGCTATTTTCATGGATGTATCTTTAACGTTTTTTATTTGTTTTCATTTATGTATGCACAGCACATGTGTGCAGTGAACTCAGAAACCAGAAGGCACCATCAGATCCTCCTAAAATTGACATTAGAGACAGCAGTCATCCAGTGTGGGTGCTGGAAACCAAACTTGGGTTCTCTTTAAGAGCAGGAAATGCTCCCAACCACTGAGCCATCTCTCTAGCTTTCGACAATACATCTTTTAAACGTCTAATTCTGTCTTCATGTTCTTTTCCCGAAGACCATGAAAACCATGAAAGGGAAATCAGAAAGCGGTCTTGAAAAGGGCGCTGTGGCTCGCTTACTGAAGAGGCCCTGCTTCACCGTCTCGGTTCTGAGAGTTCTGAGACCTTTGCAAAAAGCCTCTGGGCTTTGTCGGTTTGTTTTAGTGCTGTTTGATTTTGTGGTGTTTATGATAGAAAACAGAAAGTCCTAAAAATAGAAAGGAGTTGCTGGTTTCAAAGAGAACAGGGAAGTCAGAAACTGTCCTGCTGACTCCACCCCCTCCGTGCCTCACCCCTCCCCACCCCTCTTACTCTGGGCAGAGAAGAACCCAGCTGGGAAAAGCTGCTGGTGACAGAAAAACACTGAAGTTTCTACACTACAGGTAACAAGGAAAGACATTCAGTCCCCTAACAAGAAGTGTGGTCCAGGCTGCACACTTTCCCACAGAGACATATTTAAAACATCTGTGTCCAAAATGGTCTAGTCCCTAGGAAAGCGGGGTCTTGTTACAAACTCTTGGTTTGGTTGTTTGTGATGTTCATGAGCACAGCCTGAGCTGCTTTAGTAGCGCTCCTAAGGAAGGCAATTCCTATCCACAGGGAAGGCATGCCAACAACATCGTTGTTTATAATTGTCCGAGCAAAGGATAAAGGCGCGAGATTTGTTCCCGAGGGGCAATTCTACTCCAGAAGAATGCTTCGCTACAGCGGAAGAAACTGTTTGTCTCTAAGATTGTTTGCAGGAGGTAGAGGAGAAAATACTGGCGACTAAGCCAACAGTGGGAAGAAGAGAGGAGAGAGCCTATTGACAAAACTCAGGACAGGAGATGAAAATATGTCTACTCACTCCAAGATGTATGGCGCTCTCCATCAGGTTGGGAGCTTGCAAACAATTCCTGTGGGCCAGATAGCATCAGTATTAAAGCTGTTTTCCAACAGGAAAGTATACATGAACAAAATATAGTAGTACATACATGATACGAGAATAGAAAAATCTAACTGTTGCTCTTGCTACATTGGTAGTTGACATTACTATTAGGGTTTTCAGAATTTAAATGTTTCTATTAGGGTTTTTATAAATCGGATAGTCTACTGAGACTCACTGTATCTTACTATTATCCTTGTGATTAGTACCCTCCTACTCTGTTGTTCTTGTGATAAAATTTCCAGATTAAAACCAATGTAAGAAAGGAGGGGTTTCACAGGTAGCTCACAGGCCCAGGTTACAAGTTCACCGTGACAGTGAGGTCATAGTGACAGGAGCTGGAGAGAGCTGGCCCCATTGTCAGGAAACAAAAATTGAGGATTGCTAATGCTCTGGGTGCTTGGTCCCTTTCTCCACATATATCACCCCCCCCACGGGATCACAGTGTTGGATGAAATGACACCACCTACAGCAGGTGACTTCCTACTTCAGTTTATACATTCAAGATACCCCCCTCCCCCCCATATCCCGAGACGTATAGGTTCTTCTAAGTTGACAGGCAGCATTAGCCCTCATAGCCCAGCAGTTGGATATCTAGAATCTAGAACACCAAGAGTGGGAGGCTTCTCTTTGTGATCTGACCCTGTTAAGTCCCTTAAGGCGCCACATCTCGATTTGATCATCTGTGCATACTTCTTGGAATGTGTGCCTTGCTGATTATGAGGACCGTGGAAAGCGTTGTATTCAGAGTTACTGTCAGGATCCTTGCACACAGTAGGCGCTCAATAGATGCACACAGTAGGTGCTCAAAAGATAACTAGTAGTAGTTCTTGAAGTGAAGCGCTGCAGCCGTCATGGTTACTGCAGTAGTAAACGCTCCAGAAACAGGAATGGAAATACAGTGTATTCAGGAATTCTTAGATGAAACTTGGGAAATACATAAAAGTAATTCATGTGTCACTCAAATGATTTTATAGGTTGTTTTTTAAAAAACAAAAAAACAAAATTGATCCTACTTAAAACCAAGAATCAGGATCAAGTCCCTTCCAGTCTTGTGAGAAACATTCAATAGTTTTCAGCCTTTTGGTTGCGATGTGTATTACTGCTGACATATTCAACAAGAACACAATGTTTCCTGTAGATTGTATTTTTATTTAACATTGTGTCATCTAACATATTTTATCTCTATCTTTTATTATGTTTCAATCAAAGGCAACTAAAATCCCCAGCATTCAGAGGCAAAGGTCCAAAGGTTGTGAGATCAAGACCAACCAAAGCTACATACACAGTCTCTTCTTCAAACAAAACAAAACCAAGCAAAACACACATCCTTCCCAGCATCTCTTTCCTTTTCTTATCTCTGTTCTTAGAATCACGTATATTCTGTTGTGCATTTGTGTGCTGGTATACACTTATTTATATACTGGTGTAAATTCGTTGGGCTCATACTGTATCTATTTTCCTCTGTCTTGTCTTAATCATTTTATGGTATATTGTAGCAATACTTGTAAGTAAATAAATATAGACATAGCTCATACTTTGTTGTAGCTATAGTATGTTTCATGAGAATGGTTTACTTCTGTTGATTTAACCTTTCCCTTGATGACAAGAATTGAGATGTTTAGCAGTATTTTCTCACTTTAAACAATTAAATAATACTATAAGAAACATTGTTTCCCCATTACTCTAATCCAAGTTCTAACTTCCAATAATCTTATATAGAGACTTCTATTTCTATAAAGTGACAAGGACTATGAAGAAATAGCTAGGATAATAAGCATGTGTTCTTTTAAAGCTGAGATTTCTAGAATAGTCTCCCTGGTAGCTTGAGAGATTACACCCTTCCCCCCATAACGCAGCCAGCCACCATCCCAGGCATCCTTCCCTCTACAACTCAGCCAGCCACCATGCCCTCCATCCCGATGTCTATCATCAAGTTCTCTTTAATTTACCATTAACATCTGTGGCCTTGAGCCTGGTTCCCACGAGCCTGCTTCTGTCTTGCTCCTGGCACCTGGGGGTCTTTTCTGGCTCCAGCAACTGCTGAAACGCAGCCCATCCTGTGTGTTTCTCTCTGGCTGCGGCCTCCCCATGTGATGATACCCACTGTTCCAATTCATTGTTCCAAGCTCAGCCATCCTTTCCCTGGAGAGAGATGTCCTTTCAGTTCATTTTTCTGTGCGCAGCTTGAGCTCCCAATATCAAAGAGACGTAAGAGAATCTTTCTTCTTCTCCTTCTTCCTCCTCCTCTTCCTTTCCCTCCTTCTCCTCCTTCTCCTCCTCCTTCTCTTCCTCTTCCTCCTCCACCTTTTCTCTCTTCTTTCATTGCTCCGTTCTTCCTTCCCTCCTTCCTTTCTCTTTGGGCATTCGTGTGTGCGTGTGTGTGTGTGTGTGTGTGTGTGCGTGTGTGTGTGTGTGTGTGTGTGTGTGTGTATGCATGTGTGTGTGTGTTGGGAACTGAACTCAGAACGTCATGCATGCTAGGAAGCTAGGCCAGTGCTCTGCCACCGTGTTGTAGATCTAGCCTTAAAAAACAAACAGACAGGGCTGGAGAGATGGCTCAGTGGTTAAGAGCACCGACTGCTCTTCCAGAGGTCCTGAGTTCAAATCCCAGCAACCACATGGTGGCTCACAACCATCTGTAATGGGATCCGATGCCCTCTTCTGGTGTGTCTGAAGACAGCGACAGTGTACTCATATACTAAATAAATAAATAAATCTTTAAAAACAAACAAACAAACAAACTCCCCCCCCAAAAAACCAAACCTCTCCTTCCTAATTTTTTTTCTGCCTTCTTTTTTATTTTCCAGAAGGCTCTCTCCTCAAAAGGCTGTACTAAACCATCAGCCAAAGCAAGATCTAAGAACAATCTAGACTTAGCATATGGAGTGTGTCCTTGGAGAATTCCCCCGGGTCATTTCTTTCCTTGAGGCTCCATGATCTCAGTCCATGGATGTCTGGGAGAGTCTGGATTAGCATTGCACACTTGTGACTGCCAAGGGTCATTTGCATACATTTATGCTCAAGGGTATTGGCTTTTATTCATTGTTTTTAGCGGGGATTTTCCAACATTGATTATTAATGATCTTGTTACCATTATAATCTTTATTAGTAGAACAAAGAATCACTGTGTAGTGTAAGGGTGCCCCCCAAACTTGCAATTCTCCTGCCTCAGTCCCTCCAGAGCTGGCATCAGAGGAATGTGTCATTGTTGTCAATTATACTTGCATCATTTGACCATGTCAGTCCAGTCTGTACTTGGTCAGCACTACAGAAGATAGAGGAATCCAGAGACAGCTAAAAGGGGTGGAGAGGGAAGCCAGGAGTCAGTGATCGGCTCCCATTTCTCCTTGAAACTGCTCTGTCTCTGATTTACTTTTCCAGAAAAGGAGGGGGAAAGAATTAAAATGTAGCACTTCAGAACGGGGTTCCAGCACTTCCTGTTTCCTAGCCTCTCTGACGTCGGGAGCAAAGAGTAAAAAATGTGAAGCCAAAAATAGGCCTTCTTGCTTGGCAGTCTGTCTTTGACCTTGAATTATTTATGATTCTTAGAACAAGAGGGATCAAAATGATTGACATGATAAGAACCAAAAGGTTTTACTTTCACAGAAAGGTTTTTGTTTGTTTGTTTTTAGTTGCCGTGGGTGAGCTGACCCAGCTGGAACCTGGGACACGAATATGGTTTTCCTTCTCCCCACATGGCGTTTTTTGACCAGGCAGACAGTGAATGGCTTTGCATGGCTCAGACCCCTGGCACAGCACACAAGGCAGTGATCTGCCTCAGACAGAGTGGGATTGACACACTCTATCACCTTGCAGAGATGTAAGCCCCAGAGACACAGTTGGAATTCTGATGGGTAACAATTATTAAATCTGAATAATTAAGCTTATCTATTCTTAGAGATTATCTGACCCAATAATTATTACCCAGAAAAGTTAAGTATGTGTTTGAGATCCACATTCTCACCAATGATGAGCCTGTCAATTTCCTTCCACTAGCTAGTTTCTGTTCCTGTCTAATGTTAATATGGATGGAATCAGCGTGAATCCTAGACGGCCACCAAGTGCACTTAGAGGTCCTGTGGATTACAGAGGACCAAGGTAACTCACTACTTGTGTGCAGAACATCTAACAAGCTGGTTTTCCAACCAAAATAACCAACGAAGTAGTACTCGCTAAAGCTCACGATAGCAACTTCTCTAAGGGAAAGCAGAATGACAGAAGCAGCGATACACACCGATTGTACACAGACAAGCTGAGTGATTCACCTTCCTAATTCTGCTTAATCCATTATTCATCACGGCTATGAGGGGATGCAGGTGGAAGAGGCAAGTCCCCTGCCTGGCTCCCGGAGCTGTTAAGGATAGACGTTGGATTTAAACCCAGATTTGCTAGAATCTTCTCTTCTTTATGCTCTGAACATGAGATGCATATTCCAGCAAGAGAGCTCGCCGAAGTTCCAGGGACTCTGACACTGATATCCACAGTGATATTGATAAAGCAGCTGACTGACAATCTCAAGCCATGTGTACAGTAGAAGTCTAAATTCCCGTGGGCTTTTAAAATAAATCGGTATTTTAATGGTATTTCTTGCAGGATGCATAATTAAAAATGGTGTTTCTTTAATTCCCTGGGAACGGTCTGTTTTTGTTTTGTTTATTGATTTTCTTACTGCCCCAGGGCGACTTTCAAAGAAGGTTCAGAAGAACTCCAAGTTGAGGTGGAGACAGAGAGGTTGTTGAAGAGAGGCAGATGCCCTGGAATAACCTGAAGGGAGAGAGGTGATGTCATATACAGCTGTGGCAGCATCTGCCTTACTGAATTCATCCTCTCCAGCCATCTAACCAGGTGTCCTGGAGAACAATGAGAACATGGAGATATTTTTAGGACATTGCTAAATGCATCCCTTGAGAAAACATGATTCAGGCCTGTGATATTACCAGGCTATACACTAGTCTAGGGAACACCCAGGGCTTTTGGTGACATTTTAGACAGAAATTGCTAAGCCTAAACTTGAGAACTGGCCTGGCTGTGTGCGAAAACATTCCCATAAGCCTATTCAAGTGTGTTCTGTGCTGTCTGACACTGCGTTCTTCATTAGGAATCAACTGGTGGGGAAGAACTTGTTGACTTAGCCACAAAAATCCTTCACAGATTGCACTGAAATATAAGCAGAACAAATCAACCGCGAAACTTGAATTCAGGATGAGCAGGTAGAAATATTATGAGAAAGTGGAGGATAGAGATCTTGACACCATCTTCAATATGGGCCTACGGGTGGCAGTCACTGTTCTTCCAAACACCAGCCAATCTAGTGACACTAATAAATATCATTTTTAAACGAAGTAGAGGGCCTAGAGAGATGGCTCAGGTGTTAAGAGCATGTATTGTTGTAGAAGACTTGAGTTCTATTCTCGTTACCTGTATCAGTGGCTTAGAACTGTATATTACTCCGGCTTCAGGGAAATCTGCCTCTTGCTTCTAAGGACACCCGAAACCATATGTGTACACACACACACACACACACACACACACACACACACACACACACACCCCTGAATCCTTGAGAATATAGTATCCAGAGTTAAGGCTATTCCTTCTGTTAGCTCTTTGCACTGAGAGTCTGTGGGTGCTGGATCACAGCGTGTCATATCTCTTATGTGTGTCACTAACAAGTGTAAATGCTATTTATTGCTTAGATCAAGGAATCTCAAGCGTCCCACTCAAACCCCCTTTCTGCCCATCACATTCTTTCTGGGATACTGGGCATCCTGGCATATAAAATAAGCAAACAAATCAAACATTTGCTGATAATGAATCACAATATAATTTATTTTAAAACAATTCTTTACTGTACATAAAATTTTACCATCTATTAAAGATCAAAGCAAATTTGCATACTAATGAGAACCATGTGCTTGTTTGCTTAATATAATCCAATCCAAAGATATACTAATTTGATACTTACATGCTGAAGGATGATGGTAGGAAAATATTAGAAGTATTTGTTTTCTCTGTAATGAGACGATTATGTTTCTAGAACAGCAGAACATTTGCATGCATAGTGGAAACACTCCAGTTTTTTACATACCGATGATCTCGAGTCTTAGTCAAAGTGTATCAAGTAGAACCCGTTGGCATGTATACTGCAAAGGCATGCTGAGTGCAAAGTACACATGTGTGCTCGGAACCAAGGTTGCAGTAAACAGTTCTTGGTCCTTTCGCATTCAGAAACCATGTACTATCGATGAACAATACAAAATCAGTAATTTTCAAGACCCACCCCCCACATTCACTTACCTGAACCCACACAGGGCTGCAACCCTTAGTTTAAGATGCTTTGATGGATACTTTGTATAGGCTTCCATTTCTAAACCACTGTGACTCTATGGTTGTTTAAATCACTCTGTGCCTTAGTGGCATCCGTAGTAACTTTTGGCAATGCCCAAGTTTCCTATGAGTTGCCTAGAGGTGGCTGTAAGTGGCCTCTCGGTGGCTAATGTATCAGAGTAGGGATACACCGAACCCGGAGAAGCCATGCTTTACTTCCCTTCTGTACACAGGTGCCCGAAGCAGAATGTAATACAAAACCTGTCCTTAGGAGTTGTGCCCGATGGCAGAATCTGATCTCCCACGCAGGATGAAAAGGGTGGTGGTCAACCTATGGCCAGAATGGCAGGACCGTGAGTTCCAAGGCAGACACTTCAGTTACTTCACTTTCACAGTCTCTCGGTTAAATTTCTCTCCTTCCTTCCCTGGATATAGCCAGACACAGCCAAATAAATACAAGGGCTCACACTCGAACAGGGCCAGCCTGATTTGAAAGTGCCTCCTAATGTGGTGTGATGGATTCCAGCCATACATGATCCTCTTCCACACATGAGGGGCACAAATATTGCCACATGCTTTTGGGAAAAGCCAGTTGACACTTCTCTGAGATTACTGGAGGTTTTGGAAAGTTGAGTGCGCGCGCTATCTCTCTCTCTCTCTGTGAGGAAGGACAGAGAGGCTGGCAGCACTCACAGACTCTCACAGACAGCTGGAGCGTTTCTGCATGATTTAGTCTCATGTAACGAGTCTGGCATTTCTAAGTTTGGGGAGGAGAGATGAGAGGAAGTTCACGTTCGCTTGGGGTTATCTCTGTAATCATTACCCTTTGATGCCAGTAATATTCAACTCAAAAACCTAGATAATCTGCTCATTATACAGAGTGTAGAATCATCCCAGGATTCTGAACGGTAACATTTCCACACAGGGAGCGCTTCTCTGTGCAGCGTGTCCTTTTCCTATGAAGTCACTTCTTGGCTGGCTCTCTCTCTCTGTTGCCCTTGACTCTCCACCAGCCCCTGATGGCATGTCAATGAGGGCAACTGTGCATAGAGACTGTTCTCAGACACTGAGTTTCTGGTTCACTCGAATTTCTGTTTGGGGCGCTCTGCAAACACAGGAGGACACAGGACAGATGTGCCATCCAACCGGGAACATCTGGAGAGTTTCACGGAGTGGGTAAAATGACCTCTCCTCATTTGTGGAGACAGAAAGTCTATTTCAGGATGGGTGGGGGCTTCAGCAAGCCGATAGTGAGGTCACATTTCTAGGCATAGCATGAATGGTCGGGGTAGCACTGGCACCATGTTTTAGAGACCTGGTTTGGACAGTAAATTGGCTTGAAATAAAATAAGTGAAATCTGGCTGTGATTCCACTGCCCTGGTGAGATGGTTACAGAGCCCAGGGGAAAAGGACAAAAGGGGTCTGATTCTCTCCAATCAAGTAACGAAATAGCAGCTGTTCCCATGGGCAAGAAGTACAAATGGCTTTGCTGCTGAAATAGGCTTACAACAAATCCAGACTAATCTTTGTGAAACTGTGTCCTAACTGCTAACAAGCATTTGCTAAGACAGTTGCTGGTGTTTTTGTTTGTTTGGTTTTTTTTTTTTTTGGTTTGGTTTTGTTTTCTTGTTAGGATTTCAGAGTGCAGCAAACCTCTCCTGCCTTCTCCTGTCTTTTCACTTCATTAAGGAAGAAGAGCTACGCCAAAACTCTGCAAAGAAAAGCAACTCTTCAGTCTTGTCTGTGGTACTGGCTGTAGATTCTGCCCAGGAACTTAGTCTGACTGAGGGGATAGCACTGATACAAAGGAATTATAAAGAACACATATGCTTAGACCTTAGTATACTTTGGATACTAAATAACATTTTCATATGATCGACATGCTTTAAATCACTTCTAAATTACAATACTGAGGAACATTTGAATATCATTTAAGAAAGTATCATACTGCATTCTACAAGAAAAAAGTTTACACAGATTCAGTACAGATAGAAGTATTTGAATACTTCCAATCCACATTGGTTGGGACCATTGGTACAGAAATCATGACAAGCAAGGGTCAACTGTACTTAAATCTACTCTCTCTTAATATTCAGACAATGAGAAAGAACTTCAGGAAGCACTTCTCCACACAAGCCCTCAACTCTCTATTTTATTTGGGGTTTCTGTTTTCTTGAGACAGTGTCTTGATGATATGTACCCCTCATTGACCTTGAACTTGTCATATGTACCCCTCATTGACCTTGACCTTGTCATACAGTCCACGTTAATATGGAACTTGATGCAGTTCTCTTCCCTCAGCTTCCTGAGTGTTGGGATGGTGGTTTTGTACCACTATGCCTGAATTTTTAAAATAAATATTTTTATTGACTACTTGAGAATTTTGTACAATGTATTTTTTTATCATATTCATCCCCAACTCTTCCCTTAACTCCTTCCAAACCACCCCTACATTCCCTGTCAAATTTCATTTCTTTAAAAAAAATAATAATCTATTGGCTAACATTTGTGCTTTCCATGCACTCCTTGGTGTGGGTTCATGCAATGGCTCAAGAGATACACCATTAAAGAAGATGGACTCTCTCTCCTCTCTCCTCCCCAGGAGCCACCATTTGTCTGTATATTCTCAGTTGAGTGCTAGGGCTCACGAATCCTTTCCCACCCTATAATGCTGACTACCTTGAGCTTATGCAGACAACTACAGCTGATATGAATTCGTGAGACCAGTGGCCCTGTTATTTGCAGAAGAGGCTGTTTCACTCTGGTCCTCCCTGACCTCTGCTTCCTATCATCTTTCTTCCATGATGGTCCTTGGGCCTCTGGGAGAGTGTGATGGAGATACTCTATCTGTGACTGAGATCTCGTGTATTCTCTGCACTCTGACCAGTTGGGAATGTGTTGTCAACCAGCACCTACCCTACTGCCTAAAGAAGCTTCTCTTCCGGGCCTGAGGACTGCACTAATCTGAAAGCAGAGACATATGAACTTAGGGGACAGTTTGATGCTAGATCCATTTAATAAACTAATAATAATAGGTTCACCTCTAGGGCCTAGGAACTCACCAACTAGTGTTTCTGACCAGATTTTCAATATCAGGCGTGTGTTTCCTCTGGCAGAAGAAGACTTAAACTCAGTGAGAAAGGAATTGGTTACCTCTATAATTTATGCCACTAATGCACCCAACGGTGTATCCTGCCACGTTGGTCATTATTGCTCATCTCAGGATCCACAGTTGGGTAAGAGTGTTGATGACTTTGCCCCAAATTCCCGGCAGGTGACATAGAACTTTCCAGTAATATTAGAGCTAGCCAGCAGGGAGGAAACATCCTAGCCAGCACTGACTTGATTTCTCCATGTCCAACATGTATGGTGTCTTCAGAAATAGAGTGTTACCACGAAGTTCTGTGCTCAACCAAGAATAATGGCAACAGCTATATTATTTGGGGACACCCCTGACCAATTATGTGAGGACAGGTGTAAGTTGATATCATTATGCAGGTGAAGGCAAGTACAGGATAGAACAAGGCCTGTCATTGGATGAGAAGGAATGATGGGCGGGAGAAAAGTTTTAGAGAGGCAGAAGAGGCCAAAGGGATGGCGAGGGGAGCAGCTGTGAGAACATGGCAGCAGATGTTAAGATTCTTCTCTGTCCATAGTTACAGGTTGTTATGACTATTCTTAAGGGATGGATGTGTACAGGATTTTGGGCTGTCTAGATGGGCAAATTACATCTTATCAATTGGATCAGAGGATATGGTGTGATGTGTTTTTTCATGTGGCGACTTAATTGAGTTCAAGAGAGTGTATGGTGGCAGGATGCACTGGGCCCACCACGGAATTGGGATGTGTATGCCTGGCGTGGTGGAAACCAGCCAAGAGAGCTGTGAGTAAGGGTGGAGCATCCTGACAGGGTGCCATGTCAGAATGACTCTTGGACAGTGGGTCAGAAAGTACTTGGGGGGAGTGTGAAACAGCTGAGATAAATTTGCACTAGTTCCAGTGGGCCATTGGAACTAGCGTGAGCATGACTACAGGGTACATGAGGAACTGGTCATGTCATTTTTTTTTTTATTTTTTTACCAAAACAAAGAGGTATCTCCCAGTTGGCAACGGGCTCTGTTTTGGCTTTTATATTGTTTATGTGATAAGCATAATCCCCTGTAATTCTTTTATGGGAATATACATACATACAAATATATTGTTTTTTAAATATTAATAACCTATTAGTTCCAATTTGTGCTTTCCATATATTTCTGCATGTGAGGTCACCCAGTGACTCATGATTGACCTACCAAGAGTTACCCCGTTAAACACAACCAACCCTCCCTCCCCCAGAAGCTATCACCAGCCCACAGGTCCTCAGTTAGTCAGAGCTCAAGAATCCTTTTCTACCTCATACTAGAACGGAGACTATGCATGTATATTCATGAGACCTTCTTCCTTCTTTTACCCTGTAAGTCATCCCTGTCTAAAGATCCTTTCCCTTCCATCCCGATTTCCCCTCTCTGGTTTCACGGTACTCCAAATTAATCAAGCAAATTTAAAGATGCAGTGCTAAGATCCACATCTGAGTAAGAATGTGTGACATTTGTCTCTCTGAAAATGAGATAGTCCACTTAGTACAGTATTTTCCAGATCTGTCCATTTACTTTAAAAATTATATAATTTCATTTTTCTTATACCTAAGTAAAATTCCATTGTATGTAGGCATCGTGTTTTCATTATCTATTCATTAGTTGATGGACGTTTAGACTGTCTTCATGTCTTAGTTTTGAGAATGGAACAGCTATGCTCAAGGATGAACTTGTGTCTCTGTAGTAAGAAACAATCCTTTGAGTAGATGCCCAGGGGGGCTTGGTAGAGTCAGGCCACATGGTGGATCTATTTCTGGTTCTCGAAGGAACCACTACACTGATTTCCACAGTAGCTACACCAGTCCACACTCCTACCAACAGCCACGAAGGTTCCCCATTTCCCATATACTGACCAGCAATGGTTGCCTTTTGGTTTTGGAATTGTAACCATTCTGACTGGGGCAAGATGTAAGGAGTTTTAATTTTCATTTCCCTAATTGCTAAGTTTAGTAAGCACATTATAAGAAGATATTTCTACCCATTTGTGTTTCCTCTGCTGTGAGCTGGGTTTTTGTTCTTGTCTGTTGGTATTTACTGAAGCACAGCTGTTAATGCAAGGGCTTGTATGTTTCTCTCAATTCAATAACTTAGAACAAGGCCCCCACCATACTCTTCTTACTACTGTGGCTTTGGAGTAGTGCTTGAAGACAGGAATAATGGCAGCCCCAACCATGTTTTTATTGTTTAGGATTATTTTGGCTATCTGGGATTTTGTTTGCTTCTCCACAAGTTTTAAGATTGTCTTATCAATTTCTGTGAAGAATTACATTGGCATTTTGGTGGGGACTGCATTGAATCTGTACCTTGCTTTAGGTAGGATGGCCATTTTCACATTATTAATCGTATCCATCAAGGAGCATGGGATGCCCTTCTGTCTTCTGATAACTTCTTCAGCATCTTCGGGTTTTTGCTGTAGAAATCTTTCACTTCTTTGCTTAGTTTGACTCCAACACATCCCTCTAAGGCTACTGTGACTGGGCTTGTTCTGCTGGTTTCTTTCTCGGTATGTGTGCTGTTTGTATTTGGAAGGCTAGTGATTTCTAGTGTTTAATCATGTGTCCTTTAGGAGATGTCTGGTAGAGTCTTTGGCAACACTTAAGTGCAGAATCAAATAAGGATGCATCCCTTCCTATTCGTATCCCCTCATCTGCTCTCGTGTTACTGCCCTCCTCTGGCCTCCACGGGCTCATGCACACATGTAGTGCACAAATACTCAGGATGGCCTCAAGCAAAGCAAATAAATAAATCCTTAAAAAATATTTTCCTACAGTAAACAAGCAGAAACACACACACACACACACACACACACACACACACACACACACACACACCAGAAAACAACTTGTCTGTGAAGTTATAATCAAAATGTTTCTTGTTCAGCCTGGATCCTCTAGGGAAGCCCTTCATTGCCTTCTAATTAATATTATAATGAATGTTTTAAAGAAGTATCAAAACTCAGCTACATTTTAATTACTCCAACTCCCAACTACTACTTCGCCTTTAAAATTTTATTTTATTTCCTTTTATTGAAACTAGATCCTTTCTCATACAATATACATTGTGGTTTCCCCTCACTCTACTCCTCCCAATTATTCCCTAGCTTCCCTCCCACTTGGATTCACTTCCTTTCTGCCTCTCGTTAGAAAAGAAAAGGCTTCCAAGTGAAAACAAGCAAACATGACAAAATAAAACATTATGAAAACAGAACCCATTACAGACATCAAGGTTGGACAAGGGAACCCAACAGACAGAGAAAAGCTCCAAGAGCAGGGACAAGAATCAGAGACCTACTCGTTCACACACCAGGGAGATCCATACGTCCCCACCTAGTTCCTTCTTCTCTAGCTACCATCTCTGGATCTATAAATTGTAGGCTACTTATTGTTTATTTAATGATTCTTATCCACATATAAGTGAATGCATACCCTATTTATTTTTCTGGGTCTAGGATACCTCACTTAGGTTGATTTTTTTTCTATTTCCACCCATTTGCCTGCCAATTTCATAGTGCCATTTGTTTTAAATAGCTGAGTAGTACTCCATTGTGTTTATGTACTATGTTTTGTGTATCCATTCTTCTGTTGAAGAACACCTAGTTTGTTTCCAGTTTCTGGCTATTCTGAATAGAGCAGCCATGAACATGGTTGAGCAAATGTCATTGTGGTATGATGAAGTGTCCTTTCAGTGTACAACCAAGAGTCCAAGTCTAATGTTCTAAAGAACAACAATATTGATTTCCATAGTGGCTGTACAAGTTTGCAATCCTACCAGCAATGGATGAGTGGTACCGTTATTCCACATCCTCGCCAGCATGACCTATCACTTGTGTCATTGACCTTGGCCATTCTCACAGGTATAAAATGGAGTCTCTAAGTAGTTTTGATTCGCATTTTTCCCCAATGGCTAAGGATGTTAAACATTTGAGTTTCCTCTGTTGGAAATTTTTAATTGAATTATCTTGGGGATTTTTGGTACCTAGTTTCCTGAGTTCTTTATAGATTTTAGACAGTAGTCCTCTATCAGATGCAGAGTTGATAAAAATCTTCTCCCATCGCTTCTCGGCCTTTTGGCTAAGATCAAGTGTAAAAATCTTCTCCCATTCTGTAGGCTGCCACTTTGTCTGAATAATCTGAATAATCGTGTTTTTGCCTTGCAGAGTCGTCTCAATTCTCTGAGGTTTCATTTATTAATTTTTTATTTTAGTGCCTGCCAATTTAGTTTTCTAACATAATATGTGGGTGTTTTTATTCCTGATTTTCCTGCTTCGGAGTTATTCCAGAACAGGTTTTAGTTGGACTATTTGCCCTTCTGATCATTGTACATTTCTGGTTACCACCTTCTTGCCTTGATTTTTTTTTTTTTTGGAACTAATGCTATGATGTACTAATTCATGGATCCTGTGCCTTTCCCAGTGGTTCACATTCATTTAATGTTCTGCTGGCCTCAACCTGTAATTCTTAGTAATCTCATCTCTGCTCTTGTGTTTGGAGAATAAAGTCCTTTGAAACACTAGAACATGTGCTTTGTTTTAGTCAGTAGGGGACATGATGATGTCACAATAGACTAGGGAGCTTGAACAGTTATTTCCTGTGTTCCAAAAGCTGAAGTTCAAGATCATGATGGTGGGGTGGTTGCATTTGCAGTGAGGACTCTCTTCCAGGAGCATAGAATGGTAGAGCGAGCTAACCTTCTGCCTTGTTCCCCTGTGCTCATCCCATGTCTATTAGTTACTCTTCTTGTTGTTGGAACAAAATATCCAAGGAATGAATCATAAGAAAGGAAGGATTCATTTTACCTCTTGACGTTGAGGAGGTGCAGTCCATTATGGAGGAGGGGTGTAGCTGCTGGAGTGTAAGACAGCTGGTCACATTGCGTCCACAGTTGGGAAGCAAAGAGATGTGGATACCGCTGCTCCACAATCTCTCTCCTTTTCATTCATTTCATTTATTCATTCATTCACTCATTCATTCATTCTAGACCACTGAGTCTTTACACCCAGAATGTGTCTTCCCTTTTCACTTGATCACTATGGAAAGACCCTCTCAGAGATGCCCAGACAAGAGTTTCCTAGGTTAGTCCACCCAAGCTGACACAAGATTAACCATCATACCATTTGCAGTTTCTACTCTTATGACTTAATTACCTCCCAAATGCCCTGGATCCAGAAGGAAGTACACCAGATCCACATTCTAATATATAAATGGGGAAGGGGGAATTCAGTCCAAGTTGTTCTGAAATGAGAAGCTATGCGAAAGATGCACAATATACCTGTCCACCACCTCTGCTTTCCAGTTCACAGACAGCACCCAGGACACTGCCAAACAAAAAAGTCAGGCAGAGACTGAGGAGAAGGGGAATAAGGACTTGGCAAGGAGTGGTTTCTGTTCCAACTAGAGTTTGTCCAACACACAAAGAAGGTGTTGCCAACTTGAGAAACATGGATGAATAAGAAATACTTTCCATCATTTCTTATATGTCCCTTCTTATATGTCCCCTCTTGTGCCTATCAATCATTTATGATGAAAAACGGTAGCACAGAAGGAAATGGCAAGATGGGAAATAGAAAGATACCCCTCTTTTTTCTTTCTTTCTCCCTTCCTTCCTTCCTTTCTTTCTTTCCTTCTTAAAATCTTTTTATTGTTTCTTTGGGGTGTCTGGAACCCACTGTGGATCTCAACTTGTCAAAATGCCCCTGCCTCTGCCCCCTCTCAAAGTAAATACAGAAGCAAACAAGCAAAAAAGGAGAGTAAAAGAAGGGAGGTAGGAAGGAAAGAAGCCAGAAAGAATCATTACCAAAATCCCTCATTCTATTTTTTAATAATAATTTAAAAAAAATAGACACTTAGTTCCATTGTCTCCTTTGCTGGCTTTTCTTTCTTTTGAAAAGGCATTCTGTTGTTACTATGCTGAAGAGCTACATGAGACAGAAAGCTTGGCAGCCTTCCCACAATCCTCAGCATGTGGGAATAGCAAGCAATAAAGTGTTAGCCCCTGCCAACTGGTGGCTCCGTGTAAATGTCTCTGTTAACAACGAACACTGCTGCTAGCAGGCATCGGAGCAAAGCGGCAAATCTGTTCCTCTCTCCGGTGTGGAAAACACCACTGAAAAAGTCACCTAATTACTTGATTAAGATGTATCAATCCTGAAAACTGTTGATCTAGAACACTGAGTCTCTGACATTGACTTTATTCTTGATTAAACAGAATAGTTCCAAGCTGGTTCTCCTCTATTGTCTCCAAGTGCTGTCTCCCAGGTATTGGGAAAAGTTTTATGTATGGGACAATGAAAACCAGTGTGGGGCTGAGTCCTGAGAAGATGGACTGAAAAGGCCTTTTAAAATTCTAAGATAATAACTAGGGGAAAAATCCCTCATTCTTTTACTTTTATAAGTATCTTGATTATTTTGAAAAACACTGAGGGTTTTTCTGTCTCATCTTCACTCTGTTGAAATAAGTTCTTAAGGAAGATTTCTACCTGGGCAGCCTCTCAGTCAGGCCTGCCTCCATTTCTCCCTGCCTACAAGATACAGTTGATTTAACTTGGTCATTACTCATGTGAGGCGGGAGTAGATGTGACTTAGTGTCAAGCATAGCCATGATGTTAGCAACATTGCTCTTGTGAGGTCAGATGGAACCTTTCAGGGATCACAATACTAAGATATCAGCCAAGGAGAGAAAGTTCATCCAAGGTCTGCTATGGAAGCTAAACTGAGAGGGGGAAAGAACATGAAGTTTGTACCCCAGAAGAGGTGTCAGTTTTTGTTGAGAAGCATTTTCTGGGACTGGAGATGTCTCTGCAGAAGTGTTTGCTGCTATTCCAGAGTACCTGAGTTTGGAACCCAGCACTCACATCACTAGGCTCTTGATGCCCTCTACTGGACTTCATAAGCACCTGCACACACATGGTGCACAACCTTACACACATATACACATAATGACAAATAGATGATGGTGCTGTTTTGCAAGGTTGTGGAATCTTTTTTTTTGTTTGTTTGTTTGTTTTTTGGTTCTTTTTTTCAGAGCTGGGGACCAAACCCAGGGCCTTGCGCTTCCTAGGTAAGCGCTCTACCACTGAGCTAAATCCCCAGCCCCAGGTTGTGGAATCTTTAAGATATAGAGCCTTGCTAGAAGAAATAGGTGAATGGGGGTATGACCTACTGAGATTGTAACCTAGCCCTATTTCCTGTCTGCTTTCTGTTTCCTGAATTAGATGTCATGCAAGCGATCTTCTCTAGCCCTACTTCCTATGGGCTTTCTGCTTCCTGGCTGAGGATGCCATGTGAGTAGACTCCTCACCACCAATACTTCACCCTCCTTGGCATGGAGGACAGTATCCCATCTTAAACCATTAACCAAAAACCCCTTCCTCTTTGAAGTAGCTTCGTTTTGTCATCGTAATGAAAAGTCATTAATACATGCTGGTATTTTAATTTAGGGTCTAGAACCCAAGAAGCATATGGCTCACTGTCAAACACAGTTGGAAAGGAAAGAAAGCTCCCAGTGCCATCAGAGATGGCTTCTCAGAATTCTAGAGTTTTAGCCTCTACCAAAGAAGATAGCATCCCTTGAACTGTTGGCTGGATGACAGTAAACAGACCATATGATTTACTATACAACTCTTGAGTGCATGAGTGTGTGCGTGTGCGTGTGTGTGTGTGTGTGTGTGTGCAATGAGTGCATGAGTGTGTGTGTGTGTGTGTAAGTATCTATGTATGCATGTCTAAGTCAGCAAACCACAGAGATAATCTCAGATGTTTACCAATGCTCTATTTAGACAGCCAAGATATAGAAACAGCCTAGAGCTCCACCAACAGATGAATGGACAAAGAGAATGTAGTACTGTATACATAATGGAATTTTATTCCGCTGTTTTAAAATCAGGAATAAAGCTGTGGCATTTACAGGAAATGATAAAATTGGAGATTATTGTTAAGTGAAGTAAGCCATGTTTTCTTTCATAAAGTGTGTGTGTGCATATGATTGGTGTCTCTTACCCTGATTCCCACATTCCAGTGGAATGGAATGGTAGTTATGGTGAGATTGGACTCAAGACAGAAAATGAATTTGATGTTGCAGATTTAAAAAGATATTTCCTTACCTAAGATGCCTGGAGCACCCTACCAACTGGGGCTGACTGCAGAGGCCCATATTTCAGTTCTCTGCATAGATAATAGGGGATCCTTGGCTTGAAATCTACTGGACTCTGTGGACTACATGACTTCAACAGAGGAAACTGCTAACACTGTTTGTGAACTTGACCTTGAGAGGCCACCCAAAGCTTTTTCCTTCTAGACAAGCTGACTTCCCAGTTAGATCTTACCTTAAGTATTATCAGCTGGATTAGCTTATCACTAATGAAGACCAGGTAGGTATTTATTATGATTGCTATACAGCATTATTTTTAATGAAGACAGAAACGTACTTTTATTTACTCAGGAAGTAGTCACTGGGCTTCTATTTGGCCCCGTTACAGGTGTCAGAAAGTCCACAGTAGTCATAGCAACCATGTCATATCCATGTGGGGATTTTGGTCAAAGAAGGAAAAACATCTGACTATAAATCAAGACAACATTCAGTAACTAAACGGTGTGGTATGGCCATAGATGACTTTGCAATAGAGTGACGTTAGTACAAGTTAAATGATGAGGTTATTAAACATTGGAAATGAATTTTTTAAATCCCAAATGCATTCATGAAAGTTAATTATAACACAGCTTCTTTGTCCTGCCACTAAAATGCTCAATCCAATTTGTCTTTAATAAATATATAACAGGGAGACGGCGACTCCTTGAACTATCCCATGGAATACAGCTGTCTGTCAAAATGATTTAGAAAATCTGAAGTTGTTTTCTTTTGTTCTCCCACGATCACTGGTTATTAATTGTATATTCATGGGGTTTGAAGAAAGCAGTGCTATTAATTGGGCTTTGTGGGGGACTTTATAAGATTGTGCAACAGTCAGAGGGGCTGATGAAAGGAGAGATTAATCCCCATGTAGTGCCAGGAGGGTGACGAATGCGATGACTTCCTGATGAGGCTGGAGCTCACAAAATGTTGATTCTAATTTTAGCAAAACAAAGCAGATCTGGATCTCCTGTACTTTTTACTCAAGAAGGTTTCAAAATTTGTTTTACTGGAATTAGCAACTTTCTTCCAGTGCGGGGACCCTTTCTTATCCAGAATTAGATCACTGCCATCTAAGCATAAACAAATTACCCTCATCATATGTGGACACAGGAGCCAAAATTATTATGAAACAATACTTTTTAGTATAAAAATGAGAACCGACTGAATTATAAAGACATAAGGATTTTATTCAATAGTACCCTTTCCCCATGTTGGTAACATTAGAATCATGAACATTTTAAGTCATATTAATTTGAGTTAAATAGGTCTACAATGTGGGTTTTGTTTCATTATAAACAGAAGTGTCCATCTACACCTCCTTAATGGCAGGAATGCATTCTTCCACATGTTGTAGCAACATAACTCATGTTGCATCTCTTTCTAACATAGCAAGCATCCGAGCGTAGCTCCCCCACTGTAGAAAGTTGAAGACACTCTTTAAGGTCAATATATCTGTCACCTGTCAATATTTTTCTATGCAGCAGGATTCTACAAACAAGATGAAGAAAAACCAAGGCATGGCTTCTCCCTGTAAACATTTCTTCCCCGAGAGAGCAGACAAAAAGACTCTCAAGTTTACCACAATCATAGCCCTGTAGGTTGGCCGAGCACGGCTTCGGATTCTTTCTCCAGAGGAGGGGAACTCTGGGTTCTTGGACAGCAGCAGTCTACACTGGCTGGACCAGATGACCAAAATGGCCTCTGTTGGAATCGGTTGGAAGACCAGATTGGCCGTTGGTCCCAAGCAAGTAGACTGCTACAGCGTCTGTGCTTTTCAAATCATGGCAATTGAACTCCAAATGCAATCTTCCGAGAAATGGAAGCTGAAGTAGATTATTAGTTCTGGCTGGTGTGTGACAAATCACCCCACACAAGAGCCGTGTCATATCCCAGCTTCACATGAACACATCTTTATTAAGATCCGATCCATATATCATATAGTACACTCGTCTAAGGTGTGTGACTTGATGTCGTTGTCTCGGTCACAGACTCGCTTTAAGTCCAGACTGCAGGGGTAGTTGCTTATCTGTCATCCTCCGTAAGAATCTTGTTCCTTTTAGCTGTCACTCACCCTGAGCCCTAAACTCCTATTCTGTTTTCATCTCTAGGTTTTCCTTTTCATACCAAATGACTGGAATCAATCGATAGGTGTTCTTTTGTGACTCAGAATGATATCCTCAAGACCCGTCTCTGCTATGGCATGCCTTGTTTTCGTTATTGAAGAGTGATGCTGCTTTCAGGTTGCATCACGATTTACTATCTATTCATCAACCGATGGTTCTTCCTGTAGCTTCTTACTCGGAGAAATTGTGAATAAGGCAGCTGCGTGTCCCCATGAGAAACAGAAGGTGTGCAATCCACTTAGTTTTTACCTCGGGTTGCAACTGCAGGGTGCAATGGCGGGTCTATGCTAAGTAGTTCAAGGATGTGCTACTCTGCTTTCCACAAGAACCTGTGTCTTTACCACGAGCAACGCAAGGGGAGTCTCACTCCCATTCACGGTTTTCAGCCCACAATATTTTCTGTGGCGTTTCCACTATAGTATATCTTTATGTTTATAAATCATAGTATGCCTTTATGATTCTGGCCATTGTCTTAATAACAACTTAGGCATTTTTGATGCGTTTATTGGTTGTTCATGTGTCTTCTTTAGCAGGGTCCTTTGCTTATTTTCTTCTTCCTTTCAATGAACCATTTATATATTTGCTACTGAAGGCCAGCATTGTCCTACATGATATAAACGCATGCCTTGTTACAATCAATGTAGGTATGATTTGCAGGAGGTCTCATTTTTGTGGCTGACTTTTCACTCTCTCAGTTCTGTCCTTAGAATTAAGAAGTTTCTAGTTTTCATAAATTACACAAATCTCTTTTGATTTTACTAACACTTGAACTTTTGATACTGTAGCCAAATAGATGGGTGCCATGTCAACTTCATAAATATTTACCCTTATGTTTACCAGGCTTTTATATCTTTAGCATATCTTAATTGAAACGTCTGTTGTGAGTTAAATTTCCTGTGTGTGGTATGAGGAAGGGGATCCAACTTCATTCTGTGGCTATCAGTTGTCCCAGCCCCATTTGTTGGAAAGAACTTTTTAAGAGAATCATCTGATTGAGTCTTAGCTAACCAGATCAGTCTCCCTTTGGTTCATGCAAAGACAACTTCCTGAGAACCCTGGAAATCCTTTCGGTATAGGAAGAAACAGGATCACTGCAATTCTGAAAACCCCAAGTCCTTTGTGACAGCAAGAATGAGAGCAGGGCAAGGCACGTTCTGTCAAGCTTCCACTGAGGGGCTCTGTCAGCCAGGTGGAGCTCTCAGCGTCTTAGGCCTGAGCACCAAACCGGCACAGCATCTTCTTTCTTCTTCCTGGCTGAGCATCCACAGAGATAACCTCAGTCCAATGAAAGAGCCAAGGATTCCACCTTTAGTAAAAGGCGTGCCCAGGACTTTATACCAGTCTTTAACCTTCCACAATCTAAGTTGCCAAAAAAGCAGCTTTAGGTAAATTACAGCCTAGTGACCTTAAGAGTCTAAGCTCTCTCTGAAAACCACAAAGATAACTTCTAATAAAGGACAATTGGGAAGAGAACGTGAGAGTTTTGCTAGCTTATAGATTGAGGAGGAACTGAAATATCAATTCCTAGGGTGAATGATTGATGATGTGAGTTGTATGTTCATTGGATGCTCTAGTGAGATGATATATATATATATATATATATAGGTATATATATGTATATATATATACATATTTCTTTGTAGGTAATTGGTAGCCCATGACCATAATTAGACAGATGACACAGAAGTAATTTCCTCAGAATCAGAACATTTCTTGGAATGGCTATTACAACTGAAAAAGGCCTCGCTTTGACTGGTGAGGAAACACTTACAAATCCACCTTTATTCTCATGGATCAAGGACCCAGACTGATGCTACCAACAACTCCACCCCTCACAACATCACTTTTCCTTCCCTCAGTCAACTGGACTCTCACAACATGAACTAAATTGCCAAACGCCTTCATGTGCAGAAGGGGTGAACCAGTTCCCTTGAGCCTCTCCTAGGAGGGTTTGGATCCCAGGCACAAGAGCAAAGCTTCTTAGGGATATTGTCCTCTGTTTCATATCGGGCATGTTGGTGGACTTGGACACCAACACATAAATTTTGTGTAAACATTTGCCCATAATACAGACTCTATCTGATGGAGTCCTTAAGGAAGCCCAAGGGGATTCTAAAACTTGAACACCAGAGAGGGCTAAGGTCTCTATCACCTATAGCCATACATCTATAAAAAAATAAACCACTTTCTGGCCACGTCTCCAAAAATTTCTCTCTAGATTCTAAGTGCTTTAGGTCCTAGTATCCCATAGGCATTGTCCAGTTCTAACAGAAAGTTACAAGGTGCAGCATCTTCTTTCTTCTTCCTGGTTAAGCGTTCACAAAGATAACCTAAGTCCAATGAAAGAGCCAAGGAGAGAAAATAACAGCAGCTGTCTGGAGAGAAAGAGGAAAAGAAGCCTGAAGTAGACTTTAGAATTACCAGGTACAGGATGTTGCCTCACTTCCACACCCCCACTTCCTTTCTCCAGGATTGCTCTGGGAAATAAATGTTTTGAAGTTTCGGGTTTCTTTGGATTTGGGGAAACTTGTATTGTTATAAATAAAATATTTGGGGGATGAAGGCCAAAGTCACAAAATTCGTGTGTGTGCCACGTGTACCTCTGAGATACAGTCCTCAGGGCCTCTCATGCAGTCATTTTCAGACGCTTGAGCTCTGACTGCAGCCCCATGATGAGGATCCCACTTGTCACAGAACTGTGTTAACAGGTAAAAGTGTAAGTGACTTGTGAGTTCTGAATGCGGGCTGTGCAATTCACTAGGTTAAGAGCTTGTGAAAAGCCGGGCGAAGGACAAGGAGATGGAGAATTGTGAACAGAGACGGAAATTCTAGGGGGAAAAGCATTTGAAAGCCACACGAACTTGAGCTTGCTCTTAGACAACAGAAATAAACAGTGCTGTGCCTCAGTTTCTCCATGGTGCAGATCCTACTCTTCTAGAAAACTTCTGCCATACCGCAGACAGAGCTTCTGACATCAGACCTAGTGAACGTACCCGTGTCAATTTGCATATTTAATAATGCACTCCCATGTGGATAGATGTCTTTATGCAGATGAGGGCAGGCCCAAGATAAGGCAAAGCCTGTGATTGGGCAGTGAAAAAGAAAGGCGGGGACAGAGTTTTTGTATGGCTGGAGAGATGGGAAGGTAGGAGAAGAACCAAGATGGGGGTAGAGAAGGACGACCCAGATCTGTGTGGCCTTAAAGGGCCATAGGTAGTTATGAATACTTTGTAAGGGATGGATTTTTATAGGACAATTTGTCTTATCTAGGTGGACAATTTATATCAATATTAATTGGCCCTGAGTTTATTGCATAGACGTCTGTGGAGTGAGAATTTACTGCTATAAATCTGATTGATCAATAACAAACTCATTGAGTTTTGATTTCACTGGGTTGCTGGGAATGTGAGCAGGGACCGCAGCAAGAGAGCGAGATAGGCGGTCTCTGTATGGAACTGGCGTGGCAGCAACCCACCTTGGAAACTAGATGGATGGTCGATCGCTGATGGGGCTAACCATGGTAGCGAGATGGCCACGGGGCCCAGAAAGCCTGCTGTAGTGTGGGATGGAAATTGGGTACTTAGTGAGTTGAGTGGAGACGATTTGCTGATTGAGGTGAAAATACCCCGCAGAAGCCATTGGCCCGCCAGTGCCGGCAATAGTGTGGGTTGGTGTATCTTACTTTAATATTTACTACGACACTGCCATTGTGGAGATGACTGTGATACTGCAGCTGAGCCCCCATCTACACTAGGCAGCTGATCTGTGGATGAAAAGTTAATCCATGTCGCCTTCCCATCGGATAAGATTTCTATGTCCTCCACTAACCAACCCTTTTATATACGGGAATAAGGCTTTCCATTTGACATAAGCCCTGGATCGATATTATCAAAGGTTAATCACGGGAAACTAGTATTTGAAAATAGGCAAACTGGCTCCAACGAAATCAATTTCCCATCCATTTGGCTTGAAAATAGAATTGTTTTACGTTAATATTTATTTATCCCTGGGATAAATGTGGGATTGAGGCAACTGGGCTTTGACTTTCTTTCTCTGTTTGATTATAAGTCAAGGGTAGTGTTTATCCAATATTCATTTACCCTTCATCCCAAGCTCCCTTCGAGTAGGGCAGAGCTGTGTAATGAACACCAGCCAATGGGTGGTGAACACGAATAGCCTAGATACGTTCTCTCTAGAACAGGAGTTATGCAGTCTTCGTGTGTCCTCTCCTCTGAGTGGGAGAGCCACAGCAGCAACAGCCCTAAGCTTCCATGACGAGTTCATCTTGCCTCCTGCCTCCTTACACGCAAACACACTGAGTACATTATGCAAGCAAGTCATAAATTGTTAGGGTTCAATAAACACTGAAGGAAGACCCCAGACTGAAATAGTATGCAAAGGCAATGGGCTTTGACTTTGCAGAAATTACCAATATGCTGGGGTCAACCATTCATCACAATGGTGATGACTCCAGGGGTTCAGGGGCCCTTTTATGTAGGGCTGGGGGAATTAAGTAACCTCTAATGTGATTGGTAGGGGCAGAGCCGTGACGTTAGTACAATTCTGATTGGCTACTATGTTTGTTTTATTATATTTGTTGAGATCTTGAAGAATTTTTGGAACCAGCTTGGTTCTGGCCTTGTTATCTCCTCCAGCGCGGTGTCCCAAGAGCTGGCTCAGCTCCTCACTTAACCTCCCTCAGTCAGGGCTATCACTGACTGAAGGGCCATTGTCAGTGGCTCTGCCCAGTATGCTTCCCAGGGAATTGAAAATTTTTATTTCCAAGGTTTTTAGACCTTTCAAAGGTGGGGTTCATTTGTTACCCTGCCCCAAAGGGTCAGGCACTCCTGAGGCAGCCATGGTGCCAGCTTTTATTACATTTTCTGTAATAGGAAGGAAAGTATATTGTACTCTGTTTCACTTATTTTCACAGACTTGGCCCAAGTTCGTGAGAAGTTAGCTACTTTGTAAGTAAATATCTTTATGTACAGACTGGGCAGTGCACCCTACAGCCATGTATATGAACTTTATGGTTCCTCTAGATAACTGTTTCTGGGAAATTACACCTTTTCAATGGAAGAAAAGAGATAGCCTATAATTGTCTCAATATTGTACAAGCACCCATTAATCAGAATAATAAATTCTGGCTTAAACTAATTTTCCTCAAGGTGCTTTTTGTAGATAAAAGCTTTCTGGTGGGAGTTGCTTTATCTCTCCCCTGCTCCTACTTTCTCTCTCAGTTTTCAGTGCTGGCGATGCAAAGCAGAACCCCGCACATGCTAAGCAAACACTCTGCTACTTAGCTACAGCCCCACTCCTCCCCTCCCTTCCCCAAAGAACTCCCAAACTTACTTGTCTCATGATCCACACACCTACACACGCATTTAACTTAGTCATAAAACGTTAAAGTCATTATAATTATCAAAATACTAGACATGGATATTTCGGAATCTAGATATGACAATTTTATGTTTTTACTTCGACATTGATTAACTAATTAAATGATTGAGCGGATGAACACGCACAAGCCACAGCAACTGTGTGGAAATCAGAGGGTGACTTTCAGGAATTGGTTCTATCCTTCCACCTCATGGGTCTCCAAAACTGAACTCAGTCCCTCTGGCTGGAAGCAGGTACCTTTACGCAATGTGCTGCCTGGTTTTGAGGGTCAACTTGACACAAGCTAGAGCCATCAGAGAGGAAGGAGCCTCAGTTGAAGAAATGCCTCCATGAGATCCAGCCATAAGACACTTTCTCAATTAGTGATCAAAGGGGAAGGGTGGTGATGGTGCTATCCCTGGACTGGTGGTCTTGGGTTCTGTAAGAAGGCAAGCTGAGCAAGCCATGGGGAGCAAGCCAGTAAGCAGCACCCCTCCATGGCCTCTGCATCAGCTCCTGCCTCCAGGTTCTTGCTCCATTGAGTTCTGTCTTGACTCCCTCCAATGATGGACTATGGTCTGGAAGTGTAAGCCAAATAAACCTTTTCCTCCCCAACTTGCTTTTTGGTCATGGTGTTTTGTCCCAGTAGTAAAACCCTAAGTTAACCACTGCCCACCCACACCACATATTACCATTCAACTGTGAATGTGCTGAACTATCAAAGTAGAAGAAAACAGTGGAAACAGAATGTAGAGCAGAAAAAAAACAGACTCACACTTCCTGCCCACAGAGTACTTAAACTCCAAGTCCCTAAAAACCACATAAAACTTTCACAAATAAGAGAAAACTGAAAGCCAAAAGTGTCTTCTGAAGAGCCATTTTAGATGTCCCACAAATCATTTCCCGTCGTCAATTAAACCATTAAAATTTAATACAACAGTAAGCCACGGTTGTGTGACAAAACTTGTCCTGAGAGGATGGAAGACACACCTACTCACCCACGATAGGGAAACCCACAAGTGACCAAAGTGCAGATACCACCAAAGAACAACTTGGTGAACCAAGGAAGCGTAATGGGGTGAGAGGTTACTTACAGGAGCAGAAATAACTCAAAGACAGTTATATCACCAAAGCCCACCCCAGCAGAGCGTGAATGACAGCTTACAAAGCTGGGAGCCTAGAGTGCACTGCACAGCCTAGAGGCAGCTAAGCAGGTTGCAGAGAGCCCTTTTCCTGTGACTCAGCTGGTTTAAACCTTTCCCAGGTAACTGGTCTGGTCTCAATCTTCTTGGCAGTTTCTGTTTCTTGTCTGAGAGGGACTTTGCTTTTATTGTTTACTCTGCCGGGGAGGGGGCCTAGTAAATCTGGTCAGTTGCAGGGACTTCCTGAAACTCTCTTGAGCTGTTTGCCTTCCTGACTAGGAAGTTTCAGGCTGGAATGATTCAGTCTCTGAGGAAACTATTATGAAATACCACCCTTTGAATTGTCACTGCGATTCATTAATTGTAAAAACCAATTGATAGTTAAAGAAGAAAACTAATCTTTAGTTCTTTTTTTTCACCTCCATAGTCTAATTTTTATTAAAAACAAAATAGATATGTAGTCTATCTACTGGACTAGAGATATGGCCAATGTAGTCATTAAGTGGAACATTAATTTAACTCTTGTACTTGAAGTAAGCTTGCTTGCCACAAACTGAACTGGACTTTATATCGTTGGTATTATAAAAGTAACCACTGCACATTTTATACCCAACTAAAATATCAAACATGGAGCGATATTTCCAAAACAAGATTAAGGAGAGTTTTACTTCAAATTAGAATTTTTTTGAGGTATTTAATTCTCAAAGGTTTGATTTTTAAGTTTGATATTAGATTTAAAAGATATATAGTACATAATTACTAAGATCAAGGGATGAAGTAGACACAGAAATCGATATGGGCTAGCAAGGTGCTCATCATTCAAATAATGGGAAAACAGGAAGTAAGTAGTAAGCAATATGAATGAGATGAATGCACATTTAGTTAGAAAATTACTGACCACATAGATCACTGCCTGTGTGTGAGGTGTTATTTTGTTTTCTTTGGTTCTTTTTTGTTTATTTGTTTGTTTGTCTGTGTGTTTGTTTCAGTACAATATTCTGTGGAATGAGGATGAAGTGTTCATGTTTTCCTCTCCAAAGCCACTGCAGAGTTCTGTGTGACTATTTGAAATGGAACAAGTGTGAATGAGAAATAGAGTTTATTATAGTCTAACTTACTTTCTTTAAAATTCCTTTGGATGACTAGGGAGATGGTAAAAGCACTTGCCACCTAAGCATGTAGACTTGTGTTGGGATCCCTAGATCCCATGTCAAGAGCTAGGTGTAATAGCACAACATACCTGTAATCACAGCTCTGGGAAGGCAGAGACAGGAGGATCCCTATGACTGTCTATCCACCTAGTGTAGCCATAGTAACAAGCTCTGCACTCATTAAGAGACCCTGTCTTAGAAAATAAGGAAAGCAATCGGGAACAATACTCAATTCAACGCAGACTTCTGGCCTCTCTGGACATAATCACCTGCATGCACCCACACCTGCACACTGTACACACACATGAGAAATAGCACACAGATGTGTACATATAAAACATGTTTTAGAAAAGAAGTCGCAGTTAGTTAATGGCTATCCTACCAAACAGCACAATTCCAGATGAGCTGGCAAGGCATAGGGCAGAACCACAAGACTCCAAGGAATTTTATGAGCCATGTTAAAGTAATATATCTTAACCTGTAGATAGAGTGGTGCATCTGATGACAGTGACAGTGTAGTCAGATACATAAAAAAAAATAATTTTTTTAAAAAGAGAGATTGATTGCACGAGTTTATCAAGTGAACAGCTGATGTCAGTACATTAAAAAAAAAAAAAGTATGGTGACTCCATGATTGGAAAAGGTCAGAGAATTTAGAGTAAAAGAGAATGTGATTGGATAAGAGACTAAGGAATGGTGTAAGAACTACTCACTCATTGGTGCCTGGACTAGGCTTGTAGGTGGAAGGAGATAGAAGCCACCAACACACATAATCCCAGAAGAATGTAAAGGCTTGCTTTGTTGTAGCCATGCTGAATTTGACTTGACTGTGGGGCAGAGGGACAAACATGTCACAGGGAATTTAATGAACTCGTAGTGAGAATTTTGGTTTTCTTTTTTCTTTTTCTTTTTTATTTTTAAAGTTACATCATATTGTAGAAAATGCTTCGTCTCAATCCTGCACTTCTTATCCCGCCTTGGTCATTCAGTTCCTGGATAAAAGACACACAACTTTTATATTTATGCTAAGTCTTAATCAGCATGAGAGGAAGGCAGCTATCTACCCTCTATGCTATTCCCTGCCAATCGCTGAATCCACGATACAGCTTTACCATGTTCCATCTGGACTGCTCTTAACTTCAGTTGGCTCCCTCTCATGGCCATGATTTCTAGATTCTTACCCTATGGTTCTTCTCTCTCTACCTTCTTCTCTCCTTGTAGTTCTCCTCACAGCCCAAGCCTTGTCTATCTCAATTCTGTCCAGCTATAGGCTATAGGCATCTCTGTTTACCAATCAGGAATAACTTGGGGGTAGAGGGAAGTCACATAGCTCACTTGGGTCTAAGTCCAGGGAGCAATCACACCTCGGGGGCATTGCAATACCTAGGAAAAGGACAAACCTGTATTCCAAAGGAAATTAGGTAAACATGTAGAAAGAATTTTGGTTTCCTTTAAAAATAAAGTGTTTTGTTATGCGAATATGTTTTTGTTTTAATCCCAGGTTAAATGGGATGTGGGGCTGCGTCAGACTGTCCACAGCAGCTGACTATGACTTGCCTCATGCTCTGGCAGGGGTGTGATTCTCCCAGCTGAAGATAGTGAAGTTTGTTATTGTGGTGAGTCTAGAGAGGCCAGAGCCCTGAGAGGCTGCAGTGGCTGATGCTTCCTGAGCTGCTAACCCTGGTTCCTGCTATTACGTTTGTTCTTTTGCTGATTTTACTAAATTGCTGGTTTGCAGTTTGCTGGTTTGCTGGATTGCTGGTTGGAGATATTTTGACAACAAAGACTGGACTTGCCCCAAGGAATTCAACACCGCTGGTCAGCAGGAAGTAGTGTAAATAGATCTACTGGCGCTTTCTCCTCTAACCTTCTTTCTCTCTTACCTAGTGTTGGGTTAGAAGGGATTGGGGTGGAGAAGGGTAGTAGGTATAAGAACCCACTAAAGTAGCCAAAAAGTACATTTACACGAGCACATATCTGATATGGGAAAATGGAACCTAGGCATACTTTGCTCAGCCTTTAATTCATCAGCAGAAATTGTTGTAGCAATTTGGTAACATTTTACAACCTCAAAGCATCCACATTTAGCTAAATTGACTCATTATACTACTAAATGAAATCAGGACTCGAAGTACTTACAAGTTTCTCTTTATTTTCATTTATTTTTTATTTCTTTTTGAGATTGGGGGGGTCTCATCATAAAGCTCTGGCTGGTCTGGAACTTACATAAATCAGACTAAGCTCAAACTTACAGAGATCCACCCACCTCTAATTGGCAGGTGCAGGTGCACCCATGGCTTTTCTCCAAGACTTTTGAGATAGTCATAGTTCAGATCAACCAGAGATTAGTAATTGTCACGTGTTAAATAACGTGCCTTTGCAAGAGCACATTCTAGCGAAGGGTGGAAGTCCTTACTAGACAGGTTCAGCTTGGGATACTATGAATGTCCTTTGACTTGATGATGAAAAAAGTATTCTTAGAACTCCTTCTCCCCCCCTAACAACGGGCTTATCATTTCAAAGAGCATTCTAGAAACTACATTAAAAAACCATTCCAGATTTCTATAGATAGTAATCATAGTTCAGCTCAGTGTTCAAAAGCAATAAAATAGGAAATACAATTTCAGTCGGACACATTAATGTAGCATCCCAAACAGTGACTTGCACATAAAAACCATCATAAGAAAATACAGCGCACTCAATGCATTTCGGTTGCAGTCACACATAATAAAATGATCGCAGGCTCAAAATACCTTTTCTGTGGCAGGGCTAAGGGCACAGCTTTAATCGTAGCAGCAAGGAAACAGAGGCTGGCAGATCTCTATGAGATCTTAGTCTACACAGTGAGGTGCAGGCCGTCTAGGATTACATAGAAAGACCCTGAAAGATGGTAAGATAGAAAGAAAGAAAGAAAGAAAGAAAGAAAGAAAGAAAGAAAGAAAGAAAGAAAGAAAGGAAGGAAGGAAGGAAGGAAGGAACGAAGGAAGGAAGAAAGAAAGAAAGGAAGGAAGAAAGAAAGAAAGAAAGAAAGAAAGGAAGGAAGAAAGGAAGAAAGGAAGGAAGAAAGAAAGAAAGAAAGGAAGGAAGGAAGGAAGAAAGAAAGAAAGAAAGGAAGGAAGGAAGAAAGAAAGAAAGGAAGGAAGGAAGGAAGAAAGAAAGAAAGAAAGGAAGGAAGGAAGAAAGGAAGAAAGGAAGGAAGAAAGAAAGAAAGAAAGAAAGGAAGGAAGGAAGGAAGAAAGAAAGAAAGAAAGAAAGGAAGGAAGAAAGAAAGAAAGAGTTGGGGATTTAGCTCAGTGGTAGAGTGCTTGCCTAGCAAGCACAAGGCCCTGGGTTCAGTCCTCAGCTCCGGAAAAAAAAAAAAAAAAGAAAGAAAGAAAGAAAGGAAGGAAGGAAGAAAGGAAGGAAGGAAGGAAGGAAGAAAGAAAGAAAGAAAGGAAGGAAGGAAGGAAGGAAGAAAGAAAGAAAGAAAGGAAGGAAGGAAGAAAGAAAGAAAGAAAGAAAGGAAGAAAGGAAGAAAGAAAGAAAGAAAGAAAGAAAGAAAGAAAGGAAGGAAGGAAGGAAGAAAGAAAGGAAGGGAGGGAGGGAGGGAGGGAGGAAGAAGCAACTTTTTGAACTCTTGATGTGACTCATATTTGTATATTTGTAATTTTTGTGTACTTGTATATTCACAATGATTATCTAGACATTTTGTGGGGTTTTATTTAAAAATTACGCTGTATGGGCAGCAGAGATGGCTCAGATGTCAGTTACACTTACTGCGCTTAGAGGGAGAGGAAACATGGGGTTGTACCTCTAACTAAGAAGCTATTTACAACTGACGGCCGTGGGCACAGGGAAAATCAGTTTTCTCCGAGGGAGTGTCATTGGCTTATCAGCCTCTGCCCTGAGCAGGCCACATGCCCATGATCAGTTATTCAACACAAAATGAACACAACATTATTTGGTTGTTGTTGTTGTAGACTTTTTGTTTTATTTATACAAAGTTGTGCTTTGGCTCATTTGTTTTGATTTTTGTTTTTGTGAAGTTCTTTTGTTTTTTTGTTGTTTGTTGGGTTTATTTTTTTGTTGGGTGATTTTTGGTTTTTGTTTTGTTTTAGTTTGGGGGGTTATTGTTGTTTGTTCATTATTTTTGTTTTTGTTCGGTTTTGTGCTTTTTTGTTTTTATTTGTTTTTGTTGAGAGAGAGAGAGAGAGAGAGAGAGAGAGAGAGAGAGAGAGAGTGGGTACCACTACTCTGAGTGACTATGTGATGGAGTGATGGAGAGATGGGAAAGGCTTGAGACCATGTTAGTGTTCAGGAGCAGTGCTGACAGCACCAAGGGCCAAACTGATCTGAGTGACCTGTGCTGCCACCTGAGGCCATGGTGACATCCTTGCCCTGGCTGCTACTGGGGGCCAGGAACATTTGCTGTTTGGGCAGAAGGGTGCATTGTGGGACACACAGTGACCTACTGCAGCTTTCATGGCAAGATGTTTTTGTTTTGTTTATTGTATTTTTGTTTGGTTGGTTTTTGAGGGGGCAGGTGGTACCAGGGGTGAAGGGAGGATATGAAGGGATGGGGAGATGAGCGAGATTGGGGTGCATGTTGTGAATTTCACAAAGAATCGATCAAAAGTTAAAAGAGAGAAAGAAAAGGGCATAAAATCAGGTGGGGATGGAGGGAAGGGGGTTTTAGGAGGAATTAGGGAAGGGGTAAAACATAATCAAAATACATCGTATGAAAAAATTTAAACAAAATTAAAAAAAAAGTTTGCTGTTCTTGCAGAGGACCTGAATTCAGTTCCTTGCACCGTGCTGGGTGGCTCATACCCTCCTGGCAGTGTACTTTCAGAAGACTTCTGGAGTCCTATTCAGGCCTCTGTGGACACCTGCACACACACATGACATATAGAGGAGGTGGGTGGGGGAGAAACATATATAAAAGTAAAATAAATCTTCAAAATAATAAATCTATTATACATTCCAAGATGCAGCCTGACTATATGTATGAGTCTGTGTAGGGTCCCTGAGAGCCAAGAATGCATGTTTCCCATTGACCCAGCAACAGTTAGGATTCCAGCCGACACAGGATGCTGGTGGATAACAAGGGTGCAGCAAGGCCACTCGAAAGGTTGGGGACTCATCAGGGACCTGAGGAGCAGGAGGGAGCGATGCTCCCAGAGGACAGCTGTGAAGTGAAGGTGAGGAGAGGTATGGTGATGATGCCCTGGGAAGGAATAGATCTGAGACAGTGAAAGAAAATTTTCCAAAATCTTAAAATATTGAGGGAGGAAGAGGAGGAGGAAGAGATGAACAGCATAAGCCTTACTATATTATTAATATTAATTAATTAATATAATAATAGTAATCTATTATTCCCAGTTCCCATTTCTGTTTATCCTCTAGAGAGGAGTTAAAGATGAAGCAGTTGCCCAGTTCTCTTTCTTTCTTGTCCTTTGTGTTCTGCAATCACACACACACACAGAGAGAGAGAGAGAGAGAGAGAGAGAGAGAGAGAGAGACTCACATACATCACCATTACCATTCCCCAAATCCCAAATCTATCCGGCTACACCATGTTGAGATAAAAAGACTGTACACAAATTTTAAAAACAAAAACTTCAAAAAATCCAAGGGCCACCCACTGGCTTGTTTTGTGCAGATAATTATACCGGCTACTGTCTTCCAGGACAATCGCCTGCTGTGGTCCCACAGCAGTAATGAAGAGATCACACTGAGAAGTGGAAAGTCTCCCTGTCCTCGGGATGGGAGGCAGATTTGCTTTCTTCCAGAAAGCCTTGGAAACAGGGCACAAGAGGAAAGGAGCACAGAGCAGCCACAGCGATGTCTGAACCTGCCGTCAGCAAGTGTGGAGACAAGGCACCCTTGCAGGGAAGTCGGTTTGCAAACAATGAACATCTTTTGTGTTCCTTGTTGGCAAAGCAATTGATTCCAAGTTAGAGATTGGCTGGGTGCCACCTGAGAATGGTTTCTCTTCTGTTCTGAAGAGTACAGAAATAGGAAGAGTTGTGACTGAGGATTTTTTCCTTCTCCTCTTAGCACTGCAGCTATAACTGACTCCCTCTGTTCCTCTCCACTGTAACTCATGGTGTGCTTTTCACAGACCGCATCAAACACCATGAAAATCTTATAAACAGCCAAAGATGTTTTGGGTGCATTTAATAAAATGTAGGACAGTGTCTCGTGTCAATTATCCCTTCCCTCCAGTGATTTACATATGTCTTTCTCTCCTACGAAAGAAGCCTGGCACACCAGGATGGACGCACCTATAACTCACAGAGACATTGGCAGCTCATACGAGACCTGTACAAGTTCAAGCCAGCCCAGGTCCCAGCAGTAAGAGAGGGTGGTAGGTATGAAGCCCCACCCCAACCAAGATACTATTTGCAGTGGTTGTCTGCTGGGAAAATCCATCTTCTCTAATGGGTTATCACTGGGACAATCAAACACACTCCAAGGTTTGCCCCATGCCCAGGAGTAATTGGCCCACACAGAACTGACCCAATGTGTTTTATGTGAGATTTTTGTTTCAACCTGTGTTCTTTTGGAGGACTTATTTTTATGTCTTTTGAGAGAAAGAATGAAGTTGTTGAGGTTGGGGAGGTGGAGAGGTAGGATCTGGTAGGAGTTGGTAGGGGAAAACATGATAAAACTATATTGTATGAGAAAGTTTTTTATATTAAAGTTATTTGTACTAAAAAGCTATATGTATTGCAAAGCAAGAAGCCAAGTTAACACCCTGAGCTCTGAGGGGAGGTTGTTTCAACTTTATAGTGCTAATGGGAGTAGCTAAGGAACACAGAGAAGGCCGTAGCAGCCATTGAAGTATTGTTTTAAGAAGTAATAAAAAATTTCCAATAAGCTTTATTGAAACTTCAGATGATTCAATTAAACAGGTAGAAATCAATACTTTATGGTTTTGCTTCTAGCTGCTCTCTGTTTAAAGAAGTCACTTTTTCCAGAGGAGTGCTGTTTGAATGATTTCATATAAAACACTATCCACTAATTGGCTTTGACATAATTAACATACCGGGAGAAAGAGGAGCCAATAATCTGGCAGATGTACCGCAGAGAGGCTGAAGCTGCAGAAGGACTTTCATCCTCCCACAATGGCACCATCATGGTGCAGACAGGCTCACAGGAAACCTGCTTACAGGAGTCATGGACTTCTCCTCCGTGTGCTATGATCCACACCATCTTGAAAACATTCCTGATTGCTCTAGTCTTAGAAGAAGGCCTGTGAGGTTACATGTTCCCTTAGGACCAGCACCCTTTGCCTGTCCCTCTTCAGGTTTTGTTTGTATGTACACAGCCGAACACACTTGTGATGTGTTCATGGACAGATGCACAAAATGTTGTTTTGCTATATGTTGTCTCATACTGCCTTTCGTTAAACGTCGAGTTGTGTTTAATGAGGCATTTCACTCATAAATGTAACAGATGTCGTTTTATTTATTTACTTATTGCTGTTGTTATTGTTGTTGGTGTAATCAAATTCTTGACATAAAAACTTAAGAAGGAAGGAGTTTGTTGTGGTTTGTAGTTCCAGGGGTTCCTACCTGTTGGCGTAAGTGAAGACAACTGGTCATGTTGTAGCCCAAGTCGGAGAGAGGGAGAGGGAGAGGAAGAGGGAGAAGGAGAGGGGCAGGAAGAGGGAGAGGGAGAGGGAGAGGGAGAGGGAGAGGGAGAGGGAGAGGGAGAGGTAGGTGTGTGTGTGTGTCTGTCTGTCTGTCTGTCTGTGTGCGCACACACACATTCTAGTGTTCAACTGGTTTTCTCCTTTTAATTCATTCCAGGAACCCAGCTCCTAGGGAATGTCTGAAGCCTTTTGAAACCTCAGAGCCCTACCCTAGTAATCCTCCAATAAGGCCAACCTCCAGCCTCTGCTGCTGCCACCATGCCTTCCTTGCTGAAATTGTAAGCCTAGCATTAAACGCCATTCCATATCATCTCAGTTAACCCTATCTAGAAACTCACTAGATAAAAATACCAATAACCCAGGCAACTTACAAACACACAAAAGAAGTTTGAGAAGTTACAGTTTCAGAGGGTCAGAGTCCATGACCTCAGGAAAGCCAAGAGCTCTTACCTTGATCCACAAGCAGCAGAGAGCACACTGGGAATGACAAAGCCTTTTGAAACTTCCAAGCCCACCCCTAGTAACAGATCTCTTGCAAGAAGGCCACACCTCCTAATTGTTCCCAAACAGTTCCACCAGCTGGGGACCCCAAGGGGCCATTGTCATTCAAACCACCACGTGAGGTCCTGAGAATGAAGTTGTTAGATTATGCATTCGGAGGACTGATAATTCTACAATGGCCATTTGTAGGCTGGAGAACTGAGGAAACAGTAGATATTTTCAGTTCAAGAAGCTGAAGGCTCAGGATATGAGGGACCAGTGATGCAGCCTCCATGAGAGTCGCTAGTACAAGTTTGCATCACTCAAAGGCTGATGAAGCAAGAATTTGATGCTCAAATTGCAAACACTGGCAGAAGAAAACATATTTGCCCGGGGGAGCCTGGGAGCTGCTTCTTTCTTTAGTTTTCTGTTTCATCCGAGTGCAATCTGCCACTGCCCTGATTTAAGGATGTGCTTACATGCCTCCATTTACTGACCCACAGCTGTCTCTGGAAACACCCCCACAGTCACAGAGGAGACAGCAATTGATTACACTCGAGGCATCTTTCAATGGTTTGGCGAGCCAAAAACCAAGATTCACCATCACACCATGGTTAGACATTTAAAAACAAGCTCATCGTTTCTCTGGTGGTGATGAAGATGGCTATATACCTATGGTAGGACAGCATCTTCTCACTTGGTTGCCCAAGCTAGCCTTGAATTCGCTATCCTCCCTTCTGAACTGTCAAAGTAACTGGTCTTCCAGTCATGTGACATATGGACACAGAATAACCACATTTACCTATATCCTTTCCTTTTGGAGATTGTGCAGGTCCACCTATCCATCCAGCCTACCAGTTATCCATCCAGCAGGTCATCCTGACCAGTTTTTGTAGGCAATAGATAACAGTGAGTTAAAGTCTTGTGGGACTTCTATGTGGGTGGGAGAAGCAGAAATAGGCAATAAAATAGCGGTCAGGGGTGCTACAGAGGAGAAAAAAGGAACGGAAGACCGTGAGGTGAGCAGAGGAACCTGAAACGGTGGTGAAAGGAGGGCAGTTGAGCCCCGAGAGGAAAGGATGAAGAAGTGTGAGGACTGAGCGTCTGTCTGCCAGAAAAGCAAATGCAACGGACCCGAGGCCAGAGGTTGACCAGTAAGTCTCAGAAATCGTGAGAGGCTGGGCCGGAGACATGAGAGTGAGTGTGCTGTGTGCAATCCAAAGGACAAGGAGAATAAAAATCCCCTTTCTTTTCTCTCAGAGAGACTGAAGCCACTGGAGAATGCTAAAAAGATAGCTATGGATATTCCATTCTGGAATTGTGTGGCGAAAACCGCGCAAGTGTAGAGCAAGCTTTCCAAGGAAAAAAGCCGGCAGGAGGGAACCCAAGGCAACGGATTCATTAAAACTCCACACCAACGTTGGCACCAAGCGTCAAAAGCTACGTCCCAGGTGGACTGCTCCAGCAAGGAGTCTGTTCTCCCGCAACTGCTTTCTACTCATAGACCTTACACAGAGGAGAAGCCTTTTGCATCTTGTAATTTAATGAGCTGCCTGGGAGGGATGGCTCCTCCCCCCAGGCGTGAATGAAAAGGTACAGGAGGCCAGTTAGGATTAAACAGAAAGTTGTTGCAATACAGAATTGTTGTGGTGAGACAGAATCTTGTGGTTCGGTTGAGTGGGGTTGAAGGCGATAAAAAGCTCCAATTGTCTCTAGAAGGCTGAGGGCAAGACCTTCTGATGCAGGATATGGAAGCAGAGAGTTAAAAAGGCAACGTCACTGTAGTACTACGTACTGATATTAGGACAGACCAAAACACAGCAGCGTTTCCATTTCCGCTTCCGTTTCCGTTTCTGCTTCCGTTTCCGTTTCTGCTTCCGCTTCCGCTTCCATCTCTTCCAGTGTGTGAGGAGACATTGTTCTGAGGGAAGGTGCTGTTGTCTCAGGTAAAGCCTGAGTAGTAGTGAGACAGCTATGTCATCTATATCTGAGAGGTAGTCTGAGAGTTATGACATCTCATCTACAGGACACAATGACATTGTGGGAGGGATGAAGGTGGCATCCGCTTGAGGTAGAGCTAAGGGAATTTTGCAGGAGTGTGTAAAATCTGTAGGAGCTTATTCGATCACAGTCCATCCTAAAATCATGAAGACATTTTGAGACTTTTGGTTCTTAAAGTTGAGCCAACATTTTTGAGAAAAAGACTTTTATCCCATACAGCTCACATAGCAGTGATTTTTTTTTTTAAATATAGAAGCAAGACTTCTGGAAGTATCTTTGGATATAATGATAATAAAATATTAATATATACTTGGGGAGATGGGTAGAAGACATTACACACCAATCTTATACAGAGTTATAATTTAAAGCTGGAGACTGGGATCTGACTCTATCAGTGACGTATGTGGACCTAGGTTCAGATGCCCAGAACCCAGATAAAAGCTGGGTTTCACAGCACACCTGTAATGCTAACATGGGGAAAAGGGGATAAAGACAAGTGGGTTCCTACAGCTTGATGGTTAGCCAGATAGACATCAGTGAGCTTGGGATTCAGTGAGAGAACGTGTCTCAGAAAATACAGTGAGAGCTATGGTGGAAACCTTGTCTGATGGTCACGTCTGGCCTCCACCTGCATGGGCAAACACATGAACATGCACCTGTACTTACTTCTTCATACATGTAAAATGTGAGCATTGACCACACTTGAGAAAGAAAAGACTAGAGCTGGGGACATAGCCTAACACACCCCAGGCTGTGGATCAGATACTCAGCACCTCAGATTAGAGCAATAAGAGACGATGAGTTTCACAATTCACCATATTATATCATCCACTTTGTGTGGTTTGACAGCAATATATGCATTTTGTATATGTACAACCGAAACGTTTTTAGAGGGGGAAAGATCTAATTGTATGGGAAACACTTTGGTGACAGAGTCAATGGAGAGCTTCTGGGGGACTCCTTGTTCTGTAATTGTCACATGGATCAATGGGTAACATATGGCCAGCCTCATTTTAAAAAGTCACTAAGCGATCACTTGCTTCCCTGAAGCTAGGGTAGGCTCTGACATGACAGTACCTACATGCTCGTCCCTAGCTTACTCCCCCTGAGGTCCCAAAGCCCCTAGTGCCAAGTTGAATGTCCCCTCTGGGCTCACACCCTCAGTGATAGTATCCTGCAGAGCAGTGCCGGCCTCCACTGCCTCAGCCACAGGAATATCTGTTGCACGGTGAAATGGAAGGAAGAGTTTGAGAAGATTGCCTGGTTCCCTTTGTTCTGTTTTCCTGAGATTATTTCTTCTGAGAGAGATACTCTGGGGTTCCTCTGCTTATCCTAGGAAGCGGGGGGCTGGCCCCGGCAAAGTCTGCAGCCTGCTGAACACCCCTGCTTGTGACACTATGATCATCTCTCGTCATTTATTTTTTGCTGAAGCTATGCACCTTTGATTAAACCTGGCACAGCCCTTTAGGAGCCACAGATACACATCAAAGAAGTTAGCTCTCCTAGATCAAAATAGATGGAGGGTTTGGACATGGCCCAGCGCTGTGTGAGCGCAAAGAACAAACCACAGCGGGAGGCAATTGCTTTTGGACAGGAATCAGAAAATAACCAAATGGATTTCCTCTATTCCCTCCTTCATTAGCAGCATGGCAAATGCCTTCATCCTGTCAGCGGAGAAATCTTTATTGGATTTTTATCCGCGGATGAGTTTGCAGGCTCAGACTTAAGGTGGAATTTTTGAAGAACTCTGCTTCTAAACTATTAAGCATTTAATATATATTTATTATCATATATATAATTTACGTTTGACAAGAATGATAAATAGCCAAATTTTCCCTTTTATTCTGTATGCAAACCTCTTGCAAAAGCCCAACTGGTTTGGAGAATGTACAGTTTACCTTGTCTCCCTCAGCAATCTGTAAATGATTAAAACAAACATGTGGATATATCCAGAATGGGATTGAGGGGGAAACTTTTATAAATATGACTCTAAGATGTTCCTAGGAGACTGAAAGAATAGGGGACTTTCATTTTCACACAGCCTATATTAGGAGATGAAGACCTGACTTATGATAGCCAATTGGATATTTAGAAACAATAAATTCCTTTGGCTGACTATCTTAAAGTCAGACTAGCACAAGGAAATTTATGGCATAGAACATAACTCATCTATTTTCAATTCAGTGAAACTAGTAAGAGGACAAAACAATTCTCAGAGCAGTGTAACCAATAACCAGTCATTCCACCTTTACTTTAACAGTGAGCTTTCTAAGTGTTGGGGGATCGATGACCTCATTTGTTCTTTATAATAGTCCTGTGATTTGCTGTGTGATCAATCCCTTTCTATCGATGAAGTCATTGAGGCTGTAAGAAGAAATTGATGTGCCCATGATCAATCAAATGCTTGAACCAGGCTTTGCAGGTTTTTGTGTATAAGGAGGCAGATAATAATGTTTTAAGCTCTGTGGAGCCCAATGGCATTGGTGTGGTTAGGTTACATTTGTGACTATCTACTCAACCACTGTAGCATAGAAACAACTGTACTTCATACAGACATAATGCGCATAATATATAAACTTCCTTTATGGAAGTCAAAACTAGAATCTCAGATGATTTTCACATCATAACCTGCTACCACTCAATATTTTAAGGGATGTGTGCATGCGTGTGTGGTGTGTGTGTGTGTGTGTGTGTGTATGCGTGTATGTGTGTGTATATGCGTGTATGTGTGTATGTATGTGTGTATATGTGTGTGTATGTGTGTGTATATGTGTGTGTATGTGTGTGTATTGATGCATGCATGCTTGTACATACATGTGTCAGTGAAAGCCAGAAAAGAGCAGTAGATTCCCTAGAGCCTTTTTTTTTTTACACGTTTGTGGGTAGCTCAGCATAAATGCTGGGACCCAGTCATTTGCAAGGTGCTTCTCTCAATAAACAGTGCTACATCCCCTTCTTCTATTTAAAAATATGAAATTATTCAAGCCTGGTAGCACAAGCCTATGACCCTAGCTACTCAGGAGACTGAGGCAGAAGGATCTTATGTTTGAAGCCTGCTGAAGCTTCAGAGCGAAGTAAAGGCCATCATGAGAAAGACTCCATTTTAAAAAACCTAAAAGAAAAGGGGGAGAGGCTGGTAAGAGTGCTGGCCTAACACCTTGTGGTGGTGCTTGGTTAAGTCTCCAGAAATTCTCTCTCTCAAGCACACACACACACACACACACACACACACACACACACACACACACACACGACAATTCTATTTCTAGCTGAAGGTGCTGAGGTAGATTTGACCCACCAGTAGATGACTGTTCAAGTCCTGCTATATGAAGTGAGGTCTGGATTCAAAGGTAGATAGTTTATCACAACCTCAAAGCCATACCGATTTGTTCCAGAACTGAGGAGAAGCCCTACTTAATGACTTGAAAAGTGTCCGCGCTGTTCCTAGTTTTGAAGTTAAGCATAAGACAAAAACATTCAAAGTTTCTAGATTCAAAGAGAAGGACTGAGTAGTCACTAGCAACAGACTAATTACCAAGGAAGAGAAAGCCAGTAGCAAGCCCAAGGAACACTTATTGCCAGCTAGAGGGTTTGCCTAAAAGTAAATTTAATACTCATTAAGAAAGGAACATTGCTTTAATGCCACTTCAGAGGCTGGCAACTGGAAGCTGGCTCTAAGCAATTCAGGAAGCTGCCTCACTGCTGCAAAGCTGACAGGCATTTATACACAATCCCTTCAGAAGGCAGGAAGACTGGGGGGGGGAATGTCTCATTATGGAAATGCTGGGCACCCCCACCCCAGTCCCTGAAAAGGCCCAGGTCTGGAATTTAGCCCCCTGTAGAGCAATGTATATAGTCAAGAGGACAAATGTGTGTGGGGGGGGTGGGGGGTGAGACAGAGAGAGACAGAGAGAGAAGCTTAGATCCCTCAGCAAGAAAGCATTGGAATTTATAAGTGTAGACTCCACTGAAGAAGTTTCTAGAATCTTGCCTGGTTTTGAAGGTGGTGATTAAAAACACACTCCCAGCAAGGTACGCTTCATCATTTTTATGTTTTCCTCCTCCCACGCTGTGATTTGTTACATCCTTTCTGAGGCTGAAATCTGTCTCTGTGAGCCCGTCTTCCCTGAGTGATTTTGCCAGGATGGCATTGTTCAGGAAAGCTTAGCAACTGCCGTTGTGCTGTGGAATAAAGCCGTCAGCGTGGGACTGAAAAAAATATACATATTGCGGAAAATAAGAACACGCATTTGGAAAAGCCTTGTCATCTTGCCTTCCACGGGAAACAAAGGCAGTGACAGGGAAAGTTCAGGAAGAGAAACAGCTTTGTAGTGGCGAGGTACATGAAGCCTCAGCCACGACCAAGGCAGCCACGCATCTCACATAGAAAACTAGCCAAGCGATGGGGAGCTCCAGAGAAATGTCCGTCCATGTGAAGTGTGGTGAAGGAAGGGAAGGCGCGATTGGTAAATGCTGTTCTCTGTGAACACGTCTTAATATTCCGGGTCCTCGGAGTCTGGCTACAAAGGATTATTTATCTTGTATGCCCCTCACTTATCTTTTTGTTCTGACTTATTCTGTATTGTGAAATAAAGTTGGAAAACAGAAGCGAGTGGCAAATGCCCAGCCTCCCTTACATTTAGTTTTATACTTACCTAAGAGCTATAAAGAGTTTCATTGGCTGTGGGGGTTTACAGATGCATGCTCAAAGACACATCCTTTCCACAGAATAACATTAATATATGAATGAATATTCTACTCTGTGTGATTCTTTGAAAGGAAAACGCATATCGATACATGATTGTGTGCAGATAGAGGAGGAAGAGAAACGAAGGTGGCATTCGGAAGTGAAATGAGTTCACTCCAGCCTCTAGATGAGTGATGATAGATGGCTAGATCAACAGATGATAGATAGAAGGGAGGTAAATGCATGGATACTGGTAGATAGATTATAGAAAGAAAGAAAGAAAGAAAGAAAGAAAGAAAGAAAGAAAGAAAGAAAGGTAGGAAGATAGATAGATAATAGATAATAGACTTTAGATAGATGATAGACAGATAAATAGATGATAGATAAATGATAGGCAGACAGACAGATAGACAGATGATAGGTAGATAGATGATTGACAGATGACAGATAGATATATAAATATATATGTAGATTGGTTGATAGATGATAGATAGACAGATGATAGACTATAGATAGGTGATAGATCTATAGATGATAGATGATAGATAGATAGACAGATGATAGGTAGATAGATGATTGATAGATGACAGATAGATAATAGATACAGATAGATATAGATAGATTTATAGATGATAGACTATAGGTAAATATATGACAGACTATAGATAGATGATAGACAGATGATAGATGATATATATAGAAAGATGATAGACAGTAGATGAGATAGATGATATAGATAGAAGGATGAAAATTATGCATTTAGATGAGATAGACTTATCATTAGTTAGACATATACAGATCCTATACATTTTTCAGGGTGTGTGTGTGTGTGTGTGTGTGCGCGCACACACGCATGTGTGCATGTTTGTGTGCATCACAGCACCAGCACATGTACATATGACAGAGGTCAGCTTCAGGTATCAGTCTTCACCCTCCACCAGGTCTAAGACAGGACCTCTCTACTGAATGGGGCCACACAGACCAGGCTGACTTAGTCAGAGCTCTGAGGAATTCTCGTGCCTATGCCTCCCTTCTTGCTGGAGAAGAGCTGAGATTACAGACGTGCAGGTCCTTGCTCAGCTTCACGTAGGTTCAGATGATTCAAATTCAGGTTCTACTGAGCCATTCGTTCATCCCTCAGATATTCCAGGTTCATCCTGGGCTTCGTTTCAGAAAGCACAGAAAAAAGTACTTTTAACTTTGTTATGTCATATGTGACCGGAAAGTGGAAATCAGGCTATTGGGCAGGAAGTGCTGAGGAGCGGAAGGAGGGAAACAAGAAAAAAATGCTATTAAACGCCTAGCTCTTCCCTAAGCTGATAAACATCTAGAAACGACGTAAATGAATAGAGATGCTGTATCAAGCAGGGAGAAACTTAAAATATCTACTTGGGGTTTGCTTCCAAATGCTACTGTTTTGTGTATAGTCTAAAATTGTGGCGAAAATAAAACTTAAATATTTGATTGTACTTCCAAGCATTTAAAATATTGAGATGTTTAAAACTAAATTTGATCTTACTCCTTTTTTTTTCTATAGCTGGCTACAAGCTTGAAATGACTCAACGTGATTCCCAGTCTAACTTCCGCGATGATTTCACCAAATTCTTACTTTTCACTAAGCACATAAAATAACTTCATGTAAGTGATATTTAACATCTTTGAAATCTGTCTGTCATCTACAACGGCTGCTTTCTTGAAGAATCCCATATCTCTTTGCTTTCTTTAGTCATCCAGTAGATGACTGAAATGTCTTGAACCCCTGGCTGCTGTCTGCAAGGCCCTTCTCCAATAAGTAGGAATGGGCAGCCACAGACTGCCATAGCTTAAGTGTCTTGGTCCTGTGTAGCTATTGTGGTGAGCAGCGGTCGTGGATGCTGGTTAGGGTTTTCCTGTGTGATTCTTGGTGTGTGCATTTGGAGATGGGGGAGGAGCCAACAGCTTCACTGAAGATGCAAGGGGACAAAGAAGGACTCGCTGTGCTTATCCTACCGCAACTACTCAGCCTCTCAGACTTCTAATCTAAAGGACCGTTTTCGGGTCTCACGGGGCCTCCTTCTAGACTCAAGCTAAAGCAGAATCTTTGAGCATCTAGGCGGTATCCCAGAAGGTCACTGCCCAAGTGATGAGCCGCGAGTGAGCTTCCACTACGTGATAAGAGAAGGAGTTTTTGTTGTTTTGTTTTTGTGAGAGACAGAGAGAGAGAGAGAGAGAGAGAGAGAGAGAGAGAGAGAGAGAGAGACAGACAGACAGACAGAGAGAGAGACAGACAGAGAGAGAGACAGACAGAGAGAGAGACAGACAGAGAGAGAGACAGAGAGACAGAGAGAGCGCTGCACGCGCGCGCATGCGCGCGCGCACGCGCATGTGCATTCACCCTACTGCACTTGCGCATGAGTGCAGGCATGGCAGGAAATCCATCTTGACTGTGATTAGTCTAGAGCCTTCCACCCTCGCAAAAACAAGGCCTCTCATTGGCCTGGACCGCACCAGGTGGGTAAGATCCGCTTCTCTCCTGGTTCCCGATGCTGAGATTGCAAGGTTTGACTATAGAACTCAAGATCTCAGGCTTGCCCAGCAACTACTTCATCTGCCTTTCCGCGCCCCCCCGATCCCAAAGCTGGTGTAGAAAATAGCCTGTCCTGTCTGCATGCATGTCGTGGGCACACCACTAGTCAGAGTCGAAAGCACCAAGACTGCAAATCTGTATTACACTTATTTGGTTACAACACTGCCTACGTGAACACAGCCATGGTCTCCCAATTTAGGCGGTAGTTATTTAACAAAGGGGAAAGCAAATTAAAAATGAGTTGTATTGATAAATGTGATTAACCCAATTTAAATTTCAAAGCATTCATATTTTAATAGGCTTGGTCTTTTGTTCTTAGTCAAATGCATAATTGCTTTTCCTCATTCTTTTCATTTGCTGTCAGGAAAATCAGAATAATCTCTGCAGAAAAAAAAATATGCACTGGGAAAAACTGACTTGAGCAAGAAGCCCCGTGGCTGCCACATGTGGCTAAGTGTGAAGAGAAGCAGTTAGGATCTCACTGGCTATGGCCAGAAAGGAATGTGTTGTCCTCTCCAAACATGGTGAGCGATGCGATGATGACTGTAGCTCTTCCTCAACAAACAGTTTGTGTCAGAACTAAGAGGACAAAAAAAGAAGGGTTTTTAGCGACTGATTCTCAGCATGCAGGCTGACTCCCACACCACTCTATCCCCACTCCATACCTCTAGCATCTAGCATTTTAAATACAAGGTGTGCTCAATGTCCAGAAAGTGGGCAAAGTTCAGTTACTTCATAGGTGGTTTTTGAAAATGTACTCAAGTGGATTACCATTGCTAGATCCAAAGGTTCTCCATAAAATCCCATTGAAAAATCCAAAGACGGTAGCCTCAAAACACACAGCTCACCAAAAGTAAAACTCGCAATCCCAGTGAGCGATAAACTCACCAGCAATCCGGTTTGGTGACAGCTCAAAATTCAGAGACCAATAAAGAAATGCTATGTACCCCAAAGTTGTCTGTGTTTCCATCCATTGTGTGTACGTATGTCTGTGAATGTGTGCTCTACACAGGAATGGCAGCTTCCCCCTTGAAGCAGAAGCTGCACCGTCTGCGGATAGAAGCTCTCTGTTTTTCTGAGATCTGCAGGCATGTTTCGAATGGCGATTTGCCAAGCACACATGCCTCCATTCCCCCAGTGAGGGATCATCGCTGTGACCTTGATGGCCTCTCATTCTGTCATGGGGCCTTCCCAGTGGGCTGACAGGCTAGGAGAGAGTCAGTTCTTGCCCACAGTCATTTGGAGAATTCTGGAGCCAGGCTCATTGAGAAACGTGAAAACATTCGTGGATTCTAAGAAGCTGAGGAATGGATGGGAAAGAGGCAGGATCCTCAGAGGGGTTTCTGCTGGAAGCAGAGGGATTTAAACATTACACCATTCGGCCTCAAGACTCCCTCCTATTTGTGGACACATCCTGAAATTTTTGATTGGTCAAGACAAATACAGTCTGTGAATCTTTCCCCCCCTTTTCTTTTAACCTAACACTTCTGCCAGGGAAATCAATCACATTAAATATTTACTACCACACTCTTCAATCTTGGCTGCCCATGGCGACCACCTGGAGAGTACTTTGAAATCCTGGCACTCCAGTCACAACCTCAGGGCTTTTTGCTTTGCTGTGTCTGCAGAGGACCTGGACATTGGGATTTACAGAGCTCTTGGGGGGAATTCTAGTATGTGGTCAGGATTGAAAATAACCACTGCAGAGAGAAAAAATAAATTCCCAGACTGAAATTGAGAGGCGTTTTAAAAAACAGTCAGTAAATTCACATGAACTAACGCTCTGTTTCTGGCAAAGGAAGATGCTGCTGCTGTGAGGGCAAAGGAAATGATAGTCTAGTCACCTTGATTCTGTGGCTCTGCACACTGCTTCACAGTCACCGTGTTATTAATTTTCTGTTTCATAACCCTGACAAACATAATTGTTAATTACATACCATACACTCCACCCTCCCAGTAAATGGCTTCTCTCAGAAACCTCATCTGATACAGAGCTGTAGTGCAATGCCCCACTATATTGAATTTCAATTTAATTATCTTTATTACAGCATTCCCTCCTTGAAGAAAATGATTAACTCTGAGATGGACTTAACAATAGCAGAAAGCTATTGGAGAGACCCTCGCCCTAAAGCCCTACGCCGTCATCCAGGCTGAAGTTACAGGCTCAACAGCAACAATACGAGGTTGAAAAATGAGGATCTCTTTCATTTCCTCAGCTCCTTGGGGCACGATTCACTCTACAGCCAAGCTCTCTCCACAGGTCTAGCCCTGATCCCTCCACAGTCCTGGTGCCTCCATATCCCTGACCCACAGCTGCTACTAGCAAGCCTCTCCCACCTGTCTGTATGGGTGTGTGCGTGCGCGAGCACACACACACGCACACACACACACACACACGCATGCACACGCATGCACACGCATGCACACACGAGCACACAAAAGTAAGAATGATTCTTAGATAGCATGGAAAGGGATGGGAAGTCCATGAGCAGAACAAATAGACTCATTCCCTAAAAATTAATCCTTTGGGAGTTAAACTTTACTTAGCCCTATGTACCTTTTATTGAGAGAGAGAGAGAGAGAGAGAGAGAGAGAGAGAGAGAGAGAGAGAGCTCTTAGGGTGTTTTATTTTTAAAATCACCAAGGTGACTTTCAGTAAGATTTTCTTTAGTCTTGGTCAGGAAATTAAAAGATCTAGGAGCTTCTAGGCTTCTTAAGAGCAATTGTCTCCCTCAATTAACGTGAAGGGACTTGAGTCCCATGAACTGGAAAATGGCACCGCGGGGCTTTGAGACTCCATGTTACAGAAATAAACGAAGTAGGGCTTTACCATCGCTAAGCAAGCGTTCCTCTGACAGGTGGGGCTTGGGGGTGCAACCCCCATCAGGAACAAACTAGCCCTGGGCCAAGACACGCCTTCCTCCAGGCATGTTCTTTGGCCTCCTTGACTGTGCTGGGTGATTAAGGATCAGAGACTTTGGCTGGTCCTTAATCAAATAGGGATCAACATAAATTCAGACAATACCAGTGTCACTGAAAATGCAAATGCATCACTTCTGTTCCTTTTCTAAGGAAAATTTATTATTTTATTATATCTGTATTCATTCTTTGATAATTTCAGGCATGCATATTATGTATTGTGATTATAGAAATACCCACTCCAAATCCCCAGAGAAATCCCTATCACTTCTGCGCCTAATGTCATGTCCTCTTTCCATAACCCACCCAATGTGGTCAGCATTGTCTTGTGCCTATGGGTGTCAGGCCATCCACTGGAGCATGCGTAGTCCACCAGGGACAAGTTCCCTAAAGAAAACTGACTCTCCCAAGCCCTTGCGTGTCTGTACAGAAATTTCTATTGCCTTGATTTTGTGCAGGCCTTATGTAGAAGCCACAGCCACTGTAGTAAGTTCATGAGTACAGATGCTCTCTCATGTTCCGAAGACTATTTCACAGACATGCCCCCTGACCTCTGGCAATTGCCCCCCCCTTTCCACGCGTTCCCCTAAGTCATTAGATGACAGAGAGGCCCCATTTAGGGCCGAGCATGTCCTAGTTCCTCCCTCTCTGCAATGTGTCATGTTTTGAATGAGGTGCGTTCTTATTTTTGAGAAATGCACTATGGGGTGATTTTATACTGGGCAACCACTCTAGGGTGTGTCTGCCCAATCCTAGCTGATTAGGGCACTCGCTCCAAGTGGCCTTTATTTTGGGGGCTCTGGAGAGGTGAGACAGAGTCTCCTGTAATCCAAGCTGACCTCAACCATGCTACATAAACACCTGAACTGGCTACCTCTACCTCCCAAACAGAAGATTAGAAGTATGGGCCACCATGCCTGGCTCACCCAGTCTCTTAATGTGATCAGGGGATGTGGTAATCAGGACATGTATGAGACTGCTCCTGGCCTAAGGGAAGCAAATAACAAACTCCCATTGTATAGAGGAAGACATTCAGTAGAGTGATTATACATTACAATATGTTTATCAACCAGCGGCATAGATGCTTCCTGCCAAGTATTCGGTTAGCTGTGCGTGACTGCAACGCTTTTACGGGTCAGGCAGAGCCACAGGTCTGTTGACACCAGCATCAACCCCGGCACCTGAATAATGCATTGTATTACAATGTTACCATGGCTACAAGTCTCTAGGTCATAGGAATATATCTCAGCTCCATTATAATCTTAAGAGAGCCCTGTTGCATATGCAGTGTTCCATGGAGCAAAATATTGCAATGTACGGCTGAGTGTGTTCGTGGATCAGGGACCGAGGACTTATGCTTGAGCCCGATTGAACTCGCCAGGGGACACCCATGCGTTTGGATTAATGTGGGTGAAAGCTGGGGAGGAGGGGTAGGTATTCCCAGTAAGTCATGTCCTTCTTCCCCTTCGTGTCTCCATTCGTTTACTCCCCTGCCTCCACTTCAGGGAGATGGAGTTCCAATCGTGCCTGTGTAACTCAATGGATTTATCACTAAAATCTCTGCAGCAATGTCGGAGACAGGTTCCCTGATGTCTTTGGGAAGGTAGGGTGACACTTCGTTGCATCACAGACGTTCTACCTTCCAAGGCTGTTACTGTGTTTGATGGAACTAGGGCAGGGCAGTGAGGAAGCGTCAGACAGTAGCTGACTGTTCCGTATTAAGGGAGAAATTGGGTGAGGCCCTGAGTGGCATTGGATTCTTAGGATTGGATTAGTGCAAACTGACTGAGCGTGCTTGGTACAGGCCTGTGATCCTAGCACTCAGGAGCCTAACAAGGTATAATCGCCACAAGTGTTAGGCCAGGCAGGGCTGTAAAATCAGACCTTGTCTCTGAAGACCAAAAGAATATTAATACTAATACTAATGCTGATGCTACTCATAGTAACTGGGTGTTGAGAATGTAGCTTGTTTGGCACATTTATTGCCCAGCATTCACAAGGCCACCAGGCTTGATCCTTGGCATTGTGCAAACCAGGCCTGTTAGCACGTACTCATAATCCCAGAACTCAGAAGGTAGAACCAGGAGAATCAGAATTTCAAGGTTATCCTCAGCTGTACGGTAAAGCCAGCCTGTGTGGTATAAAACCATATATCAGCAACAGCATCACCACCACCACCACTGACGTCATCGCCACCACTGCAATTAATAACACCAACTTAAGTGCAAACTGAATAATGATAAATAATTAGAATCAGAAGACTATTGCCCTTGAGCTGCAAAGTGGAGAATTTCATAAACAAAGTAAGCACTCTTTATATCAATCACTCTTCCTAAGAACTTTGTATAAAACATCCATGTGTGTTTACTAGTGGAACTGTGCATGAACATCTAGCACAGTCTCCATTTTTTGGCCTTAGCTTTTCCTGCTCTGTGTGCAACAGATCTAGATGGCTCTATGAGCTGCGTTAGTCCAGGTTCGATCAAGAAAACAGGACCAATGCCAGAAATATCAAATGGAGAAAGCAATACATGTTTCTGGCTCTATATCAGTAAGAGAGTCAAAATAACAAAGGACGACAGTTAAGTCTGTAACCGCAAGTTGATATTCCATACCCACATGGACGCTCACACATGTTTGCATGTTCTCTCACACACATCATACCCGCATACACATGAACATATGTGTGCCTATGGAAGAATAATTGGAAATGCTAGAGCATTTGAGCTCTGTCGTTAGACCTGATGCATAGCATCCTGTGGCTGCAAGAGCCGTCAGTGCCATTCTACTGCTGGGCCATGGAAGGAGACCTCTGGCACCACTGCTTGAAGTATGGCCTGTAGTAAGAGGAAATTACAGTGCCACTTTCCATTCTCCAGTGAAGAGAGAAGACCCTAATGAGGCCTGATAGACTGATGAGTGACTCGTGATAAAGATGAAAACGCAAAGGCTTTCAACCTGTATACAAGCATGCTTAAATACACTGGACAGGTGATAATGGCCACGAACAATGAAACATCATGACAGGCTGCTCAGCCGGAATGGAAGAGGGAAGCTGGCAGCCTTTCGGTCTTTTGGGTAGACTAAATTCCATTCCCTACATGGTTGTGGGGCTGGAGGCAATGGGTAAAACCAGAGTTCAAATCCCCCGGAACTCACATAAGCTGGCCAAGTTGATTTATAGTCCCAGTAGCCAGGTGGCAGAGAGAGGAGATCTATGTAATCAACTAGGTACACTAGATGAATGACGGAGCTCTGGGTTCAAATGTGAGCCCCTGCCTCAGTACATAAAACAGAGATTGATTAAAATTCCCAGTGTTAACCTCTCACCTCCACATGCACACTCTCACATGTTCACATGCTACTACACAAATGCAAATATGTGCATGCACATGCACAGATAACATACAAACACACACACACACACACACACACACACACACACACACACACACACACACGTCTTACCAAAGCAGGAAAAGCATCAACTTCCTATTGTTAATTTGGGATTCATATATTTAACATAAAACACTGGTTTCTGTTTGCTAACACTTTTATTAGAAAACATTTATAAAAAAACAAGCGCTACATTCACTAATGTGCGATCAATACATGCGCACCCTATTCGACTAAGAAAGACAATGCAGCAAAGGAAATCTAGCTGTTGACTCTGGGCCAAGCACAGCATCCGAGGATGAGATTTGATGAAAACAGCTTATGAAAATTCACTATCATTAGAAGATGGCTTTTTTCTTTATGTCAGCTTGATAACTTCCAGGAAATGAGGAGAAACTCGCAGTGATAAAAATCATGTAAGCTGAGCCTTATAAAAATAACTTACGGCACAGCATACCAACTGCAAACTGTGACAGCATTAGCCCATCAGGAAGAAGTAATGAATTCTAATAAATCCGGGAACAAGCAAGGAAGTATTTGCTATCTCTTCATCAGTGTCGTGAATCTATTATCCTCACTCCGTAGTTTTTTGAATAGAATAAAAAACACCGAGTAACAAAAGGAACACGCGAACTATTCAGGAAGATTGCTGTGACTTCTGTTGGTACACATGCCATGGCTCTCCCTTTCACTGGAGACTACAATCGTCTTTGGAGAAACTCATCATCTGTGGAAGAAAAACAAACTTTTCTGAGTCAGTTAGCCACCAAATAGAACCTGAATGACAAACAGGAAGTCTTCCCGGGAGCCACAACTGGCGGTCCATGTTCTAGGAAAGGAAAATAAAGTCAAAATTATCACAATAGCCTTATTTCATACGGACAAGATGTGCATGCGTGTGTGCATGCACGTGCATGGGCATTATACACTCTAGTTCATGAGTGCTTGGTCCAGGAAAGAGTTTAAGGGTCAAGTGTCCTTTTCTATCACTCTATTGTATGTTTCAAGGTGGAGTCTCTCCTCGAACCTGGAGCTCACATTTTTCATCCAGATTAGTAGCCAGCAGGTCCCAGCAGCCTTGCAGTTAGTACTTCCCAACAATTCTACAGGCTAGACCAACGCAGCTTACTCTGTGAGTGATCAGATCTGAACTTGGGTCCTTATGTTTGTGCAGTAAGAACTCTTAATATGCAGCCATCTCTCTTGCCCACATCCACCTTAGGTTTTGAGACAAAATCTCTTGCTTGGTAAGTGGAGCTCACCGATTCTGCTAGACACGGTAGCTGGCAAGTCCCAGAGATACTCTTTCACACTGACATATTCTGCCATTTGTAGACATTTTCAAAGAAAAGCCATGTAACTGCATTTGAGTTTCTTAGCTCTCTCTGTTTCTACCAACTGTTTCTTGTTCTCTAAGGAGCTACCGCTCCTGCAGAACCTAGAGAAGGTTCTGCTATGGTGACATGGAATGAATTCCTAAACCCAGCCTTGTAGACACACCCCTTCCCAGGTGTCAAAGGCATGAGGCTGGCGAGCCATAACCTGTATGAGTGATCTGTGTGCCATACAAAAAGATGACCTCTGACCAAAGAATATTCTAAAGCATGGCCATTGCCCCCCAACCTGTCCTCCTTTCTTGTTGACATGCTTGACTACCTAACCGGTCCTCTTGACTTTTCCTTTCTAGCAGTCATGAATGTGCTTACTCTTCATAAGAATGTGTGGAATGGAGGGTGCAAATTATAAATTCAACAAATGAGAGATACATGTGTCAAAACGGGGTCGGCTAGTGCTTGGCTCTGAAACTGAAATGTGTCTTACTGTCAGAGAGAGTTCTTTGCTTCACTTGGTGGTGTCTCTTTGTACGGAAAGTAATGGCATCCTTTACAATTCTTGGCATTATAAACTTGATAAAAATGTGTCACTCAGTAAATGGGTGATATTGGACCAATTTTAAATTCCTTCTTCATAAGACGTGAAGGTCATCACTTAATTAAAATGGTTTCTTAAAGTGCCTTCCACATTCAACAGCTGTTATACTATATTCTGCAATTTTGGGGGAGGGGAGACATTCGTTAATGGAATCTTGATAGTGCTGAAAAATGACCAGAAGAATTGCTATTGTTCCAGGTTCATAGGAAGTAAAAAACAGTGTATGACCAGACTAGAATGAGAGAGATGGGCAGCAGAAAGAAGAGACGGAAGAAGGAAGGAAAGACGAGAGAGAAAAGAACGAGAGAAAGCTGAGGAGGATGAGGAGTCTGTCACCTCGTCTCTGGGGCAGATAGCAATGACAGCCTATGCATAAATTATATTTTTAAGAATCAGGAAGCTATATTCACAATGCACCTACAGAAGGTATACCAGTTGGAAAAACGGAATTCCACTTCAATCAGAGGAGGAAGAAAAGATCCCAGCTATGTCTAACGGGGAAGAAAACCTAGAGAAACTGCTAGTTCTTATCTGTTCAAAGGACAATGGTTTCTGATCCCATAAACTGTCTTGAGATTTGAATTCATTATGTGTCATCCCAGAAGCCTTTTGAAAGCACTCAAGAGACCGGCTGGACGGAGCATCACAGGGGCATGGCAGGCTCTCTGTGAGCCCAGGATATTCCACTTTGATCTCCAGGCGAGCTGACTGTGACGCTGGGGCCCCACAGAGCATGGCGTGAAGCGCAGGAGGCTCTTTTAACTAAAGCGCACACAGAGAAAAATTGATGAGACTCTTTCGACGTGCTGGTTTTTAGCTGGGAATGGAGCAAAGCAGGTAGAAGGGAGACAGGGACACGGTTTGGTGGCCACAGATTCAGCCGAACCCAGTAAAATGCTGCATCCCCGTAGGGCGTATTTGAGGGGCTGGGGTTGTAGCTCAGTTGGGATAATGCTTGCTTAGTGTACATGAAGCCCTGGATTCAATTCAATGCTCAGGACCATATAAAACTGGGTGTAACGCTTGTGTCCCTTTAATCCCAGCATTCCAGAGGAAGAGGCAAGAGGGTCAGCAGTTCAGTGTCATCCTCAACTATACAGTGAGTTTTGGAAAAGCCCAAGGTTGACTTAAAAGTATTAAAAAAAATTTTTAGAAGTGTATTATTTTTGAGAACATGGACCTTAATACATAAGACAGAATGGAATGCAGGGCAAAAGTAGCTGATATCTAAACCCACCACAAAGCGAATCGCAGCTGCCATTTCCTGGACTGAAATTCTTCGCCTTTCAATGGGAACAGCTCTCCAGGACACAAAGAATGGGGGAGTCGTCCTGTCCCTCGGGTTCTGCCAGGGCTTTGTCATGACTTGTAATGAGCTGAACATTGCGATGTGTAAAAAAGAGTATTATTGTGTGGGGAAAAGACTAAAACCACATGCCCACATGCACCCGGATGTTCACAGAACAACACCTGCACAGACCAAGACAGCTACTCCTGTGTGGCTTATCTGTGTCTTTCAGTAGCCAGGATCATGTCTATTTGAATGGGAAAGGAACAGCGCATGTGCAGAAGTCCTTTAGACATTAAACTAGAGCTACCATGTCTGAATGGATCTGTCTCAGGGAACAAAATAAAAATAGGAAAAGTGGTTAAGTCCCAATGTGCTATTACATGCTATCAGAGAGTTATACTGTAAATGCATATGTGGTCTGTGTGTGTGTGTGTGTGTGTGTGTGTGTGTGTGTGTGTGTGTCCATGTACACAGTTCCCATGGTGACACTGTCAAAGATTGTGTAAGACTATAAACACTATAGACCTATAACATGGGAAGTGGACTGTGACAGAGGTGACATAGAAATGTGGGCTATGTAAAGAACTGGAAATGAACTATCTTCTCCATAAGAAAGCATTCAAGTTGATTTAAGATAGTTTTGAGTAGTGAAAGGTT